>NW_011494827.1:694038-710662 GCF_000754665.1 Bison bison bison | reverse complement strand
TCTCCCTCATATAATGCATCACACTGGCAACTATTAAATGATTAGTATAACTGAGTGACTGTCATTACAACTAAACAGTGGCTTTCTGGAAAGGAATGGCATCCTCCATGTCTGTCCTGCCACTGCTTAACTGCCAGGCTCGGCATCTCGTAAGAATAAACGAATGAGGGAGAAAGGTCGCACGTGCTAAATCAATTCAGTTGTGTCCGATTCTTTGCAACTCCATGGACTGTAGCCCGCCAGGCTCCTCTGTCCATGGAATTCTCCAGGCAAGAATACTGGAGTGGGTTGCCATGCCCTCCTCCCGAGGATCTTCCCAGCCCAGGGATCGAACCCACATCTCTTCCATCTCCTGCGCTGGCAGCCAGGTTCTCTGCCACTGCACCACCGGGGAAGCCCCAGATGAGAAAGCGGGGAACCATTCTATGGGCTCCTACTGTGTACCGGCATGTCTCCATCCATAAGTAGGGCTTATGGATGAGGAAACGGACAAGGGAGATTCCCAAGGTCTCTTGGGCCAAGAAGTGAGGAAGCAGGAACTGAATCCAGGCACCAAGACCCCGAACTCAGTGCCCTTGCATGACCTCTTGCTGCTCCATCCTCTGGGGTTCCAGCAGACCCCCCTCGACCCCCTCAAGTCTCTGAAGTCACCCCAAAGTGGGGGGTCCCCACATGATAGTTAGAAGATGGACACCCCGTTGGGTATAAAGTCGCTGGCACCTGGAGACATTCATGGAATGAGCGTTCTCTTTCTTTCTCTGTTCCATGCGGCCTGGAGAGTCCCGCAAAGTGCCTCCAAGTGTCTCAGAGATTGTGGGACAAGGGCGAGGGTTCATTCCACCTCCCCCCGATCCTGAGGGCAGCAGAGGAGGCTGAGAGGACAGAGCAGTGCCCAGCCCACCGAGCTGATGTGCGAGCTCTCACTCGTGTAGACAAGGCTTAGTGAGCAATGTGAGCGCAGGGAATTTGCTGAAGTTAACCACAGCTTCAGCGCCAACACAATGGCGTCCCGGGAAGCCAGCTGAAGGGAAAACAAGATTACACACATCCTGCCGGGTCCTGTGAGCATCGGGTTAATGAGGCTTGATGCCTGCCTCTCTGTGGTCAAAGAAATTAATCGCAGCCCCAGTGCCCATCTCACCGGCAGAAGACAGGGCCTCCGCCTGCACCTTTGTGAACCAGCTCCTGATTCACTGGCCTTGAGTGTTTGGGGCGGTGCCCCTCCTCCCTTCCATCCACATGTCAGATTCTTACTTGAAGTCAGTCCTTTCCTTAACACTTACCTACAACCTCTCTGACCTTGACAGGTAATAAATAGTAAGCGTAAGAATTTTGTTGTTGTTCAGTCACTGTGTCTGACTCTGCGGCCCCTTGAACAGCAGCACACCAGGCTTCCCTGTCTTTCACTGTCTCCCGGAGTTTCTTAAACTCACGTCCATTGAGTTGATGACTCTATCCAACCATCTCATCCTTTGCCGCCCCCTTCTCCTCCTGCCTGCAATCTTTCCCAGCCAGCATCAGGGTCTTTTCCAGTGAGCTGGCTATTCATATCAGGTGGCCAAAGTATTGGAGCTTTAGCATCAGCCCTTCCAAAGAGTATTCAGGGTTGATTTCCTTTAAAATTGACTGGTTGGATCTCCTTGCTGTCCAAGGGACTCTCAAGAGTTTTCTCCAGCACCATAGTTCAAAAGCATCAGTTCTTCAGCACTCAGCCTTCTTTATGGTCCAAAGCTCACATTTGTATATGACTACTAGAAAAACCACAGCTTTGACTATATGGAGCTTTGTCGGCAAAGTGAGGTCTCCGCTTTCTAATAAGAATAACCATGTCTAACCTTGGAGTGTCTACTCCATACCACCCACAAACATTACACCATAACACCCACAGCACTCTTAGGAAACAAAGACTATTATTGTCCCATTTCACAGACAAGGAAACAGAGGTGGGAGGAATGTAACTTTCCCAAGATCCACAGTCAGGGTCCACACCTGGCATGGGACTCTCAGTGCCAGGTACAGGCGGGCAGAGGGTAGCTCTGTGCGAAGGCCTTGGGACAGATGTTACAGAGGGAGGCCATGGGTTAACTCTTCATCTCTCTGAGCCTCAGTCCTTCCAAATAGGAAGCCCCACTTCACAGGATTGAATGAGGATTAGAAGTGGAAATTCATGTGTACTGGGGATCACAGCACGTGACACAAAATATTGCAGAAGAGTGGTTTGAACTCACAGCCCTTGTGATCTGACAGCTCACAGAGGCAGGATGGGCCCCAAGGTCAAGATGCACCAGGGCCTGGTGATTCTGGGGTCTGACAGCCCTGGGATGGAAGTCTGGCTCCCTGACCGACTCTGGGGCCTTGACTCCAACTGCAAGTTCCTCCATAGTGGGCCCCTGGCTGCAGCCTCTTCATCTGTTTTCTGCTTCCCAGCCTAGAGTCTGGTACGTAGGACGGATGAATAGATGGATGGAAGGAGAGATGGCTGGAAGGATGGACGGATGGGGGATGAGTGGATGCAGGGATTCATGGGTGGATATGTGAATGGATGATGGAGATGGAAGGATGAGTGGGTGGATGGGTTGGTGGTTGGACAGAGTTTCAAAACTAAAAGGAACTGGCCAGCTCAATATAAATCTTCCTCTTCATGCGAATAAAGGCCTGAAGTAGGAAGTGACTTACTCAAAACCACACAATTAATTCGGAGAAGGTGATGGCACCCCAGTCCAGTACTCTTGCCTGGAAAATTCCATGGACGGAGGAGCCTGGTAGGCTGCAGTCCATGGGGTCATGAAGAGTCGAACACTCTTCCCTTTCACTTTTCACTTTTATGCATTGGAGAAGGAAATGGCAACCCACTCCAGTGTTCTTGCCTGGAGACTCCCAGGGTCGGGGGAGCCTGGTGGGCTGCTGTCTGTGGGGTCACACAGAGTCAGACACGACTGAAGTGACTCAGCAGCAGTAGCAGCAGCAGCAGGGCTGAGGACCCCTAGACCTTATAACCCTGCCTCTCCATTCCTTTAAGTTTCCTGATGTCATTTAGCACTTGGGCTGTGACTTGAAGCAGAGAACCTGGATCATACCATCCAGAGTCCCTGCCCCGTGTGCCCGTGTCTGACTTATGTGTGATGCTGCCTCCTTCCGCCTTCCCGAAGAACACCCCTCCACCCATCTCCTCTCTCCTCTGGGACAATATCCCCACCAAGGGGACCAAGGGGCCACTCCCAGATTTAATTCTGCTAAGGGCAACAGAAATCATCACGGCTATCAGTTACTGAGCTTTTACTCAACGTCATATTTAAATCGACCTTTAGATAGATAAGAACAGTGATAATGAGGTTAAAAATAGTCACAGATAACACTGACTGGAGTTTCTTCTGTCCCAGACATTGTGCTTAGCACTTTAACTTAGCTCAGTGAGGTAAGCATCATCCTTTCACAGGAACCTGAAGCACAGAGAGGTTAAGTGACTTGCCCAAGATCACACAGCACTGGAACTCAAGAAACTTGGATTTCAATCTGGGAGTGTCTGACTCCAGGTTCGTGCACCTGGCCCCCAGTGTTTCCCAGATTACACAGACCAAAAAACAAAAAACCTCTCATCATGACCAGCTGCAACTTTATGGGGGATTTCATAGCATTTTCTACTCAATTTCTCACGTGTGCTTGGTCACTCAGTCACATCCGACTCTTTGTGACCCCATGGACTGTAGCCCGCCAGGCTCCTCTGTGCATAGGATTCTCCAGGCAAGAATACTGGCGTGGGTTGCCATTTGCTTCTCCAGGGAATCTTCCTGACCCAGGGATCAAACCTGAGTCTCCTTCATTGGCAGGCGGAGTCCTTACCGCTGAGTCACCAGGAAAGCCCTCAATTTCTCTTGACTCCTCAGCAAGGTAGGAAGGTGGGCCAGATGAGTCCTGCCCACATCTAGACTCTAGAACTCTCTCGTGTACAAAGACACTGAAAGCCTTGAGGTCAGCAAGCTTGGCTGCTGTACTTAAAGCTGTCACTAACTGGCTGTGCAACATAAGGAAAGTCACTTAACCTTTCTGAGCCTCCTAAATAACACATTAGGGTCATTCTGTCTTTTAGGTGTATTTTGGATGGGGAGAAAGAACAACTTCCAGGGCCACGGATTTTCAGAACCATCCCAGGGGCTCAGAGGCCTCCTGAATGTGGAGGAAAGGTGATTCAAAAGAGCTGCCTGCATAGAGGGGAAGGGGCAGCCAGCCCCAAAGCCCACTGGAAGATTCTTCATCTATAAAGTTTTTGTGGGAGCTGAGGGGAACTTTACAAGTGACTCCAGACGAGGGGTTGTCAGGCGGCCTGGCCACAGAAGAGGCAACAAGGCAAAGATGCAATTTCAGGGCAGCTCTTATTCAAACAGCAGAAAAAATTGTCTAAACATTGGCTTGGCTGCCAAGGCCACAGGGGCCTCCTGCAGTCTTGTCATTCCATGAGCTGAGAAGAGTGAACCACATGGCCCCGCGATGCAGGGTACCCTGCCAGCCAGGACCCTTCAGTGGTGCTGACGTGTCCTTGTCCGCTGGCCCTGTCCACTCCAGCAGCCTGCCTGGAAGGGACTTCTTACCCTGAAAGGGCTGCTTCAGAAGAAGCAAAGAGACGGATGAGTGAGAACTGAGTGTAAGTAAGAGCTAGGAATCAGGGGGACTACCCCCACCACCAACCCCACCAGGCCAAAGTCACGGCTGGGGCTGGCCAGGAAAATCAGCGAGTAGCAGACTCCACCAGGCCCTGTGTCTGCCTAGGAGCAATGCTGAGGGGGTGGCGGGGATGTGGGTGTGGGGGCGGGGAGAAGGACTCTTCTGGGGATCAGTTTAATTCTCACAATAGCTCTGTAGGGCGGGTACTGTTATTCCCATCTTAGGTATGAGAACAGGGATCCTCAGAGGATAAGGTAGTTGCTCATTTATATGGCCATCAAGCTGGAGAAAGGAAATGGCAACTCACTCCAGTATTCTTGCCTGGAGAATTCCATGGACAGAGGAGCCTGGTGGACTACAGTCCATGGGGTCACAAAGAGTTGGACACAACTGAGGGACTAACACACACACACAGCCATCAAGCAGTGTTTTCAAGGTTTCAATCCAGGACTCAAAGCCCATGAACTCCTGCCTCAGTGTGTCCCATGGCCGCTGCTGGGCCCTCAGTGAGCCCCAGGAGCAGGACATGTCTCCACATTTCCCACCAGACAGATGGAGGAGGTTCCCACATGTAGTTTGCACCAAGGGGAAGATGTCCTGCCTTTAAGACAGCAGAGGCAGCCCCCTGTTGCCAGGGCCATCAATGTGCACGCATAGCACCTCTCACGCAGCCTGGAGGCCACAGCAGACGTTCCCAAACAAGCCCCAGGGCTCCTCTGGCTACAGGGGTTCATCTGCTTGACCAACGGGGTGGCCAGAGCCCTAGAAAGTGGACCCTCCAGGAGCCATCCTTAACAGTGCCAGACAAAAGTTGGAGGGTCAGTCCCCTGGGGTTGCCCTCCTCCGTAGAGCAGCTCCGGGGTGGGTTCTGCTCATTCTCTGGACCCTCTGGGGACCGAGCCCAGGAAGCCCACAGCAGGGACCTCCCACTTCACCCACTTTGCTGCCTCTCCTTTTCTTCCTGCCTCACTTCCCTTCTCTGGACTCATCACCCACATCCATCACTTGAATCACATCCTTGTCTCAGGCTCTGCTTTAGGCAAACCTGCATGCAGGGCTTCCCTCATAGCTCAGTCAGTCAAGAATCCACCTGCAGTGCAGGAGTCCGCTGGCAATGCAGGAAACCCAGTTCAATTCCTGAGTTGGGAAGATCCCCTGGAGAAGGAAACAGCAACCCACTCCAATATTCTTGCCTGGGAAATCGCATGAACAGAGGAGCATGACTTAGTGACTAAACTACACCACACATGTAGACAACGACCCTGGAAGTAATAGGTGCCGTGTCAAGGGGGCGCTCCAGGCCACACTTGAACTCACAGCCCTAATTCTGAATCCGTCCTTTTTTTTTTTTTTGGAATATAGTAGCTTTACAATGTTGTGTCACTGTCTGCTGTACAACATTGTGAATCAGCTATATGTACACATATATGCTCTGCTTCTTGATATATGTGGAGGATATTCATATGCTCCTCCCTCCCAGCCTCCCCCACCGCATCCCTCCAGCTCATCACGGAGCACCGAGCTGAGCTCCCTGCGCTGTGCAGCAGTTTCCGCCAGCTGTCTGTTTCACACATGCACTGCATATGTCAATGCTACTCTTTCAGAGTCGTTCTTAACTCCTCCTCCCTGGATTCCCCCTCATGTTTAGTTATCTGGATGCTCATCTGGCACTGTTTTCACTTCCATCCTTACCTTGCTATGGGGACTGGACTTCAGGGTCATCCTCCAGGCTCCTTTTCTACTCAACTAGACACTACCACTCCCGCCCGTCCAGGCCTGCCTCCTTCTCCCTTACTCTCACTTTCATGAATTGTCTACAGTGTCTCAGCCCCATGAATGAGGTCGGACAAAGAAGGGAAAGTCGATGTTGACTCCCATGAGTATGGTTTGGGCCAGCAGGTAGACGGTGATGTCAGTCAACCGAAGAAGACCTTAGGGCGAAAGAAGTTTTGCTAAAAGAATAAGCATCAAGTTAAAGTGCCAGAGGGACAACCCATGGTGATATCCAGGGAGTGGGTGGAGCTATGAAGCTCAGACTTAGCAGATGAGGTGTTGCTGAGAGATTTCCATCATAAGGCAGATGGGCGAAGTCATCAAGTGGATGAGATTCCCAAAGGCCAGGGCCTGACTCAGGATTTTAGGGGCCAGGAGCTTATACAATTTGGGATGGGGGTGCTTATTAAACCCACACAATTATGAAACCAGAATTGCAAGCCCTCTCTCAGACCCTTGGAAGGTATCCTTACTGAGTGAGGGACACTAAAGCTTAAGTTTGTTAACTTCGCAGTAAACTGGCCTCAGAGTAGGGGGCTAAGAGACAGGTACATTGTAGTGAATGCACTTTCTAATGTTCTGTCTCCATCACTACAGTGTGAGTATCCTGAGGTGTAGAGTTATGTCAGCTTCATCTGTGGTCCCAGATCCCTGAACAGTGAGGGACTGCATCAGCAGAGTTCAGTGCAAGCAACTGCAACATGTCTAGGTATTTTTGGCAGGAAGGTATTCAGTATGGAGGAATAGGTGCCAATGGAATTGTTGGAACAGCTGGATGTGTAAAAGTTACACTTCTGCTACTGGGGTTTTGGTCACCACTGCTTCAATGGTCACCACTGCTTCAATTTTGGCCTCAGAAAACAGATAGATATCCCTGCTGGTATCCCAGCAGCTACACACCCAGGAATTGATAAGTAGAGTAAGACATCAAGTGTGACCACTGCAAAATCTTACGACAGCCAGAGCCTGCCCATCCACTACCACAGCAAGAACCCTGTTTTCCAAATCTTTTACAAGCTCATCTCACTAGCAGAATCTAAATTATATCCAGAACCCAACAAAGGGGAGGCTAGATAATGAGATTTTTATCCTTCCAGCCTCAGGGAAACAGCAGGGTGGGGAGGTCTTGGAGGGGGCACAGGTGACTGCCAAGTGCCCATAAAAAGTATCAAGACAATGGCACAGAGCGGGTGCTGTATTCATTGTTGTTCAGTAGCTCAGTCATGTTCAACTTTTTGGAACCCCATGGACTGTAGCACGCCAGGCCTCCCTGTCCATCACCAACTCCCAGAGCTTGCTCAAACTCATGTGCATTGAGTCGGTGATGCCAGCCAACCATCTCATCCTCTGTCATCCCCTTATCCTCTTGCCCTCAGTCTTTCCCAGCATTAGGGTCTTTTCCAGTGAGTCGGCTCTTCATATCAGGTTGCCAAATTATTGAAGCTTCAGCCTCAGCATCAGTCCCTCCAATGAATATTTAGGATTGATTTCCTTTAGGATTGACTGGTATTCAAATCTACAAGCATATCACTCCAAAGCTTTGGATTCTGAAACAACAACATTCACCATCTTACAGTTTCTGTGGGTCAGACAGCCAAGCACAGCTCAGCTGGGTGCTCTGCTTCACAACCTCTGCCTGGATGCCATCAAGGTGCCAGCCCTGGGGTGGTGGTCTCATCTGAAGGCTCTGCTGGGGAAGGAGCCACTTGCTCGGTGATTATTGGCAGCATTCAGTTCCTCGTGGCTGTTGGCTGGGCCTCAATCCCTCATCAGTTGTTGGCTGGAAGCCACGTGGCTTCTCCCACATGCCAGCCGACTTCATCAAAAACAAAAGCCGAGCAGTCAAGAGAAAGAATCTGCTAGCAAGATGAAATCAGACTTTTAGAACCCAACGATGAAAGTGACTTCGCATCATTTTTGCCATATTCTCCGGTTGGCAGTGAGTCATCGGGTCCAGCCCCCACTCGAGGAGAGGTGCTTATCCAGAGTGTGAATACCAGGAGATGGGGATCATTGAGGGCCATCCATTATGTTAACCATCCACCATGCTAACAAACGCTTGGTGAACATCTGACTGATGTAAGGAAAAAGTGTGTGTGGGGTGAGGGGGGGCTCCCTGGCGGCTCAGTGGTAGAGTCTGTCTGCCAATGCAGGAGATGCAGGTTCAACCCCTGGTCCAGGGAGACTCCACATGCCTTGGGAGCAGCTAAACCTGTGCACCACAACTACTAAAGCCCACGAGTCCTAGAGCCCATGGTCCTCAACAAGAGAAGCCACTGCAATAAGAAGCCCATGCAACACAGCTAGAGAGTAGCCCACGCTCACCAGAACTAGAGAAAGCCCACCATGAGCAATGAAGACCCAGCACAGTCATAAATAAACACATAAAATTAAAAAAAAATTTTTTTAAAGGAAAGGTGAAGGGAGACTGATATTCCTAAGGAGGGCCATCTGGCTGCCCACACACAGTTACACCTGGTCTTGGGGTCCTGATGGAATCACCTGGCTTAGAGTTCCCAAAGGTGATCAGCCTGGGTGAGGCCAGAGGACAAAGTGGGGACACCTCACTGAAATCCACTCGTGTGACAGATGGATGAACACCAAATATCCTTTATAATGAGAAAGGCGATGGCCAGGTGGACCAGCTATTTGAATCAGCTGCTGCATGTCATATTGTCGCAGTTTGACCTAACTTTGCCTTCTCTTCTAAGACTTTTATTTCCCTATGTCTCTTTTTCCATTTTTTGGCCCCAACATCCACATAGTAGACTGTGGCAATTCATTCATTTGGACACACTCAAGTGCCAACTAGGTACCTCGTTAAGCAAAAGGAACACAGAAGCAAGAAGGCCATGGCTCTTCCTTCTAGGTTTTTTGCAGACCCAAGGTGGGGACGTGAGCACTCTGATAACTAGGTGTGACGAGAAACAAGCATGGGGAGGGGGCCTTGAACTCCGACCCGGAGGGACAAGAAGGCTTCCCACGGAAGTGACTCTTAAGATGGGTCTCAGGTGTGGTTCCCCAGCCTCCTCCTGGAACATTTTTGATAAAGAGTGCCCTGTCTGGGGGCACCTTATTTTAGTCTTTGTTTAGACTAAAAAGAAAAGCAACTCAGAACTTACTTATCCTTAATGAAGTTTGATTAGCCCAGGACATCAGCCAACTGGAAAGAAAAATCAGTTCTTTTAACTTTCAGAATGTTTGCTTCAGCATGAGGGAAGCCAACACTTTGCCTCAGTGTTTCCATCTGTAAATGGGGCTGATCATATACTTACTTGATAAAATCGCCAAGGATGAATAAAAACAAGGTTCCCAAAGTCACTTTTTGAAAAGTGAGCCACCCTTCTCAGTAGCTTTGAGGATATCAAGATGAAAGAAAAGGCATACATAAAATTCTATGATTCTCTGAGAACAAAGTAGGCCAATCAATTTGTGTGCTTAATAGGTGACTGACTAGAAGACAGAGATGGGAAAGCTGTGCAGAGCCGAGGAGGGAACCAGCGAAATTGATGAGAACCCAAGGGTGATTTACAAAGGCAAGAACAGGGATGGAAAAATCAGTAACACCATACACAATGGAATACGCAGGTGTCAATGAAACTAGTGTTTGCAAAGCAGCTTTAAGGACATGAGAATATGCTTGACCGATTATGAAAAGAAAATAGATGCAAAATTGTGTGCCTAGAGGCATGAAAATTATTCCAAGAAAATACATGTGCAGAGGAAAAGGAGTGGAAAGAACTTTGCTTAAATAAAACCACCCGGTAGTGGAACCTCAGCTTTTTTATTTTACATGTGAGTCTTCAGATTTGCCAAATTTTCTATGGAGGGTGTGTTATGCTTTGAACTCAGAAAAGAGAAATGTTTAAAGGTAAAGAAAGAAGACCAGGAAGAGGCAGAGGAGAAGGGGAATGGATGACCACTGGAAAAGATATTGGAAAAGGAGAAATCCAACGTTTCTGTTGCTTAAGGTGCCCAGTGGGTTATGGCAGTCCTAGGAAATGAACACACCCACCCTGCTCCAGGCGCATCATCTCATTTAAATTCACGACACAGTGGCAGGGCCAATTGAGATGCAGTGACTTACCAAGGTGTCTTAGCCAATGAAACGGTGGCTTTTAAGAGAGGCAATCGATAGAGATAAATGGAACTGAAAAATGTAAAATTTTAAAGAAATCAAGTACTGTGTTCTGGTATTAGAGTCAGTGAAGGTGACATTGACCTGAATGGGTGCTCAAGTCAGTGGGACTTTTGCAGTCATGCAGTCAGTGCCTGCGTGCTGTTGCTCAGTCGTGTCTGACTCTTTGCGACCCCATGGACTGTAGCCCACCAGGCTCCTCTGTCTGTGGGATTTCTCAGGGAAGAATACCAGAGTGGGTTGCCATTTCCTCCTCCAGGGGATCTTCCTGATCCAGGGATCGAACCTGCACCTCCTGCATTGGCAGGTGAATTCTTCATCCCTCAGCCACCTGGGAAGCCCATGGAGTCAGGATGCAGATCACATTTCTCAGCACTGTAACAGCAACACAATCTCCCAGACTTGGTAACAGGGTAAAGAGCTGAAGACTCTAAAGTCCATGCCCCATTCACAGGGCCTCCACACTCTTCCGTTTTGGAGAATCCTGGATGCTTTCACACCCAGTCATTTTATGGAAACACAGACACACACTTAGACGTATATACATCACCACCTCCAGCCACCGCTACCCTGGATGCCTCTCACGCTCCCCCCAAGACACAGGTGCCCACCCGGGCTCCGGCAGATCTGCCACGTAGAGCAGATTCCTTGCCAGATTCCAGATGAGACCTGAAGGCTCTCCCCATGCTTCTGTTTGCTCTCTAAGCACTCTGCCAAAAGCCTGGGAAGAGGGTCCCTGAGGAGGTACTGTTCCTTCAGAAATTAAAAAAATGAGGACACAGAGAGTAGAGCCACTCTCCGGTCCAGCTCACCTAGACTGGCAACTTGAAGGAGAACCACACCACTGAGCCCAGCCTGAATGTGTGCCCTAGATGACACACACACCATGAGAAATCATTTTGATCGCTGAATGACACCAAACTCTGTGTTTGGTTGTTACATGGCATCATCAGGCCACAGTTGACTGATACAGGATATTAATGGACCTTAGAAGTGCTTGGACATCATTAAACGTGCTTCAAAACCCTATGAATTGTAGCCTTCCAGACTCCTCTGTCCATGGGGATTCTCCAGGCAAGAATACTGGAGTAGGTTGCCATGCCCTCCTCCAGGGGATCTTCTCAACCCAGGAATCGAACCAGCATCTCTTGCGTCTCCTGCTTTGGCAGATAGAGTCTCTACTACTCAGCCACCAAGGCTTTAAATTGGTAAAGAACTGTTCCTAGTATGGCTTGATGCAGCAAGTAGTAGGGAAGGGGAATCCCTTGTTAAAACCATAGTAACAACAAAAACAGCAGCCTTTAGAAGCAGGAAGAAAAAGAGCTAAAAGCATAGCCTCTGAGTTCAAATACAAGTATTATCCCTCACTAGCTAAGTGACCTTGGGCAAGTTATTTAACCTTTGTGTTCCAATTGCTTACTCTGGATAATAATATGTCTAAATTATAGGACTATGTAAAGACTCAATGAATTTTTACATGTACAGCCTTATGCAGTATCTGACACTCTGAGTATACATTGAGTACCTACTGCATAGCAGGCTCTAGGCTGGGTTCCATCACCCTGCTACTGGTTAGCCTCCCAATAAATCCATCAGCCCAATTTTGCCACTTAGATCAGAGAAGTTAATCTGTCCAATGCTTTCCATCTACGTATCTGCCCCATAGCCTGAAATCTGGAATGCTTTTCCTTCAGGACCCCTCCCCTATCTTCCTCAGATCTCAGCTCAGTTGTCACAACTTCAGAGACATTCTCCTAACCTTCTCCACCCAGCCCACTTCCTTATCACACGCTTTCACAGGTACCTGTCTTGTGGGGCTGTATCAGTCAGGATAAGCCAGACTTTGCTGTAGTAACAAATAAGCCCTCATCTCAGTGGCTGATCAAAGGTTATTTCCCTCTCATGCTGCAGGTCCATTGTGGGATGGTGGGAGGTGGGGGGTGGGGCTAATTCATCATGGTCTGTCTGGAACCAAGGTCAGTCAGAGGCTTCATCTTGGCACATGCTTGCAATCCACTGAAACAGCTGGAAGGGAACAGGGCAATGGTTCCCTGGCTTTTAAAGCTTACACTCATCACTGAGTCACATGACTCCTATGCTCACGTTTCATTGTCCAAAGCAAGTCATGGCCAGGCCTAACTTCAAAAGAATGGGAAAGTGCAACCCTATCACATGTATGATGAGGGATGGGGAGACCACCTCTCCAGAGAACATCACTAGTAATTACCATAGTGGCAGTGACCCCAGGTGTGAATTGACACGCATTTTCTTGACTGATTTATGTCAGCCTTTCCCCCTAAGACTATATGCTTGGAAGAGGGTCCCTGTCTGGTTTTGCTCATCCTTGCATCCCTGGTGCTTTGCACACTGTAGGCACTTAATAGGTATACTGAGTACATTATTGTAGTGATTCCAACATCACCCCATGATAACATCTGGATTTCAATCCACCTCCAGCTAACCTCTTGCTGTATCCTTGGAGAGCAAGGAGATTGAATCAGTCAATCTTAAGGGAAATCAACCTTGAATATTCATTGGAAGGACTGATGCTGAAGCTGAAGCTCCAGTACTTTGGTCATCTGATGTGAACAGCTGACTCATTGGAAAAGTCCATGATGCTGGGTAAGATTGAAGGCAGAAGGAGAAGAGGGCAACAGAGGATGAGATGGCTGGATGGCATCACCGATGCAATGGACATGAACTTGGGCGAACTTCAGGAGATGGTGAGGGACAGGGAGGCCTGGTGTGCTGCATGCAGTCCATGGGGTAGCAAAGAGTTGCACACGACTGGGCGACTGAACAACAACAACCAGCTAACATAAACATTTTTTCTCATATCACTGTACCAACATCTGAATTCTATAAACTATAGCCTAAATTGGGTATCCTCTTTTCAAGTAAGTGTATTTTTGTTTGTTTTATTAATTCTGAAAGCATTCAGATAGGAATAATATGATTAATTCATGTCTCAGTGGGGAATTAATTCAATCAGATTTTTTAAATGGAAAAACAGGGCTTGGTTCTCCCTCAGAAATTGAGTCTGGAACATAGGAGATGGGATGGAGCATGAGATAAAGAATGAAGAACAGGAAGGAGGGAGGGCTCGTTTCAGAACAGTTACTTCCTGGCAACATTTTGAGATGAATGACAATCTTTGGCCATTTCCTAGTTTTGCCTACTGTGGACTCTGGCTGTACAAAAGGAAGCAATTCCAGCTGGACAACCCTGATTCCTTCCTTAGAAGGCCCCAGCTCAAAGAAACTGTCATGGGACTGCAAAATTCCATTCAATTTGAGTATACAAGTAAGAGAGGAATCTGCACAAATCTAACTTTCCTTTTTCTTAATTGCGGTCAGAAGTCATTTGGCCTAGAGTAAGCAGGCCCTGGTTATGAAATACTTTTACTGAAAGCTGCCCCACGCAACACCCTGTTATCCTCAGGGCCTTGTGCAATGGGATACAGAAGCGCCCTCTTGTGTAGCACCTGAGAACTACAAGCGCAGCACAGCCATCACTGGACAAACCTCTGTTTTGCAAAGGATAAGCATTCCTAAGGCCCTTTCTTTTGTTGCCAACCACTAAAATCTCAGACTCCACGCAGAAAGCCTAAAAGATGCACATTAGCATGGGATTCTTAGGAGTAAGGCAACAGAAGGTATGGGAAGAACTGAGCTATGGTCTGACAATCACGTGTTCACAGTAATGAAGCTACTTGTATATTTTCAGTAATCATGACTTTTCCTAACTGCCAGCTTGAGCTGTACAATGAACAAAGATGAAGAATCTCCTGTTTTTAAGGAAAAGAGAAAACATACTTGGACAAATTAGGAGTTTGTGACTAACAAATGTGTGTGTACACTACTATGTATATTAAAATAGATAACTAGCAACAATCTGCTGTATAACACAGGTCAATATTCTCAATATTTTGTAATAACCTATAATGGAAAAGAATCTGAAAAAAATAAGTACATATGTATATATAAAGGAATCATTCTGCTGTACACTGGAAATTAACACGTTAATTAATCATACTTCAATTTTCAAAAAAAATTTTTGAAAAATTTTCAAACAAATTTTTTTTTATTAAAGATATCCTTGGAACATGATCAGAGTTAGGGGCCGGGGTGGGGTTGGGAGTGATAATTCCACACAGACATTTTTGCTTTGAGAATCTAAAGAATTCAGCAGAGAGACTTTTTTCTGAGATGAACAGGCATGTTTTAAACTGGTCTGTGATTTCATCTCCTTTTTGGTTTTCAAAAGCCTGACTGGGGAGCACACTCAGGTAGAGCATTTATATTTTAGCCTGAGGATTTCCTGTCCCAGAAAAGACATTTCTGCAGACTCGACTACTGGTGACTCAGAAGCACAAACATCAATGCAAGAGGTTTCTAACCTCAAAGGCGAGGCATCCCCAGGCACTTTTATTGGTTTCATCCTTGAGGTCGATTTAAATCTAAAATTTTTCCCCAGAAAACACTCACATCCAGCTCCTGCTTGCATCCCAGCAGATAGGGGGCCCCTCTCAGGCCCACGGAGTAAGACATTCAGCTCAAATGCCAAGGAAATTCTTATCAAGTCACAGCTTCTTTCTGTGGGGAGGGAGGCAGGATAGTTGAAATGACTTGAGGCAGATATGATCATAGTCATAAAGAACCCATAATTACCAGTAACATTTACTAAAGAATTTAAGTATAGGAAAAGAAAGAGAGGAAAAAGAGAATGAAAACAACAAAGAGTAGGACAGTTCATGCTGTCAGAATCTTAAGAATGGGTTTCCAGAGCTTTCTGGAAAGTTCTGGAAAAGTCCTGTCGCCCCTTTGGGATCAGGAAAAATGTGGGCTCTTGGAAGACAAACACTGTCCCAACTGAATTCCGCTCCTCTTTTTCTCCAAATGTTACTTGAAAAGAGAAAATTCAAATCGACAAAACCATGTTTTCATTTTGGGGCTTAGAGGGTACAGAAGACTGTAACAGCCCCGGGAAATCCCAATGACAAGAGAGATTTTAGGAAAGGGAGTGGCAAAGATGGGAAAGGTGTTTGTAAAGTAAGTGCGCACTATGGCCAACCCCCCTGATGCTCAGATGCTCAGCTTCTAGGGAAGAGAAGGTGGTGGTGTGAACTCCCCATGGCAGTGGGAAGGCTGAAGGTTTCAGCACGAACAAACACGGGTAGTGTTTCCAAGCTGAATCTTTGCCCACAAACTGGTGTTTTTGGCTTGGTCCTCCGCTAAATTTTATGAAAAGGCCTCTCTCTAAAGTGCCCTTTGGATGGAGACCAAAAAATTTGCCCTCAATATAAACTACTGGAGAAGTGGCAGAGCCACTATTAAATGTGGTGGAGAGACACCCCCCAGTGTGCGAGTCCCCGGCCCCCTGCTCAGAACAACCACCTGAAGGAACCCGGGGCCCAGGAGATGGACCACAGGCCCCACCACTCTCTGACACTGTCTGCTTTTCAGTGTGGGCACCATGTCTATCACAATAAACCTTTCCTTTTGTTTTTAGCTTCCCTGGTGGCTCGGTGGTAAAGAATCTGCCTGCCAATCCAGGAAGCACGAGTTGGATCCCTGGGTCCAGAAGATCCCTGGAGAAGAAATGGCAACCCACTCCAAGAATAAGCCTTGCCTGGGAAATCCCATGGACAGAGGAGCCTGGCTGGCTGCAGTCCATGGGGCCGCAAAAGAGTCAGACACAGCTTAGCAACTGTACAGCAACAGACCTAATTCAAAAATGTTCTTTTCTTTCCACACTTCTTATTTCATTTACTGGAGAAAACTTCTCTTCCTATGTCTATTTTAGAGTGATTTCTGGGGAATTGATAGACCTGTAAGTATTATGATTGTTTTCTACTGTTTTCGTAGAAATGTCGTACAATATACCTGCCCTTTCCATTTACATTAAAACACAAACACAAGCCCCCAAACTGCAGGGCAAAGTGGGAACACAGCATGATGTACAATTAGCTTCGAATCACTGCAAATACCTCCTAACTCTTTTAGCTTCAGGCCCAAGATGCTATCTGCAAGGGGAGATGTTTCAGGGCTCAGG
>NW_011494827.1:687198-693938 GCF_000754665.1 Bison bison bison | reverse complement strand
CGAGAAACTAATGACCTTTCTATAATCAAACATTCAATTATCTACAATGTCTTTATACAAAGGGAGAAAAATCCATGGTTTACAGGCACATGATACTGAAATAAAGTGGCAATAGCAATTTATACAATTACCATCTCAAGAAACTGAATCATCAAAACAGGAATTACGAGTTCACAAATTTAAAACATCTCACATAATTTAAAATTATTGGGTATACACTGAAGTCTGAGTGATTTTTTTTTCCTACACAAGTGCCAACACTTAAGCTAGAACTTTTAGTGTGTAATTTTGCCCTAAAAAGTTAAGACATGTTTTGATAATCATAACAGTCACATAATTTCTGGTGCTGCTCCTAACTCTTTTAGCTTCAGGCCCAAGATGCTATCTGCAAGGGGAGATGTTTCAGGGCTCAGGGACCCCCTCCTCTGCAAAATGCCCCCACTAAAACCCACCCCCAGGTCACAGGCAGCTGCCTCACCAACCACCTGCTTGGTAGAAGCAAAAGCAGAGGCTGCAGGTTGGTGACACTGAAACTCTACACTGACCATTGAATGTGCTTTCATAACATGATGGAGCCTGGGCTTTGGGTATAGCGGGGGGAGTTTGATCTCCACTGAAAAGATGCTGTGAAGAAATTTCAGTGAGTCTGGGGGCTGGGGAAGGGAGCAGGGCAGTGACGTAGAACTAATAGCAGCAAACTCAGATAACCCTGGTAGAATAAAAGGCAGAGAAAGATGCGGAGATATCCTCACTTTTTATTCTGTGGTATTGTAAACAAATGTGGGTGTGGCTCCCAGGAAGTCATAACTGCAAATAATAGGCTGAGTGGATGGATGGATACGGGAGTGGATGGACAGGTGGACAGGTGAGTAGAAGGTGAACTGGTGGAAGGGTGGATGTGTAAGTTGGCAAGTAGGTAGACGCAGGAGACTGGTGGCTATGGGGATGAATAGGTAGGTGGGTAAAAAGAATGAGCCTTGTCCCATTTTTACATGTAATTTCATTACAGCATTCCTTCTTCCACATCCACAGGTCTTTTATTTTTAAAATTGCCATCAAGCACTGAATACAGTATATTAGCCACTCTATATCCATTGCCAGTGGACATATACATTGATACAACTTCTCCAAATGATAAAACTTATCAAGAGTATTTAAAAGATTGGTACATAACAATATTTACAGCTGCATTAGTCACAGTGGCCAACAGGTGGAAACAGCTCAAATGACCAGTGGCTGAGCAAAATGCAGTCTATATATATGACGAAATAATCACCTTTAAAAGGGAAGGAAACTCTTTTTCTAAACAACTTTTAATAGTTCAACTAAAAACTTGAGAATGTTCATCAGACTTGCTACTGATCTAATGCTGACCACTGGTGTTCTCCTTGTGAACACAGCGTAGCTGACAGAGAACTATTTTCCCAGAAATGGCCCTGGATTGATGGTGCTTTCCCCATGTGCCCTTGTAACTTCTCAATGGTGACCAAGGACATCGTTTTTGGTTTCTGTTTTGTTCTGTTGTTCCGGCTTTATTGAAATATACTTCACAGATAAAACTGTACATATTTATTTATTTATTTGTACATATTTAAAGTGATTTAATATGATACATTTCAGTGTAATTAACAAATGCCCCACTTCACGTGGTGACCTTTTTCTTTTTTGGGGGTGTGTGTGTGTGTATGGTGAAAACTCTTAAGATCTACTTTCTTAGCAATTTCAAGTACACCGTACATATTGTTAACTATCAGCACCAAGTTGTACATTAGATCCTGTGAACTTATCTTAAAACTGAAAGTCTTTACCTTTTGACCAACACCTCCCCATTTCTCACACATACACACACCCCAACCTCAGCCCCTGGGAACCACCGTTCGCCTCTCTGTTTCTATGAGTTTAACTTTTTTTTTTTTTTTAACAGATTTCGTATATAAGTGGTCCCATACGGTATTTGTCTTTCTATGCCTGGCTTTATTCACTTAGTATAATGCTCTCCAGATTCATCCATGTTGCTGCAAATGGCAGATTTCCTTCTTTTTATGGCTGAATATTATTCCATTTTGTTTGTGTGTGTGTGTATAAATCAGGTTTCTTCATCCATTCACCCACTGGTAGACAATTTGGTTGTTTCCACATCTTGGCTACTGTGAATGACGCTGCAATGAACACGGGAGTACAGAGATCTCATAATCACTGATTTTGTTTCAGATATAGATCTAGAAGTTGGGTTGCTGGATCACACAGTAGTCCTATTTTTAATATTTTGAGAAACCTCCATACAGCTTTCCACATGCCTTTACCAATTTACATTCCCACCAACAGTGTACAAAGGTTCTCTTTTCTCTACATAAAAAGAAGGACATTCTGATACATGCTACCACATGGACGAGCACCCTCTTTTCCTTCTGCCTTCAATCTTTCCCAGCATCAGGGTATTTTCCAATGCGTCAGCTCTGTGCATCAAGTGGCCAAAGTACTAGAGCTTCAGCTTCAGCATCAGTCCTTCCAATGAATAATCAGGGCTGATTTCCCTCAAGAAATCAGGATTGACTAGTTTGACCTCCTTGATGTCCAAGGGACTCTCAAGAGTCTTCTCCAGTGCCACAGTTTGAAAACATCAATTCTTCGGTGCTCTGTCTTCTTAAGGTCCAGCTCTCACATTCATACATGACTACTGGAAAGACCATAGCCTTGACTCTACAGACCTTTGTCAGCAAAATGACGTCTTTGCTTTTTAAAACACTGTCTAGGTTTGTCGTAGCTTTTCTTCCAAGAAGCAAGCGTCTTCTAATTTCATGGCTGCATTTTTGGAGTCATGCATTCAAATGATAAAGAGCTGGCTACTTGAAATATTGCCCACAGGTCTAATCCAACACCAGCACACGGCAGGCATACAGTAAACCTCTGTTGTAGAAATGAGTGCATTGAAAGGTAAATGAGTGAATGCATCAGTGAAATCAGTGAAGGACCACATTCATGTGGCGGGTGGAGAGATGAGGATTCTAGAAAGGAAACATCCCAGGAAAGAGGAGCTTGCCGATTTAAAGTCCCACTGTGTGCCTGGCATTCCTTGTCCATCCAAGACCAGTCCTCACTCCTGAGCCCTCAGAGTCAAGGCAAAAGTTTATCCTACCCACCGTCCTGCACGGGTCCATAGGGAGCCACACCATGTCCAGGCCTGTCTGCTCTTTCCGCACCCCCTCCTCCAGGTATCCCTGTGAAACCCCTGAATTGCCCAGTTCTTGAAAACACCATTGTCTTTGCCCCAAGTAACTGAACCCTGGAGAATTTCCGCAGGAATCCAGGCGGGTCTGCAGCAATGGCTGAGAACCCTGTGGTGCCTGAGACCGGCCCTTTGCGCATCTTTATCTAACAAGGCAGAGGTTCCTGCTAATTGGGTTTGTTCGTGGGTGTTCTACGAGGTCCTACAAATTGCTGTCAATAAATCCGGGACCTGGAGCAATCCTGGAGGCTGACTAGGGAGTTGATAAGAGCAGCCTCAGGTCCCTTGGAGGGGCCTGGAAGGTACATGGGAGGCCCCCACCCCACCTATTAGCAGCCCAGCCCCTCCCGGCTCAGTTGACAGCAGCTATTTATGCTCTGGGACCTGGAGACACTGTTCTTCAAATGACTTAACGGCTGCTTGGAGGGGGTCATAAATTAAGCCTGGAATCCCCAGGATAAACATCTCCAGGACTCACCTTGTGGCTGTTCTCACAGCGCTGCTTTTGGAGTAATCACAAGGCACATTTTTTTCTGGAGCCAGAGTGTTGGGAGAAGCCCACACAGCCCCTCCTCAAAACACACCAGAGAGAAAGGCTCCCTCCCCAGACGGATAGAAACATCTGTTCTGGGAGGGCAACCGCACTGAGGAGGCAGGCTTAGGAAGCCTCCACACGCGGAACATCCCCGGGTCCAACTCCCCAGTGAAGGATATTCCCCTGCCAGCTTCTGCTTCAGGACTTAGCTCTAGCCATGACAGATGCAGTGCAAAGAACATGGTTTTGGAAGCTGGAAGCGAGCTTGGAAGCCAGCTGCGGGGAGCAGAGCAGCTTCCTCATGTCGAGCCTTGGGGGTCTTCATTCATAAGATGGGAAATCATGGATGGACCTAGAGAGTGTCATACTGAGTGAAGTGAGTCAGGGGAGGAGAAATCACATGATAGCCCTTATACGTGGAATCTAAAAAAAAAAAAAAAGATACAAAAGAACTTACAAAACCAAAAGAGACTCTCAGACTTGCCTGGGGGAAAGATGGGGGGAAGGGATAGTTAGGGAGTTTGGGATGGTCATGTACACCCTGTTATATTTTAAACGGATAACCCAAAAGGTCCTATTGTATAGCACGTGGAACTCTAATCAGCGTTGTGTAGGCAGCCTGGATGGGAGGGGAGCTTGGAGGAGAATGGATACTGTATCTGTGGCTGAGTCCCTTTGCTGTTCACCTGAAACTATCACAACATTGCTCATCAGCTGTACCCCAATACAAAATAAAAAGTTTAAAAAAAAAACTAAAAAATAAGATGGGAAATCAACCCACTCATGTATGGGGTTTGTAATAGACCACTGGGGCTGCCATCACAAAACACCAGACTGGGGCACACGAAGCTCAGAAAGTTACAGTCTCATAGTTCTGGAGGCTAGAAGTCCAAGGTCGATGTGTCAGAAGGGCTGATCTCTTCTGAGGCCTCTCTTCTTGGCTTGTAGAAAGCTTCTGCTCCCTGTGACCTCACGTGGTCGCCCCGCCGTGTTTGTCCGTGTCCAACTCGTCTCTTTGTCTAAGGATGCCAGTCCTAGTGGATCGGGGCCACCCTAATGACCTCATTCTATCTTAATTAGCTCTTTAATGATTGTCTCAAAACGCAGTCACGTTCTGAGGTTCTGGGGGGTAGAGTCACAACATATGGATTTGGGGGGACACTGTTCAGCCCATCGCAGTGCTGACTTGAGTGGACTCGTCTCCAGGGCCTTGGGTCCTCCTTCCTGAGAGGATGCACCGGGAAAGAGGACTCAGATTTGCTGCACACCCACTATGTGTTGGGCTTCCCGGGTGGTGCTAGTGGTAAGGAAGCCCCCCGCCAAAGCAGAAGACATAATAGACGCAGGTTTGATCCCTGGGTCAGGAAGATCCCCTGGAGAGGGCATGGCAACCCACTCCAGTATTCTTGCCTGGAGAATCCCATGGACAGAGGAGCCTGGCGGGCTACAGTCCACGGGGTCGCAGAGTCCGACACAACTGAAGCGGCTTAGCACGCAGGCACTGTGTGCCAGATGCCACGCTACGTGCCTCGTGTACGTAATAGTCTTTGAGTGGAACCCTGTGTGTTAAGGGATTGTGTGTGTGTGTGTGTGTGTGTGTGTGTTTTGTTTCCTACTGAGAGTGAGGAATGGAAATTCCACCATGGGATAGGGGCTTACATGAGTTCTAAGGCCCCAAGAGTTCTAGAAAGATGAGTTTTGTTTACAATTATTCACTCATCCAATACATTTAAACTGAGTTCTTATATGGCCAGGTGTTTTAGGCAAACAGCACATAAATATCTCTGTCCCACTGGAGACTGCACTCTAGTGGAGGGAACCAGATCATTAGTAGACATAGTGAGCCATGTAATACGTTAGGGGAGCGGGTGCCTAGGATAAACAGATGGGCAGTGCCTCCCAAAGGAGCTGGGGGGCTATGCTTTCAATACAGGGTAGTTCTGACAAAAGCTGAGCAAGGATGTGGAGGAGGGAAGGGATGTAGCCATGCAGATGCTCAAATGCAGCATATTCTTGGCACAGGGAACAGCCAGTGTGACTGTCCTGTGGCTGAAATGACAAGGAGGTCAGGGGGCTGGCCAGAGTCAGCAGAGAGGAGTTGACAGAGGAGGCGGGACAGGTGGCAATCAGGCCCACATCCAGTATGACTTGGAAGGCCTTTGCCTTCTCCATCAGGGAAATGGAAATTATTGGAGGGTGAGAATTAATGAGGGGAGGCATCAGGGTAGGCGAATTCGGAAAAACAAATGGGATGAAAAACCATGTCAAGAGATGTCCGTGACCCAGACCACGTGCTGGCAGACCACCGAAAGGTGACCGCAGTCAATGCCAGGCCTCTGACCCACTCCTGGAGAAGCCAGAGGCCAGTTTCACAGCTGGAAGGCCGGCTTTTCAGAGCTCGCCCAATAGCACACACTATCGGCCCTTAGGGATGGTGGTATTGGTGTGGATTAATACAGAGAAACCTGATAAACAGTTAACTGAAGCAAAAGCAAAGCCACAAAACCGCAGGTGGGAAGCAGTGTAATGAGTGGTTCACATTGGGGTTCTGGGAGCAGGCTGTGGGCTTTGAATCCCAAGGCTGCTGCTTCTTGCGTAACCTCAGGCACACTTCACACTACGACATCTCACGTGTACGATCTCATGGTGGCTTTAGAAAGGTGGCCGAATGGACAATCCTGTGCATAGGACAAAAGGTAAGGAAAGATGCTTACCAAGGCCATCATATGGGGTGGAGGATAACAAGGAATATTGTTGCCCACGGACCTCCTCTCTGCTTACGGATTCCAGAGCCTTGGGAACCCAGACACATCCCACCCCCATTCTCTCCCACCCCACCCCACCACACCCACACAGCCACAGCAGATAAGCCGACTGCATTCTCCCAATGCTTCCAGGGAGGAGTGGGTAGTAAACTGCTAATTTATGGGAACTTTTCCAGCTACAGGGTCCCTAAGATCCCCAGCAGGGATGACCCGA
>NW_011494827.1:680523-687098 GCF_000754665.1 Bison bison bison | reverse complement strand
CGAGCCAGTGGAATAAAATGGGTGATTAGATATCCAGGCCCTGACATGAAGCAGCCCCGTGTGTCAGGCAGGAGGTGGCCTCCATCAAGGCCCCCATGAGCATCAGATAAGGACCGGGCCAGAGGGAAGACAGGCCCCCTGACAGCGCTGCTGCTCGCTAATCACACCCAGAGCAGGAGCCAGCTAACAGCACCCTCGGCCCCCTCTTTGTGACCCCATGGACTTTAGCCATCCAGGCTCCTCTGTCCATGGGATTCTCTTGGCAAGGATATTGGAGTGGGTTGTCATTCCCTCCTCTGGGGGATCTTTCTGACCCAGGGATCGAATCCAGGTCTCCTGCATTGCAGGCAGATTGTTCATCATCTGAGCCACCAGGGAAGCCCATATAAGGTTATGTAAATCACTCATATACTAGCTAATTTTTTAAAATTGGGAAATTGAAAGCAAAAGTTTAAATTTCTATTTTCTCTTTAAAAGTTGAAAGTCATGGCCTCTCTGGGGTCATTCCCACCTGGCTGAAGCTGGCAGTCACTGTCCACTTGGGATAGGGCATCAGCTGCACCCAGCCTCATTCCCCAACCCTTGTTTTCTGGCCCCCATGGCATTGGTGTCTCAGCTCCTGAATATGAGACGGCTAACCTCGGACACAGCCTTGAGACGGAGATTTTATTAAATACATAGGCCCATGGCTGTTTAACTAGAAAGACATGGGATGTAACACCACCATTTCCTGCTGATCCAAGGGAGTTGTTACCCTGATGATAATTTCTCTTACTATTAATGACCACTTGTTATATCCCCACCTGTGTTGCCTGTTATTTAATCTTCAAAACAACCCAGTGAGAGTTGAACATTAGCCCCATTTTACAGATGAGGAAACTGAGGCCCAGACCCAGTAAGTGATATGCCCAGCTGTAAAGTGGGAAGACAGCATTCAAGGTCACTTCTGCTTGACTTTTCCATGTTCTCATTGGTAAAGAAGAGTTACCTTCGATCTAAGGAAGCCATCTGGGGTAGGAGAAAGAGACCAGAAGCAGGAGTCAGGAACCCTCCTTTCAGGGAGGCCCCAGCTTGGAGTTAACACAGGTTCTCAAAAGGTACTTGCTGCCCTGAACCCCATCTCCCCACCGCCACCATGAGTGGACACTACAATGGGACCATGGGCTTCCCCTTACATGTCGATCAGAAGGATCAGATACAATCAGATATTTCCAAAAGGCAATACCTTTCTAAAGGCAAAAGCTTATTAAGGAAGGAGATGTAATTCTGCAGCCCCCAAAGAGATGCAGTTTCGATCCTTGAGTTGGGAAGATCCCCTGGAGGAGGGCATGGCAACCCACTCCAGTATTCTTGCCTGGAGAATCCCATGGACAGAGGAGCCTGGTGGGCTACAGTCCTTGGGGTCACAAAGAGTCCAACAAGACTGAAGCGACTGAGCACACGACACAAACAAGCAAACCAAAGTCAAAAGGAAAAATGAACTTTTAATGTTAGTTTTCAATACAAAAAAATCCAGGAATGTTCATACTCTGCTTTGGGACTTGTCTCCACTTCACAAATGAGGCTCCCACCTTTCTCAGGATGTCACCAACTAGCCTCTGTAGATGCAAATATATACAAATTATACCTAAAGGGGTGGGTGAGGGGCAGAACACCAGAGCCCGGGTGGAACCCAGGTGCACAACTCTCTGAAGCTCCGCTTTCTCGTCTGTAAAATGGAGCTGGGGACTCAGATACGACTGAAGTGACTTAGCAGCAGCAGCGGCATGGGCTCGTGCGTGCCTGCTGGGAGAAGACGCCTTCTGATTCTGCAAGCTCTGAGGCCCATGCTGAGCCAAGTAGTGTGTTAGCTGCTCAGTCGTGCCCAACTCTTTGCGACCCCACAGACCGTAGCCCACCAGGCTCCTTTGTCCATGGAATTTCCCAGGCAAGAATACTGGAGTGGAGTGCCATTACCTTTTCCAGGGAATCTTCCTGACCTAGGGATCGAACCCAAGTCTCCCGCATTGCAGGCAGACTCTTTACCATCTGAGCTACCAGGAAAGCTCAGCTAAGCTACCATGTGAGGTTCGGTCTCATCTGAGCCACCAGGGATTACGAGCCAAGATGCTGGGCTTTTCCTGAGGATTCAAAGAGCCACAAGGAGGGTTCGCTGGATTCCCAGGTACAGGACACAGCACCCACTCCTGATGGATGAGCAGGGCTCCCATGGGGAACAGAGAATGCCTTCCGTCCCATTCTAAGAGGGAGGGTCACTCTGCGGTCTGGAGGACACCTGTCCCACGCTCACCCAAACCAGTCATCTCTACCCCCGCTGCCTTCTAAGGCACCCAGAACCGGCCTCTATTGACTCGCCCTGGATAACCTGGAGACCACTAACATTGATGGAGCGCTTACCAGACCGAAACTCCATTTTACAGATCAGGACCTGGAGACACAGGAAGCTTAAGCGATGTGCCTGAGTTCACACGGCTGCTCAGAGACAGCCAGGATGTGAACCCTGACCCACTGGGTCCAGCACCTACCCTTGGGCTCTGGTATAGGGCTCCCTTCTGCCTCATCTTGGGGACTTCTTAAGCTCAAGGCCAACGCCGCATCCTCTCAGAAGCCTGCCCTAGCCACCTTCTAACCATGGCAAAGGTTAGCCCAGGTGCCTCAATGCCCATAAACCAGGCTTTTAATCCCTGATGGCGGCCCACCCTCAGCAAGCATGCAAGATAGCCTTTGTTACTGCCATTGAATGATGGGCGCCTGAAGCTCAGGACATATACGTATCTTGACAAGGCTGTACTGCCCATCAGTGCTAAGGTAGGATCTGAACTCAGGTTCACCTGATCCCAGAGCACCTGGATTTCCACTCTTACACCCTATCAGACTGTCAAATGCAGCAGCCGTCACTCGTCACAGTGACATCCAGTGGTCAGGAAAGGTCTCGGATCAGAGGGACTTGAGCAGAGACTCGACGGAAGGAAGAGGTCAGGGGAAATGGGGAATAGCTGGCAGAGAGCAGCAGTCCTGAAGGCTGAGCGGAAAAAAATATTTAAATGAGGAGCAAATAGGGACTTTCCTGGTGGTCCGGTGGTTATGATTCCAGGCTTCCAATGCAGGGGGCACGGGTTCTATCCCTGGTTGGGAAACTATGATCCTGCATGCTGCGTGGCCAAAAAAATAAATAAAAAGTAAAGAAAGATGGAGCAAATGCTGGCTGTTGAAGGATGGAGAAGAGGCCAGAGGCAATTCCTACTGACGGCCACAGGGGCGGGGGAAAGAGAAGGCCACCACAATGAGGGCTGGAAAATGCTGGACTCCAACAAGGTGAGGGGGCTGCTTCACCCTGGGGCCTTTGGGGGCTTTGAGGGGTGGGTGCACCTTCTGAAGGGGCTTCCCTGGTGGCTCAGCGGTAAAGAATCCACCTGCAATGCAGCAGTCACAGGAGATGTGGGTTCAACCCCTGGGTTGGGAACATCCCCTGGAGGAGGGCATGGCAATCCACTCCAGTATCCTTGCCTGGAGAATCCCATGGACAGAGGAGCCTGGAGGGTTGCAGTCCGTAGGGTGGCAAAGAGACGTGACTGAAGCAATTTAGCACACACAACACCTTCTGAAGGCCCAGGTGTGAGACAGCATGCATGTGGCTCCCAAGTGTATCCGACCTCCAAAAGCATCTCCAGGATAAACATTCCTCAGATAAAGAGTTGGAAGTATAGAAAGCAATTTTCTCCAGGGGCTGTTTTCTGGGCTAGAACAGAAGATGCAGTCTCAAGCCCTCAAAATGTGACCCTGGGAAAAAAGACCCAATCCACAGGTAGATGCACCTCCTGCTTTCTGAGCTGCCACCCTGGGAGGCAAGGAGATGAAAAAAAAAAAGTCTGTGGGAACGAGAGCAAGGGCCTCAACCTCCCCAAGCCTCAACTTGATAGCACTTCCTGTGCTGGACTTTTGGAGAATTAAATGACTCAACTTGTGAGGAAATGGTCAGATCAACCGTGAAGCATTGAATAATTATGAGTCACCGTCACTCTGAGTCATCATCACATCTCTTAACAATGGTTTAAGATGTTAACTTTCCCCCAATACATTTGCGGGCTTCCCAGGTGGCTCCAGTGGTAAAGAACCCACCTGCCAACGCAGGAGACGTAAGAGGTGAGGGTTCGATCCCTGGGAAGATCCCCTGGAGGAAAACATGGCAACCCACTCCAGGATTCTTGCCTGGAGAATCCCATGGACAGAGGAGCCTGGAGGGCTACAGTCCATGGGATCGCCCAGAATCACACATGACTGAGTGACTAAGCATATACAATACATTTATATGTCAATGGGGACCTTCTTGAAAAGTAAAGCCTGAGTCAAAAGGGTGGCAGTAAAGATAGAAATATCGACCCACCCTCCCCAAAGACAAAAATAATAATAAGTAATAAAAATGGCAAAAAAAAAAAAACCCCAGCAAAAGTTACCCTTCATTTACCATTCATCTCTGCTTGGTCCTTTACCTCTATAAGCAGTGACCTGATGGGGTAGACATTAGTGTCTTTATTTTACAGATGGGGTAAACAAGACGCAGAGAGGTGAAGTAACCTGTCCAAGGACACACAGCAGGTGAAGATGCCACTGGGAAGGGAAGTAATTGATTCCTTCATCCATTTACAAAATATCTGCTCCCTCTGTCCTGTTCTCTAGTGTTTCCCAGGGGACTGACCTCATCAAGGCAGAAATGGAATAAATGATGATGGAGAAATGCCAGAGGTGCTGAGAGAGCAAAGTTAGGCCTTAAAGACAGGAGAACTGCCTGGAGGAGGTGATGCTGACACTGAGCTTTGAACATGAGGACTTTGGAAGCAGAAAGACAAGGGCATTTCAGAGCAAGGGAACAGCTTGCTACCCCGGGTACAAACAGCAGCCTGAGTGCTTTCAGTCACATCCTATCCTCTGTCCTCAAGCATGCTCACTGTCAGTGCCTGGTCAGCGAGGGGTCCCCTTGGAAGTATGGGCTCCCTTCTTTTCCAGGTCCTGCCTTTTGGAAAAAAGACCAAGCACGGGACCAGAGTCCGGGTGCCAGTACTGCCACCCTTGGGCAAAGTGACCTCGGGAACATCGTTTTGAGGCTCAGTTTCCTCAGAGAGGGCATTGTCTGGGACAGTGATTTTCAAAGCGTGGTGTCTGAACCAGCAGCAGCAGCCTTGTGTGTGTGTGTGTGTGTGTGAAGTCGCTCAGTTGTGTCCGACTCTTTGCGACCCCATGGACTATATAACCTACCAGGCTCCTGTGTCCATGGGATTTTACAGGCAAGAGTACTGGAGTGGGTTGCCATTTCCTACTCCAGGGGATCTTCCCCACCCAGGGATTGAACAAATTCTCACCCCAGACCTGAGGAATCAGGAACCCTGAGGGTGGGGCCGGCAAACTCTGTCTTAACAAACCCTCCTGGGTTGATGATGACCCCAAGCCTGGTCCTAGGACCTGCCACACTGGCATCATCGGGGAGCCTGTTAGAAATGCTGAGTCTCAGGTCCCAGCTCGGACCTACAGAATCTGCATATCCACTGGAGCGCCAGGAAGTCTCTTGCAGATTGACGTTTGAAAAGCACAGTCCTGAGAGGTGGGTGACACCTCCTGGCAGCTATAAAGCTCTACCGGCCCTCTGGAGAAAATCACCCAACCTTTTATTTCTCTTTCTCCAAAGACTCCCAGGCTCCCAGGCAGGAGGGAAGGCCTTTAGGTTCAGTTAGGGCTCTTTGATCCTTTCCAATCTCTGATAAGAACTGGGGGCAAGGGGCACTGGGGGGAGCCCTCTGGCAATAAGGGGAAAGTGTTTTCCTCCAGGAGGCATGGAAACCGAGTAGCCCTCTTCTGCCATCTTGGCCAAGGAATGTCCCCTCACAGAGCCTCTGGAATTGGGAAGAAATTCCGTGCAAATTCCACGGCCATCCCAAGCCAGTGCAAAATCGCAAGAGCTACCCAGTGTGGTGCGGCCCAGCTCGAAATTGAGTTCAAAACAATTACCAGCCGACATGTGTTTCCTATGAACGGTGCAAGTGTTAAAACGGATTTAATTTTCTTTTGTAAATAAAGAGGCCCATCCAGACCAGCCAGTTTATCTCCCTGGGAGAGATGAAAGTGTTTCATCTGCCAGTAGCCTCTGCCCGCTGCGGAGGTGGGGGGTAGCTATCTGGGCCCCATGTGTTCTCTATCTTGTAATCCAAAGTCATCTTTCCCATGTGGGACTGTTTGGGCACCATGGGGTCTTGGCTGGAAGTCTTATTTTTAGTTACCTAAAACGGTATTCCTTTTCTTTCTTCTTTTCTTTCTTTTTTTTTTTAAAATTCATATTAGTGATTCATAAACAGTAAAATTAGTCTGCTAGAGGCTAGTGGAGGCATCCATCCTGGTGGCGCCTGCTTTCCTGGGTTAGTAGTTAAAATAAATCATTGCTGTCACAATGGAATTCAGGCCTAAAAATCACCTGTAGGAATCCCCACCGCCTCCCCGCTCCACCTCCCCAGGCCCCCAGACCGTCAAGGATCAAAGCTATCTCTCCCAACTCCAGCTGAGGGGGTGAAGGAGGGATGAGGAGGGAG
>NW_011494827.1:679527-680423 GCF_000754665.1 Bison bison bison | reverse complement strand
GAGGGGGAGGGAGGGGAGGAGGGCGAGGCCCAGGAGGAAAACCCCAGAAGTTATACCAAACCAGGAAATGAATGTCTCAGCTCTATTGTTGAAGCTGGAAGCATGAAAGTATGAGGCCAATTTATGATATTAGTTGTTTCTAAAGCAAAATATGATTAACCACTTTATTATGTAAAGTTATGCTTCCACTTAACCTCCTCGAGCTGGCATCCAGAACTAAGGAGTGGGGTGGGGGCTTTTTGTTTTTTTTTAACTGCAAATTTAATAAAGTCCAACATGCCCAAACTTCCTGACTTCCACTGTCCAGCGCTGGTATCTCTGGAAACTTCAATCGTGGGAGATAACTCACCCAGTCTGCTGCCTACCTTCAGCGGCCGATGCCCTAATCCGGGATCAGGCAAATAAGCTTTCATCTTCGCAGCACTTAAGTTAATTACATGGAGGCCGGTGGAGGCCCCGGAGCCGACTCGGCTCTGCGCACAGCCCTCCCGAAGCCAAACATCATAGGATCCAGATGCAAACCCTTGCCAGCTTAAGCCCAACAAATTTCCTTTGTCAAGAAATGCAAACAGCCAAACATCGCCGCGTAGGCTACTTCAGTAAGTGGGCCTCCTTCTGGGGCGCTGGGCCCGCGGGGCGGAGGCCAGAAGCGAAGACCAGAAACCAATTAAAAAAAAAAAAAAAGCACGAGTGGTCAGGGCCTCTTCGCTGTTTCCCAGGCGTCCGGCGGGTTGCTCTGTTTTATTTTGGACGGATTACCGATCAAAATGACTGGCCGCCTGCTTTAATGGAGCCGGAAGTGTCTCGATGATTTAGGAATCCATCCCAGCAGTGGGAATGCCGCAGTGGGGGAGGGGCTGCCCCCCCCCCCCCCCCCCCCCCCCCCCCCCCCCCCC
>NW_011494827.1:676867-679427 GCF_000754665.1 Bison bison bison | reverse complement strand
CCCCCCGCAGACTTCCTTCTAAGTTGGCTCCTGCACCCTGCTCTCTGATTCCCTCCAATCTGTCCCAGTTTGCATGGTTCCTTGGTTTGGACCACCCCCCACTCTGCAGATATCCTGTCCCTGCTCTCTGTCTCCCTGGGACCTGCGTTGTCAGGCAACCTTCTTCCCTGACTTTGTGTCCCACCTGCCATCAGAGTGACATGCAGCCCTCTCTCTGCCCCCTGCTGTGCAGGGTGGCTTGGACTGGGTGGGTGAATCTGCCTGATTCTGGGGGCGGCCAGAGAAAGCCCACTAGGGCAGTGTGACTAGGACAAAGTTCATCAAGCCACAAAGCTGGAATTTTGTGGCTGCCTGACTTTGGTGACTCAGGGCTCAGGTGGGGAGTAGAGGAAAGTGCCTGATTAGCTTCCTGTTGTGGATAAAATTGTGTCTCCCCAAAAGATAAATTCAAGTCCTCACCCCCAGGAGCTGTGAATACCACATTACCTGCTACTACTTACTATTTATTACTTGGAAATCAGGTCTTTGTAGATGTAATCTAGGTAAAACAGAGAGCATTCTGGGCTCAAATGGACCTGAATCTGATGGCTGAAATGCCTAGGAGAAGACAAAAGTTTGGAAACAGAGACTCAGAGAGGAGGGAGATGGTCATGTGAAACAGAGGCGGAAACTAGGGTGATGCCACTGTAAGCCAGGAGCCAGTAACTGCCAGCAGACACCAGGAGCTGGGAGACACTGAAGGAGCCCCCTCTTAAGCCTTCAGAGGGAGGGTGACCCCCAACACCTAGATTTCAGAGTTCCAGCCTCCAGAGCTATGCAAAATACATGTCTGTGAAAAAAATGCATGGCGTGAGAGTTGCGAGTTATGTATTATTTGGGACAAAATGAGGACTATAGTCTGGGAGACAGCATCTCAGATAGCTCTGAGAAACTGCTCTACATAGGTAAGGGTGAAGGTCAGCATTTATGTGATTCTGGTGAAGGGGGAGTTCATGTAATCAAGCACATATTTCTGCAGAAGGTTTCTGCTAGTCACAAGGAGCAGACATCACCATGAAGGAATTCAGTGCTTTTCTAGATATGAGGAGATAGAGTTGGGCTCATAGAGTCAGTTCCCGAAAATATCTAACCATCTGAAGACCTGTCCTGCTGTTTTTTTCCCCAGAGCACAGAGTCCCTCATTTCTGCTCTCTACCCTGAAATCCTTTCAGGGAGTGTTGAAAATCAGCAGCTGCAGCAGCACGTGATTTAATCCTTGTAGAGGCAGATGGCAAGTGCCAATTTGTGGTGGTGTTCAGTCACGAAGTTGTGTCCAACTCTTTGAGACCCCATGGACTGCAGCATGCCAGGCTTCCCCGGTGTGCCAATTCACACTATCTCCCAGAGGTTGCCAATTTGCAGTTGATGTTTTAAACCACCCAGATCATGGTGGTGAACTGCTTTGCAACCCCAGGAAGCAAACACACCTTCTAAAACTACCTGTCTGTTCCCACCTGGACCCGAGCATCTGAACTGGATGGTGGGGCAGTGACTCCCAAAGCTATGCCTGTCCTCTTGGCTGGCACACAGCGCTGAGACCTGCAAATATCCAGCTGACTTGCAGGCTACAGCCAAGCCCAGTGCCACCCTTTCCGCCTCTCGGACTCTATGCCTGGCCACCAAGTCCCCTCCTCTGTGGCTACCCTGGGGCTTTGTAGCCCCCTGCACTGGACTGGGACTGCCTGGCAGGCCCCCAGCCCTTCCCCCAGGTGTCCCTCCTCCCCGGAGCATACTTCTCTTCTAGGCCTGTTAGGCTCACCCAACTCTCAAGACCCAAACCCAGGGTCCATCCCCCCAGACTTCATGAGCGCCCCCCTGACTCCCATCCAGCCTGACTTGGGGCCTCCCTCTGTGTCCCCGTGGCCCCTCACATAGCACCTGTCACTGTCTACTGTCACTGTCACTTGCAGGATTCACTGCCGTGAGGCAGGTGTCACAGCTGACCCACCTGGAGGGCACTCTCCGAGAGCCCACCCTGCTCCCATGTGTGTGGGATGAATAAGCAACTAATACATAAGTGTGAGTATCCCAATGCCATCCCCGAATGTGTACCCCACGTGAAACTCAGCATCCCCTCGAAGGTCATGGCCCCCACATAGGGACAAAAATAGGAAGGGACACCCCAACAGGACCTGCCGTGCCCTAGAAAGGCAAAGAGAAATAAAGAGAAAAGCACTCTGAATTCCTTAAGTTGGCACATTGAAGCCAGACCTGAAACATACTGTCTGAGCTCTTGCTTTTGCTGTGTGCATAGAAGGAAACTGAATTTTGTCTCATTGGAGAACAGTCCCTCCTTCAAACCCATCTTATCAGCCTGTGTCTTTGCCTGTTTACTTTCTCCTGGGGGAAGATCCCCTGGAGAAGGAAATGGCACCCCACTCCACAGGGCTTCCCTGGTGGCTCAGTCAGTAAACTGTCTACCTGCAATGTGGGAGACTCAGGTTCAATCCCTGGGTCAGGAAGATCCCCTGGAGAAGGAAATGGCAACCCATTCCAGTATTCTTGCCTGGAGAATTCCATG
>NW_011494827.1:670707-676767 GCF_000754665.1 Bison bison bison | reverse complement strand
AGAATTCCATGGACAGAGGAGTCTGGTGAGCTATAGTCCATGGGGTCACAAAGAGTCGGACATGACTGAATGACTAACACTTCGACCAGTACTTTTGCCTGGAGAATTCCATGGACAGAAGAGCCTGGTGGGCTACAGTCCACGGGGTCGCAAAGCATCAGACGTGATTGAAGCGACTTAGCACACACTTTCTCCTGAGGGAATATTAAGGCAAGAAGGGCAATCTTATTAATCCCCTGAAGGCAACTAGCTTGGAAGGACCCAGCATAGACCATCCTCTCATCGATGCTGCGAAGAAAGTTCCAGAGACAGATTGGTGTTTCATTTATGGAAAAATATCTCTGATCCCTGAATCAAGGAAGACTCTTTCTAAAAGTTCACCAGCCAATAACTTAATATTTCCCCAGTGGCCACAACCCACCAGAAGGAGAGTTGGGACAGGCCACATTCTCTTGTATAAAAGTCTAATTTTTATACCGAGCTTCTTGCTAAGCTTCAAATATGCTGCTCTCTCTTGTTCCTTCTGCTGAAACTCTGTTTCTGACATGTCTTGGCCCTAATACCTACTCCTCCTGCTGTGGTGCTGGTGGTTTAGTCACTAAGTCGTGTCCTGTGACCCCATGGACTGTAGCCCACCAGGCTCCTCTGTCCATGGGATTCTATAGGCAAATACTGGGGTGGGTTGATATTTCCTTCTCCAGGGGATCTTCCCAATCCAGGGATCAAACCCAGGTCTCCCACATTGCAGGCAGATTCTTAAATGACTGAGCCACCAGGGCTCAGCTTAAATGTCACATCCTCAGGGAGGCCTTCAATCCCATCCCTGCAGGCCCCCATGTGTGTGAGGATTTCTAGGTGAAGTAACTATCTCTGCCCTGGTCACACTGTACCCCAGCATCCAGCACCCAGCACAGAGCAGACTCTCAGTATCCATAGAGATGAACAACATAGCTGTTTCCCTATAGCCCTGTTTCAGTGAAGGTCACAAACCAGTGTAACCAGCCATTCAGGCTTGACAGCTGTAACAGAGACCCAGAAAAATAGCAGTTTAACAAGGTAGAAACTCATTTCTCTCTTATCAGGAATCCAAACTCCCTCTATCTTCTCCCTTTGCCTTAATAGAAAACGTCTACCTCAAGGCTATGGTTTTTCCATTAGTCATGTATGGATGTGAGAGTTGGACCATAAAGAAAGGTGAGCACCAAAGAATTGATACTTTTGAACTGTGGTGTTGGAGAAGACTCTTGAGAGTCCCTTGGACTGCAAGGAGATCCAACCAGTCCATCCTAAAGGAAATCAGTCCTTAATATTCATTGGAAGGACTGATGTTGACGATGAAGCTCTAATACTTTGGCCACCTGATGCAGAGAACTGACTCATTGAAAAAGACCCTGATGCTGGGAAAGACTGAAGGCAGGAGAAGGGGACAACAGAGAATGAAATGATTGGATGGCATCACCAACTGGATGAACATGAGTTTGAGCAAGCTCTGGGAGTTGGTGATGGATAGGGAAGCCTGGCATGCTGCAGTCCATGGGGTCGCAAAGAGGCAGACACGACTGAGTGACTAAACTGACTGTATGACCTCATGATCCAAGATGACATCTCGAGCTCCTGTCCTCTCATCCACACTCCGGCCAATGAAATGAAAGGGGACAGAGGAAGGCAGGCTCCCGCACTTAAGGATGTGCCCTGCAGATTGTACACATCACTTCTGCTTGCATCCCACTGGCCAGAGCTTGATCACATGGCCTCACCTGTCTGCAAGAGAGTCTGGGAAAGTCATCGTTGAGCCGGGCAGTCACATGGCCAGCTAAGAACTCGATAACTATAGAAAAAGGACAGAACAGATATTAGGGGACAGTGGGCCTACTCTGCCTCCCCTGGAATCATCCTGAGGAACTCTCACACTCCTCTCCTCCCAAATATTTCTCTAAACAATCACTATATCTTTGTCCTTTGATTTTTACCGTGAAAGTTCTGCCCCTTCTCCCCTCACTACTGTATCTCAGATCAACCACGTTCGTTTGCCCCATAGCTGGAAACTGCAGTGGTCTCCTCCCATCCCTGCTCCTGCCACCTTTTGCTCCCATCCACCCACCGTCTCTGAATCCACCTGGTCCAATCCTGTGGTGGGCAGTTTGGAAATATCTACCAAAAGGACAAATTCATAGAGCCTTTGAACAGTAATTCTATATCTGGGAATCTACCCCACCACTGCCTTAGTCTGTTTGGGATCCTGTAATAAATTGCCACCAACTAAGTGACAGACAAGCAATAGGAACTTATTTCTCACAGTCTAAGATCAGGGTGCCAGCAGCTGGAACAACAGGCAGTGAGTGCAAGAAAGTCCAAGCTGGGGTGTGGCTGCTAGGTGCGCTCAGCTAGTGAAAATGCAGCACACTACACACCTGCACAGAAGTTTCTAAATTTAAACTTAACGTTTTCTAAAAATAAAATAAAACGTGTGCATTTAACATGCTTACAAGTAATTGAAACCTAAGTATGGACCAAGAGCAGAGGAGGAAAAGGAAACGGATATTATGGCATGATGACGTCATGGGTGCAAGTGTTTTCCTTTAATATCATTTTATATCATTTATGTCCTCTTCCCTTTTTCAGATATAAATGATATCATTATATCCTTTGAATAATGAATGAAGCAAGAAGGATGAGGGGCAGGGAGGAACTGGCCACCTCCTCTCCTCCTCTCCTATGGGGTGATGAGGGCAAAGGAAGAAGATGGTTGTCAGGCCAGTTTGCTCATGCCATCGCATCTTGTCCACAGCCCAGTCAAGTGCTGTTAGCCTTGTGGACAGATGAAGGCATTGAGATTCCCAGATATAGAATTACTGTTCAAAGGCTCTATGAATCTGTCCTTTTGGTAGATATTTCCAAACTGCGCACAGAGAAGGGGCTACAACTTCTAGGGGGGCCGGGTCACACAAGTCTGATCACCAGAAGCTGCATCACCCACCCAGAGGACACACAGCCAGGAGCCTTCATGTGCCCCTCAGCCAACGACAAATGTTTTTCGTTCAACAAGTGTTTTTAAAACATCTGTTCTAGGTGCTATTGTAGATGCTGAGGATGCAATACTGTCCTGCTCTCGTGAGGCTGTCATCCCAGTGCAGCGGATGAAAAGTGCACAAGGAAACATGGAGAACTTTGAGCAAGGGAGATGGGGCAAGGGCTCTACTGGGAAATAGAGCAGGGTCAGGCAATGAGCGGAACTGTGTCTGCGTCAGGTGGCCAGCGAAAGCTCCTCTGTAGCTGTGACCTGGAGCAGCGGCCACCATGGCAGTTAGCAGCAGGGGTCTCTAGGGGTGAGCATTCCAGGCAGACAGACGAGCATGTGCAAAGGCCCTGAGGCAAGAATGGTTTCAGTGTGTTTGATGAAGAGCAAAGAAGTCAACAAAGCCAAAGCAGAGTGGCAGGAGCTGGGAAAGAGAAGGAGCCGAGGCCTAAACCCATCACCCTGAGGCCACGATTGGGGTCCTAGATTTTATCTGCGAGAGAGGTGAGCCACTGGGTTTTGAGCACAAAAGTAACATTTGAAAAATGGCTGGAGGGGGATATATTCATCTCCCAGGGTTGCCGGAACAGATTACCCCAAACTGGGTGGCTTACAACAACAGACATTCATCCTTTCCAGTTTCAGAGGCCAGGAGTCCAAAATCAAGATGTCAACAGGACTGGACCCCTCTGGAGGCTCCCTTACACGCCTCGCTCCTGGCTTCTGGTGGTTTCCCACAATCTATGGCGCCCCATGGTTTATAGAAGCCTCACTCCAGTCTCACATGGCCATCTACACATGGCCTTCCTCTCTGTGTTTCTTCTCCCCTCCCTTCTTTTCTATGGATGTTTGTCATTGGCTTTGGATTCCACCTGGGTCACATAGGATGCTGTCATTTCAAGATGCATTAAAGCCAAACTCACAGGTTCTGGGTGGATGTATCTTTTGAGAGCCAGTGTTCAACCCACCATGGGGGCCAGGGTGGACACAGGGAGGGGACCAGTTAAGATGCTACTTCTCTCACTCAGGTCAGCGATCCTGATGGCTCACCTGGACCAAAAAGGGGAAAGTCGAGTCTCAGCAGGTTTAAGAGTTTATCAGGAGATGGAATTCAAAGGATGTGACGAATGACCAAGTACAGAGAGTTGAGGAAGAGGGCACAGTTAATGATGACTCAACTGCCACCCTTTTGGCTTAAACAACTAGGTGTGTGCTCGCTCAGTCACGTCCAACTCTTTGCGACCTTGCGAACTCTAGCCCGCCAGGCTTCTCTGTCCGTGGGATTCTTCAGGCAAGAATACTGGAGTGGGTTGCCATTTCCTCCTCTAGAGGAACTTCCTAACCCAGGGATCGAACCCAGGTCTCCTGTCTCCTGCATTGCAGGCAGGTGCTTTACTGCTTGAGTCATTAACTAGGAGGATCATGATTTTAAAATCTTTTATTTCATCCAATCCTATACCACAAAGCTTACCCTTCTCACACAACATTGTAAATCAACTATCCTCCAATGTAAAATAAAAATTAATTTTGGAATGTTTAAAAAGTACCCTTCTCCCCAGAACCAATTACCCCAGTTCCCAGAAAGAGCACACTCAATCTCTTAAAGCTGCCCTGCTTCCTCACGGGGCCCCAGGAAACACAAGAAGACCTTCGTGTGATTGCTAAGTAATTGCTTTTCAACTGTAAAAGTAATTAAGAAATGGCACCAATTTCCCTAAATGTAATGCAATTAAATCCACTGGCTTGGAAAATCATTTGCGATAAACTGAAACAGCAAAAGATCAGGGGAATTAGGCAAGCATCTGACACTAGGGACAGAGTGTTCTCAGGGGCTTTTCCCCTGGAGGGGTGGCTGTGGCAGGTGCAGGATGCGGCTGGCAAAGGAGCGGGGTGGGGTAGAGGATGGGAGGGCCAGATGCCAGGCTGGAGGCCCGGCCGGGCAGGGTTACCTGTTGGAGGGGGGGAGGGGGGAGCCCAGGGACCAGGTGGAGTGGCATAGAGTCCTTACCCCAGGAAGTCAAAGGCAGCTTCAACTTTGGTCAAGAAGGTGGTAACGGAGGGAGTTAGGGTTAGGGTTAGGGTCCCTGGTGGTCAACAGTTAAGGCTCAGAGCTCCCAATGCAGAAGACCTAGATTTGATCCCTAGGCAGGGAACTAGATGGGACAGAGCACAAATAAGAGTTCACATGCTGCAACTAAAGAAAAAAAGATCCCACATGCCGAAATGGAAGATCAGTGAGCCCGCACACCTCACCCGAGACCCACACAGCCAACTAAGCATTGTTGTTGAAAGTGCTGCTCAGCGTGTCCGACTCTTTGTGACCCCGTGGACTGCAGCCCACCAGGCTCCTCCGTCCATGGGACTTTCCAGGGAAGAACACTGGAGTGGGGAGCCATTCCCTTCTCCAGAAAAAAATATTCATTAATAAATAAATATTTAAAAGTAAAGTGAAGGAAGCAGGTTGAGTGACTGGACTGAGGAAGGAAGCTGCACCATGAATAGACGCTGGGGAAATCAGGTCCAATTGGGTCAAGAAATTGGGTCAGGCCGAGCACTTCAAGGCCAAGACTGTGATCAAAAGGCAGTGTCCAGGGTCTCTTCTTCAGTGGTTCCCGCTGCAGGTCCAGAGTGTCATGGCTGAAGGGAGCAGGAGTGCCAAACAGATCTCCCGGACAGACTGGAGCTAGCACCTCTGGAGCAGAGTGTGGGAGAGAAATAAGAAAGACATTTTACATCAGGCGGCGAGCTCTAGGTTCAAATCCTGACTCACAGGATTTGTTTTCTTGAGCACTCTACTAAGCTCTCTGAGTCTCTGTTTCCTTTGCCGTTAAGAGCACAACCGTTGTTCCCAACAAGCACGTTGTTAGGGAAGGATGGATCCAATGTGCACGATGGGCTTTAGAAACTGTCAAGGCCCACACCAGACGTCCACTGAGGTTGTTGAGAGAGGGTCCTCCATCCTCCGACCCCTTCATCCCGTCTCCTTCCCCTCCCTGGGACCTCTTTCCAGCTGAGACTTCCTTCCACTCCCTCCCCACCGCAAC
>NW_011494827.1:656704-670579 GCF_000754665.1 Bison bison bison | reverse complement strand
TGGCTCCCTCCCCTTGACCAAGGCCCCTACCCCATACCCCTCAGTTTCCTCCAATACGAAGGAAAGTAAAGCCTCTCCCTCACAGGGTATTGTAAGGATCAAAAGAGCTAATGCAAGAAAAAATGTGAAGATCAAGCCAGGCCCACACCTCTGCAGGAGAGCTCAGCTATTGTTATTATTATTACTAGCAATCTGGAAAACAGCCAGCAAAGAGAAGACGCAAAAGTCACCATTACTGTCAATCCTCCCACCTAACAGGAACTATCATTAGCAATTGAAGAAGAACCTTCTCGACCTTTCAAAAATGCATATTGTTAATTTATTTCGTGGAGTTGATCATATTCTTACACACTGTTTGGGGAACCTATTTTTGTCATTAACAATGTACCCTGAACAACTTTACATGTTATCACACTATACATCATCATTTTAAGGTTGCCAGATGATTTATAGTATTATCACATGCATGTGTAATCACTCAGTCGTGTCTGACTGCGACCCCAGGGACTGTAGCTTGCCAGGCTCCTCTGTCCACGGGATTTTCCAGGCAAGACTACTGAAGTGGGTTGCCATTTCCCACTCCAGGGAATCTTTCTGATCCAGGTATCGAACCCAAGTCTCTTGCGTCTTCTGCACTGGCAGGCAGATTCTTTACCACTGAGCCACTGGGGAAGCCCAGTATTATCACATCATTGTTTAACCACTTAGCAATTCCAGGGACTGTTGGCAAAGCTGGTCTCCATGCCTTCTTTCCAACCAATTCCCACACCCCAGTTCTAGCCCAGTTTCCCTCTGGCCAGACCGTCCTACAGATCTCTATGAAGTAAGACACAGTTGTGAGAACAACACCTCCTATTCAAAACACCTTCAGTGGTGCCCTGGTACTTAACAACTGAAATTGTATCTTCTCTCCCTGGCATTCGAGGCTCTCTCCAAAATGTTGCCCCAATCCTGTTGGCTCCTAAATCCCCTTGTCATACTCCACAGATGGCCCCAAGGACCCTCATCACTCTTGCTGTTCCCAGAACCCTTAAGGAACTTCTTCCCCCATCCCCATATGTCTTGATCCTACCCATCTTTCACAACCCAACCAAAGTTTGTTTTCTCCCTCTAAAACTTTTCTGCTGCCCATTGTATCACTCAGGATCAGATTCAGCTAGGGGGACTCAATACAACAGTGACCTAAACAAGGTAAAAGCTCATCCTCTCTGGCATGAGGATGACCTGAGGTAGATGATCCAGGGTCTAGTATGGTAGCTCTTCTGCAATCTGGCACCCAAATTTCTTCATTCCTGGGATGATTACTCATCTTCATAGTCTAATATGGTTGCTAGAGCTCCAGACATTGCATCTACATTCCAGAGAGGAGAGTTTGTTTTATTTATTTAATTGGCTGCACCATGTCTTAGTTGTAGCACATGGGATCTTCAATCTTTGTTGTGGCATACTAACTCTTAGTTGTGGCATGTGAGATCTTCTTCCCTGACCAGGGATTGAACCTGGGCCTCCTGCATGGGGAGGGCAGAGTCTCAACCACTGGATCACCATGAAATTCCAAGAGAAGAGTTTTAAAGACGATGAAAAGAAGAATGCATGCACTCTCTTTCAGGAAGCTTTCCAGAAATACCACACAGGACTTCTGTTTGTATCTTATTACCAAGAACTCATTCACTTAGTCACCCAGGTAGAAAAGAGGCTGGGGAAGGTAGTCATGTACTCATTACCAAGAAAGAAGGAAGAATGGATACTGAGAGACAGTCCAGCATCCCACTGCTAGAAGAAATAGCTCCTTCCTCTAAGCTCACGATGCTTCTCCCATAACACCAGGCTCTTACTCCAGGAGGCGGCAGGGTCTATGGAAAGACAGAAGCTTTGGAATCAAACAGACCTGGGTTTAGATCCTGGCTAGTGGCTTTCTAGCTAGACAGTTTAGGAAACACTTAAAATGTCTCAATCTCTGTGTCTTTAAAGAAAAAAAAAAAAAAAAAGAAGCAGTTCTGTTCTGAGGTCATCAAATAGTCTTATGGACACAAAGTACGCAGGAAAATGTCACATAAGACTCTGATAGATAATCATTGGCCACAATTCCCTTCTGCTTTGTGTCATGAAGCCCCATGTATTCCATATACCACACAACTATTCGAGTGGTTGAATCCAGGCTCCTGGCACATGGTAAGGGCTATCAGTAATATTTGCGGCATTCAGCTGACCCCAGTTGTTCTGTCCCTTCTCCTGGGCTTGTTCTGGCTCTGCCTTGGTCAGTGAACTCTTGGCCACTGGGATGCTGAGCATGTGGCTGACTCAGCTTGTTTGGGATGGGGCCCAGAGACCTAAATTTTTCATCTCCCTAGGGCTGAGAATGATTGGTCCAGACATAAAGCCCCTTCCACCTCTAATTCTATAAGCTCTTGACAGAGCAGGAAGCAAGCACTCAGTAAATGTCATGGTTGTTATGTTGGCTCAACTACCATTGCTGGAAAAGGTCAGTTTTCATTCCAGTCCCAAAGAAAGACAATGCCAAAGAACATTCAAACTATCACACAATTGCACTCATTTCACATTCTAGCAAGGTAATGCTCAAAATTCTCCAAGCAAGGCTTCAACAGTACGTTAACTGAGAACTTCCAGATGTACAAGCTGGATTTAGAAATGGCAGAGGAACCAGAGATCAAATTGCCAACATCCGTTGGATCATAGAAAAAACAAGTGAATTCCAGAAAAACATCTACTTTTGCTTGATTGACTACGCTAAAGCCTTTGACTGTGTGGATCACAACAGACTATGGAAAATTCTTCAAGAGATGTGAATACCAGACCACCTTACCTGCTTCCTGAGAAACCTGTATCCTATCCAGGTCAAGAAGCAACAGTTAGAACCAGTCATGGAACAACTGACTGGTTCAAAATTGGGAAAGTCTGTATATTGTCACCCTGTTTGTTTAACTTCTATGCAGAGTACATCATGCGAAATGCTGGGCTAGGTGAATCATAAACTGGAATTAGGATTTCCAAGAGAAATATCAACAATCTCAGATATGCAGACGATACCGCTCTAATGGCAGAAAGTAAAGAGGAACTTTAGAGCCTCTTGATGAAGGTGAAAAGGAGAGTGAAAAAACTGGCTTAAAACTCAACATTCAAAAAACTAAGATCATGGCATCTGGTCCTTTTATGCCATGGCAAATTGATGGGAGAAAAAGTGGAAACAGTGACAGATTTTCTTTTCTTGGGCTCCAAAATCACTGCAGATGGTGACTGCAGCCATGACATTAAAGGATACTTGCTCCTTGGAAGAAAAGCTATAACAAACCTAGACAGTGTATTCAAAAGCAAAGACATCACTTTGCCAGCAAAGGTTCATATAGTCAAATCTATGGTGTTTCCAGTAGTCATGTATGGATGTGAAAGTTGAACTATAAAGAAGGCTGAGTACCAAAAAATTGATGCTTTCGAACTGTGTTTCTGGAAAAGACTCTTCAAAGTCCCCTGGACTGCAAGAAGATCAAACCAGTCAATCCTAAAGGAAATCAACCCTGAATATTCATTGGAAGGACTGGTGCTGAAGCTGAAGCTCCAATACTTTTGGCCACCTGATGCGAAGAGCTGACTTGTTGGAAAAGACCCTGATGTTGGGAAAGATTGAGGGCAAGTAGAGAATAGGGTGACAGAGGATGAGATGGTTGGATGGCATCAATGACTCAATACACATGAGTTTGACTAAACTCCGGGAGATGGTGAATGACAGGGAAACCTGGTGTGCTGCAGTCCACGGATCACAAAGAGTTGGACCCGACTTAGCAACTGAACAACTGTTGCTAATAAACGAACCCTAAAATGTAGGAGCATCAAACAGCCATTTCTTTGTACTCATAGTTCTGTAGGTCAGGAAGTTGGGCAGGTTTGTCTTTCTTCCTCAAACTCTGAGCCCCAGCCAGGAGACTCAAATGGATGGTAGCTTGAAGGCTGGGATCACCTTTAGGCATTTTCACTCCCACGATTGGCCGTTGATGCCACCTGTCAGCTGGGCTGTTGGTTTGAACACAGGTGGCCTCTCCCTGTGGGCTCGGTTGGGCTTTTTTGACAGCATGGCATCTGGGTCCCGAGAGACAGTGACCTGAGAAAGCAAGACAGGCACACGTGGCATTTTTATGATCTAATAAACTGGGCTCTTAGTCAAATAGTATCACTTCCACCATAGTCACAAGCCTACCCAGGTCCGAATGGAGAGAAATGGACCCCACCACTCAGTGGGAGCAATGTCAGTGTCACAGTATCAGGACAGGTGGAACAGGAGATATTGTGGACTCTGACTTTAGAAAGTACTGTCTGCCACAATATAATAACAAGAAGAGGAGGAGGAGGAAGGAGAAGGAAGAGGAGTAGAAATCATTGTCATCATTGTCATCGTCTGTGATGACCCAGGCCAACACCACTCCATGTGAATCAGCTTTGGAAATGGACACTCTCAGATCTGTCACCCACCAGCCTTGAGACCTTGCGTGAGACCCTTCTCTGTGCCTTATGTTCTGAATTTATACCATGGGGATCAGAATTCTTCCCTCCCAGCACTGTGTGTTGAAAATGAAAGTGTTAGTCACTCAGACACATCCCACTCTTTGTGACCCCATGGATTGTAGCCCACCAGACTCCTCTGTCCATGGAATTCTCCAGGCAAGAATCCTGGAGTGGGTAGCCAATCCCTCCTCCAGGGGACCTTCCTGACACAGGGATCGAACCCAGGTCTCCTGCATTGCAGGCAGATTCTTTACCATCTGAGCCACCAGGGAAACCTCCAATGCTGTGGTGGATCTTAAATATACACACAACACACATGAAGTTCCTAGGGCCTGGTGTCGTCTCCCTCCACAGTGAGATGCAGGTTTTCTATCCAGGGTTGAATTAGAGCCAGCCTTCCCCATGGACACTTCTGCAGCCTCGTGGGGCGCTCAATCAGGGTCATGGACCATGGGGGCCCGGCCAGCAATATATCCAGGCCGAATGTTCTAATGGAGTCATCATGGGTCTTTTAAACTTTAACTTCCTGGATGACTATCCTTTGAAGTTCCCCGAGGTGGTTGGAGACTCTTTGCAAACCCCCTTGACTTGCCCCCAGTGGGATATTTGGTTGGTGATATGGCTGGAAAGATCCACAGGAGAGACACGCTGTATCTTTCTTCCCAAACTCCCCAGTCCTCCAAGGAAAGGCCGTGTTTGGTTTGAAAACAGAATGGCTTTATCACCAACCAGAGCCCTGGATGAAATCTCTCCCCCTAAAGCTGAATAAACAGCCTGGGCTCCACTCACACCCTGCTCTTAGCTCTTGGGACCCATTTGGGCTTATCTAGGCCCTTGCCTTTCACCCCGGGGTTGCTCAGATGCCCTCTTCTTGGAGGTGTGCCCTTGAACCCCAGAACACCCCACAGGCTGGAGACCTGCATGCTGCTCCATCTCCTCCTGGCGGGAGGAAGAGGCAGCTGGATTTGAGCCTCTTCCTACTCTGAGCCTCAGTGACCACATCTGCCAAGTGGGCATAATGTTGCCTCACCCGACTGGGCCAGGGGTGCATGAGATTATTTTAACAGGAAGCACTGGTGTGGTAGGGGCTCAGGGAACCCTAGCTTGATGTGCAGAGAATGTGGCCAGGGTGGGATCCAGGCTCCGGCTGGGTTCCAAACATACTCCTTGTGTGCTGGGTGACCTTGGGCAAATTCATTAACCTCTCTGAGGCTCAGCTTCTTCAGCTTGTAAATAGTCTTGTGATCATTAGATTGCTGCAGAGATTAATACAGTGCTTGAACACTGTACCTAATGCCCAGATGCTTCATGAATGATCATGATTTATTAGAATTGTCATTATCATTAATTCATTACAGTTCTTTAGGCAAGGACTTATAATTTATTTAATCCCAACACTTTGCGGACACAAAATGGAGCTCCTTAATATGGTTATGGACAGACTCCTATAATTTTAGTTCATTTCTATTTTTTAATAGAAACTTTTATTGAGATCACTGTAGAATCACCTCCAGTTTTTTCATTTTCTTTTTTTTCCCCACAGCGTGTGGGGTCTTAGTTCCCCAACAAAGGATTGAACTGGGGCCCTCAGCAATGAAAGCACAGAGTCTTAACCACTGGATCGCCAGGGAATCCCTAATTCATATGCCGTTGGAAGAAAGTACACTTCCCCACAGTAACATTGTACAAAATAATACTGTATAACATTTACAAAATATTTTTTATTTCCCAACCAGCATGTTGATTGATAAAATCCACCAATTTTAATCAGATTTTCCAGTTTTATTTGTTCTCATTTGTATGTGTGTTTGTGTGAAGTTCTGTACAATTTTATCACCTGTGCAGATTTGCATATCCCTACAGTCAAGACACCACCATAAAACCCCTTTGTGTCACGATCCTATCGTCTTGAAACTAGAAAGGACCCCTAGTTTGACTTTACAAGTCAACATAGCATATAGATTAAGAGGGGCTCAGTGATCTGCCCACCTGGGTTCAGATCCTGGCTGTACAATTACCCCTGTGTGACCCTGGCAGTGCCTCTGTAGTCTCTGGGAACAGAGTTCCCATTTGTAAAATGGGAAAATAACAGCTCCCAGCACACAACAAAGCATCTCATAAACACAAGCTATTGTTATAGTTTCCAGAAGTTAATGATGAAGAAACCCAGGCCCAGGAAGAAAAGATACTTGATCAAATCACACAGCAAACTGGAAGCAAAGCTCATGTGGGACCCCAGGCTGATGACTGCACTAATATTCTGCTACTTGACCAGGTTCCGGATGCTGCCTGGCTGGGCAAGTATCCCCACCATTGACGCCTGACTGAGACAAGTGGCCTACATTCCACCACCACCTCCACCCCTGACCCCACCTCAACTGCCACATCTGCAAAATGGGAATGGCAGTGGGGCTGCAGTCAGAATTTGATGACGTCATCCACATGAAGCAATTAACAAATTAAGAGCCAGCATATGCATAGCTATTATTAATGTTAAGTCAGTTGATATTACTATTTAGTGGCGTGGTCTTAACTGATTTTTTAAAATTTAAATTATTGTGAGGACCCCGTGGGTTTGGAAGTTAAAGTGAGCAAACATATCAAATCACAAAATTGTACAGGTGGCCCTGCATACCTATGAATTCAGAACTAGCAGATATCGAGGGCCTACTCTGTGCTAGGTCACTTCAGTCGTGTCTGACTCTGTGCCACCCTATGGACTGCAGCCCACCGGGTTCCTCTGTCCATGAGATTCTCCAGGCAAGAATACTGGAGTGGGGTGCCATGCCCTCCTCCAGGGGATCTTCCTGACCCAGGGATGGAACCCATGGCTCTTATGTCTCCTGCATTGGCAACCGGGTTCTTTACCACTAGGGCCATCTGGGAAATCCCAGGTCTACTCTGCTATACCACTTTATCCAAGGGACTTAAGCATCTGAAGATTTTGGTATCCCTGGAGGTCCTGTAACCACTGCCCCAGAGACACTGAGAGAAGACTGAGTAAGGGAATCATGGAACATTATCACAGAATTCACGTATATTCCGTTAGAATTGAAATAAACATGACAGAACTAAAGGCTTTAAGTAACTAAGCCAGGCTGATCCTCTCCAGTGTACAGGGAAAGCACAGTTTCTCATTGCTCCCAACAGAATGTCCTTCTTTTTGCAGCTGGATTAACTCCTGAATACAGAAAACTTCTGATCCTGTACTTGGAGCCTGCTGTTAAAATGTCATTTCCCAAAAACACAGGTTACAGTCCTCTCTCTCTCTCTCTTTCCCTGAGATCACAGGAGGCATTTGGGCCTTTAAGATAGCATTCATTTGGAGAGAGATGGTAATATACAAGATTAATGAAAATCAGCACAATCCCTCTGAATAGACGAGAGCTTTTGTTCAATCGTTTGTCCTGCTGTTAATTATGCGTTAGGTGGTGATAAATGCTTTAAATCAAGCAATGCCTTGAAAACCATTTAAATGATTTTCACCTAATTAGGTTCCCTGCCTTGTTCTGAGCCTGGGGGATCCCTCCGTGTGTCTCCCCCGTCTTCGGAAATGAAACATGCCAGGGGGATCCACAGAGCCTGAGCCCCAGAGGGAAGGAAGATTTCCTGGCTCCCATCGGCTCTGACCCACCCCAGTGGGCACACAGGTGTGAATGATTTCTCGGAGTGGCTTTGCAGATCAGAGATCAAAAGGAAATTTATCAGTTTCTGTCTCCCTTCAGCCTATTCCAGCCAGACTTTATAACAAGACCCTATCCACCTTAAAGTTGAGAGGCCCCCGGAACCAAGGGGAACAGGAAGAAAGGCCAGCGAACAGTCACTGTCAGACCAGGGGCAGAAACTGCTGCATGGCCTCAGGAGGGTGGGGCAGGGAGGGGTGCTAGTTAGCGCAGTTCCCATAAAGGCTCCCCTGCTCTGCTACCCGCCACCCCTCCTCAAAGTTAAAACATCATCTGTGCATCTTAGAGAAACTGGCTAAAGGTGAATGTGGCTTCCCTCGTGACTCAGCTGGTAAAGAATCTGCCTGCAATGCGGGAGACCTAGGTTCAATCCCTGATCCCCTGGAGCAGGGAAAGGCTACCCACTCCAGTATTCTGGCCTGGAGAATCCCATGGACTGTTGCAAAGAGTCGGACACAACTGAGCAACTTTCACTTCACTTCACTTCAAAGGTGAATGGACTGTCTGAAGAGGAAGGGGTAGGTGGGGGTGGGGGGAATAACCTAACCTCCTAGAGAATCGGGATCCTTAATCTGAGGCAGACGGGAGGCCAAGACTCTTGCAGCCAAAGTACAAGTTTGGGAATCAAGTGAGCTCCTCCTCCTGGAGGGCCTCCAGGATTGCAATTCAGCCCGTTCTAACTCAAGCAGGACCCTGGTCCCTTTGGTCACCACCCCTCTTTTCTGCCAGGAAATGCAGATATTTGAAGACAGTTCATCTGCAGGCAAATGACCACAATCCCAGGCTTCCCTGGTGGCTCAGATGGTAAAGAATCTGCTTGCAAGACTCGCGTTCAATCCCTGGGTTGGGAAGATCCCCCGGAGAAGGAAATGGCAACACACTCCAGTATTCTTGCCCGGAGAATTCCATGGACAGAGGAGCCTGACGGGCTATAGTCCATGAGGTCGCAAAAAGTCGGACATGACCGAGTGACTAACACACACACACATACACACAACCACAGTCCCTAAACTGTGAAATGCTGACCCTGGCACTCTGACATGACCTGATTCTCTGATCGGAGTCTGAATCCCAATCAAGATTCACTACCTCCACCACCTCTGTGGATTCCTGATCCCCTTCTGTCTCCAGGAACTGAAACATCACAAGGACAGCGGCTCCCACTGGGTTTTAACCTCTTGCCACCCTCTCTGAAGCCAGAAGATCCAAAGAGAAAAATGAAACAAGAATTAGTTCCTTCAATAGACACCTCTTATAGCTTAAAAAAAAAGTAAAAGAAAAAAGAGCCAGTTCACATTTGAAGTTGGAATCTTCGTCGGAGCTTTTCCCCTCCTTTCATCCGGAACAATTCTCCCATTTACGCTACAGAGGGTTGCAGAACCCCCTGAAGTTGTAATTATTTGGACATTTTTGGAACATGTCTGTTAATGATTTGTGATCCTAAGGACTTATTTTGAATTAATTCCTCTTTTAAAGGGCAGTTTGGTCTCCCAATAAGGGGCAGACCCTGAATGCCACAGCCTCTGCCTTTGTGCTAAATGAACTCTTTAGAGGTTCCAGATGACGCCTGGCACCGGACAGAAGGAAGCCAGCCAGAGAGGTCACCGCTCTGGGCCAGCTTCCCGGGACGACTGCCCCTCCCCATCCGCCCCTCCCCCTCCCCGCCATCACTGGGCAGGAAGCGGTGCCCCCCAGCCAGGCATTTCAGAAATGCCTTTGAGACAACCGGCCAGGCCAGCAAGGCCTTGGTGAGCTCTTAGCAGGGACAAAATGGGGGATGGAGTCCCCAGGCTCCTCAGACCCCCACCCAGAAGGCCCTTAATCACCCCTCCCCCCTACTATTTTTTATTGTGGTAAAGTAGACACAACATAAAAATTATCATTTTAACAATTATTAAGTGACAGTAAGTACATTCATTAAGTGGCACTGAGTACTTTGGCCACCTGATGCGAAGAGCCAACCCATTGGGAAAGACCCTGATGCTGGGAAAGATTGAAGGCAGGAAGATGAGATGGTTGGATGGCATCACTGACTCGATGGATACGAGTCTGAGCAAACTCCGGGAGATGGTGAAGGACAGGGAAGCCTGGGGTGCTGCAGTCCATGGGGTGGCAAAGAGCCCGACGTGACTTAGCAACTGAACGACAAGACAGAAGTACGTGCACACTGTTGTACAGTTAGCTGTCACCACCAGCCTCCTCCAGAACTAAGTCTGTAGCTGTTGCCTCTGCCCAGAGAGCTTTTCTTTTGCCTCTTAGCTGGGCTGCTGCTGCTGCTAAGTCACTTCAGTTGTGTCCAACTCTGTGAGACCCCATAGACGGCAGCCCACCAGGCTCCCCCGTCCCTGGGATTCTCCAGGCAAGAACACTGGAGTGGGTTGCCATTTCCTTCTCCAATGCATGAAAGTGAAAAGTGAAAGTGAAGTCATTCAGTCGTGTCTGACTCCTAGTGACCTCATGCACTGCAGCCTACCAGGCTCCTCTGTCCATGGGATTTTCCAGGCAAGAGTACTGGAGTGGGCTAACTCCTAGTAACTGTCAAGTCTCAACTGAAATGCCACCTCCTCCAGGAAGACTTCTCCGGTAGCCCCATTAAACATGTAACTCCCTATTTTCCCCTTCCCCAGCCCTTGGCACTCACCATTCTACATTCTGTCTCTATAAATCTGACTACTGTAGGTACCTCATGTAAGAGCGGAGTCATACACTATTGGCCTTTTTTTGGACTGGCTTATTTCACACAACATAATGTCTTCAAGGTCCATCTGTGTTATAGTATATGCCAGAGTTCATTCCTTTTTAAGGCTGAATCATATTCCATTACGCATACACCACATTTTGTTTATCTGTTCGTCTACCATTGGATATATGTGTTGCTTTCCCCTTTTGCTAAATGGTGAACAGTGGTGCTATGAGTATGAGTGTGCAGATATGTGTTGGAGTTCCTGCTTTCAATTGTTTGGGGGTGTATACCCAGAGGTAGAATTATTGGATCATAAAGTAATTCTGTTTTTAATTTATTTATTTTTAATTGAAGGATAATTGCTTTATAAGATTGTGTTCATTTCTGTCATACAGCAACATGAATCTGCCATAGGAACATGTGAATCATATAGCAATTCTGTTTTTAGTATTTTTAGAAACTGCTAGACTATCTCCCCAGAGAAGGCAATGGCACCCCACTTCAGTACTCTTGCCTGGAAAATCCCATGGGTGGAGGAGCCTGGTAGGCTGCAGTCCATGGAGTTGCTAAAAGTCGGACATGACTGAGTGACTTCACTTTCCCTTTTCACCTTCATGCATTGGAGAAGGAAATGGCAACCCACTCCAGTGTTCTTGCCTGGAGAATCCCAGGGAAGGGGGAGCCTGGTGGGCTGCCGTCTATGGGGTCGCAGAGAGTCAGACATGACTGAACCAAATTAGCAGCAGCAGACTATCTCCCACAGCTGCTGAACCATTTTACATCCTCACCAACAGTGCGTGAGGGTCCCAGGTCCTCCACATCGTCCCCACCACTAGATTTTTCCAGTTTGTTTGATAGTAATCATCCTAATGGATGTGAGGTGGTATCTCATTTTGGTTTTGCTTTGCATTTTCCTGATGGTTAGTGATACTGAGCATTTTCTCCATTGCTTATTAATCATTTGTGTCTTTTTTTGAAAAATGTCTACTTGTGTCCTCTGCCCATTTTTTATTGGGTTGTTTGGTTTTTTTGTTGTTGAGCCACAGTTCTTTATATATTCTGGCTATTAACCCATTATCAGATACATGACTTGTGAAGACTTTCCCTGCTTTCACAGACTGCCTTTCACTCTGGTAATAGTGTCCTTTGACACACAAAATGTTTTCATTTTTATGTAGTTCAATGTATCGATTTTGCCCTTTGTTGCTGTGCTTCTTAATCACTCTTGCCCTGAAGTCTACCTGTTCCCTCCACCTAGAGTATTTTTCCTTCACCTCTTAGCTGGGCTAACTTCCAGTAACTGCCAAGTCTTAACTGAAATGCCGCCTCCTCCAGGGAGTTTTCTCTGATAGCCCCAGCCTGGGATAGGTGCCCTTCCTCGTGTTCCCAGGGATGGAGGGCTTCCTTCAACTGGAATATTTATTCAATTATATTATAACTGACCTTTCCACGAATATATACATATGCCCCTGGACTTTGAGTTCATCAGGACAGGATTTTACTTTCTAATTCATTAGCCAGGTGCAGTGTTTGGCATAGGGAAGGCTCTCAATCAATATTTGTTGATAGAAATAAGCTAATTTTGCGGCTCCAGATGTTTTCCTTTATAAAGACCTCTTACATAAGAAAGTATCTTGTAAATCCTCCCCTGATAGAAATTCTATTTCCATGTTTATATTAATGAAGAATATCCATGATGGAAACAGTGAGGTTGTCAAATAAATGCTTCTTCTAATCTCAACAGCATCAAAGGTCATTCCATCTATCACCGTACTAGGTTTGCTTGGAGATTCCAAGACAGAATAATTAGTTTCTGTCCCCTTTCCTGGGATCCAGAGCCCACAAATGCAGTTCAGTTCAGTTGCTCACTCATGTTCAACTCTTTGCAACCACATGAACCGCAGCATGCCAGGCCTCCCTGTCCGTCAACAACTCCTGGAGTCCACCCAAACCCACGTCCATTGTGTCAGTAATGCCATCCAACCACCTCATCCTCTGTCGTCCCCTTCTCCTCCAGCCCTCAATCTTACCCAGCATCAGGGTCTTTTCAAATGGGCCCGCTCTCTGCATCAGGTGGCCAAAGTATTGGAGTTTCAGCTTCAACATCAGTCCCTCCAATGGACACCCAGGACTGATCTCCTTTAGGATGGACTGGTTGGATCTCCTTGCTGTCCAAGGGACTCTCAAGAGTCTTCTCCAACACCACAGTTCAAAAGCATCAATTCTTCAGCACTCAGCTTTCTTTATGGTCCAACTCTCACATCCATACATGACTACTGGAAAAACCATAGCCTTGACTAGATGGACCTTTGTTGGCAAAGTAATGTCCCTGCTTTGAATATGCTATCTAGGTTGGTCATAACTTTCTTTCCAAGGAGCAAGCATCTTTTAATTTCATGGCTGCAATCACCATCTGCAGTGATTTTGGAGCCCAGAAAATAAAGTCAGCCACTGTTTCCACTGTTTCCCCATCTATTTCCCATGAAGTGATGGGACCAGATGCCATGATCTTCGTTTTCTGAATGTTGAGCTTTAAGCCAACTTTTTCACTCTCCTCTTTCATTTTCATCAAGAAGCCTTTTAGTTCCTCTTCACTTTCTGCCATAAGGGTGGTGTCATCTGCATATCTGAGGTTATTGATATTCCCCCGGCAATCTTGATTGCAGCTTGTACTTCTTCCAGCCCAGCGTTTCTCATGGTGTACTCTGCATAGAAGTTAAATAAGCAGGGTGACAATATACAGCCTTGATGTACTCCATTTCCCATTTAGAACCAGTCTGTTGTTCCATGTCCAGTTCTAACTGTTGCTTCCTGACCTGTATACAGGTTTCTCAAGAGGCAGGTCAGGTGGTCTGGTATTCCCATCTCTTTCAGAATTTTCCACAGTTTATTGTGATCCACACAGTCAAAGGGTTTGGCATAGTCAATAAAGCAGAAATAGATGTTTTTCTGCAACTCTCTTGCTTTTTCAATGATCCACCGGATGTCAGCAAT
>NW_011494827.1:648519-656604 GCF_000754665.1 Bison bison bison | reverse complement strand
GTGTGTGAGATGAGTGCAATTGTGCGGTAGTTTGAGCATTCTTTGGCATTGCCTTTCTTTGGGATTGGAATGAAAACTGACCTTTTCCAGTCCTGTGGCCACTGCTGAGTTTTCCAAATGTGCTGGCATATTGAGTACAGCACTTTCACAGCATCATCTTTTAGGATTTGAAATAGCTCAACTGGAATTCCATCACCTCCACTAGCTTTGTTCGTAGTAATGCTTCCTAAGGCCCACTTGACTTCACATTCCAGGATGTCTGGCTCTAGGTGAGTGATCACACCTTCATGATTATCTGGGTTATGAAGATCTTTTTTGTACAGTTCTTCTGTGTATTCTTTCCACCTCTTCTTAATATCTTCTGCTTCTGTTAGGTCCATACCATTTCTGTCCTTTATTGAGCCCATCTTTACATGAAATGTTCCCTTGGTATCTTTAATTTTCTTAAAGAGATCTCTAGTCTTTCCCATTCTATTGTTTTCCTCTATTTCTTTGCGTTGATCACTGAGGAAGGCTTTCTTATCTCTCCTTGCTATTCTTTGGAACTCTGCATTCAGATGCTTATATCTTTCCTTTTCTCCTTTGCTTTTCACTTCTCTTCTTTTCACAGCTATTTGTAAGGCCTCCTCGGACAGCCATTTTGCTTTTTTCATTTCTTTTTCTTGGGGATGGTCTTGATCCCTGTCTCCTGTACAATGTCATGAATCTCCGTCCATAGTTCATCAGGCACTCTATCAGATCTAGTCCCTTAAATCTATTTTTCACTTCCACTGTATAGTCATAAGGGATTTGATTTAGGTCATACCTGTATGGTCTAGTGGTTTTCCCCACTTTCTTCAATTTAAGTTTGAATTTGGTAATAAGGAGTTCATGATCTGAGCCACAGTCTGCTCCTGGTCTTGTTTTTGCTGACTGTATGGAGCTTCTCCATCTTTGGCTGCAAAGGATATAATCAATCTGATTTCAGTGTTGACCATCTGGTGATGCCCATGTGTAGTTTTCTCCTGTGTTATTGGAAGAGGGTGTTTTTTATGACCAGTGTGTTCTCTTGGAAGAACTCTGTTAGCCTTTGCCCTGCTTTATTCTGTACTCCAAGGCCAAATTTGCCTGTTACTCCAGGTGTTTCTTGACTTCCTACTTTTGCATTCCAGTCCCCTATAATGAAAAGGACATCTTTGTTGGGTGTTAGTTCTAAAGGTCATGTAGGTCTTCATAGAACCGTTCAACTTCAGCTTCTTCAGTGTTACTGGTTGGGGCATAGACTTGGATTACTGTGATATTGAATGGTTTGCCTTGGAAATGAACAGAGATCATTCTGTTGTTTTTGAGATTGCATCCAAGTACTGCATTTCAAACTCTTTTGTTGACTATGATGGCTACTCCATTTCTTATGAGGGATTCCTGCCCACAGGAGTAGATATAATGGTCATCTGAGTTAAATTCACCCATTCCAGTCCATCTTAGTTCACTGATTCCTAGAATGTCGACGTTCACTCTTGCTGTCTCCTGTTTGATCACTTTCAATTTGCCTGGATTCATGGACCTAACGTTCCAGGTTCGTATGCAATATTGCTCTTTACAGCATCGAATCTTGCTTCTATCACCAGTCCCATCCACAACTGGGTGTTGTCTTTGCTTTGGCTCCATCCCTTCAGTCTTTCTGAAGTTATTTCTCCACCGATCTCCAGTAGCATATTGGTCACCTACTGACCTGGAGAGTTCATCTTTCAATGTCCTATCTTTTGGCCTTTTCATACTGTTCATGGGTTTCTCGAAGCAAGAATACTGAAGTGGTTTTCCATTCCCTTCTCCAGTGAACCACATTCTGTTAGACCTCTCCACCATGACTTGTCCATCTTGGCTGACCCCACAGACATGGCTTAGTTTCATTGAGTTAGACAAGGCTGTGTTCTGTGTCATCAGATTGGCTAGTTGTCTGTGATTATGGTTCCAGTCTGTCTGCCCCCTGATGCCCTCAACCATCTATTTTATTGATGGGAAAATTAAGTCTCAAAAGGGGAAAGGGAATTTCCCCTGATTCCAGCAGTGATGATAATATGTCCTAAAATACTGCAAAAATCCTGCCCTGCTCTCCCTGAAATATGGCCTACTTTTGTTGTACTTCATACAGAATTTGGGAAAATCTAGTGGCTGTGGCATAGACAAGGCTGTGTGTCCATCACCCTGTTTCTTCTTCCCAAATACACCCTGGTCTATATTTCCCAGTACCCCTTGCAATTCAGCAGAAGACCATAGGACTCAATTATAGCCAGTGGCACATAGGCAGGGAGAATGGAAGTTGCCCTAGTCCTTAAAATCATCCTTTCCCTTCACCTTTCCAGGTGTCTTGGCAGCCACATGTTTAAGATAATAATGTCCCAAGATGGAAGAAACCTCACAGCATGAAAATAATTCCTTCAAAGTGCTCTGAAGTCCCTTGTCCAAGAACCTTGATGGCCATTGTGTTTGGACTTGAATAGGCTTGTTGTTCAATCGAGAAGTCGTGTCCGACCCTTTATGGCCCCAAGGACTGCAGCACATCAGGCTCCCCTGCCCTTCACTATCTCCTGGAGCTTGCTCAAACTCAAGTGCACTGAGTCAGTGATGCCATCCAACCCTCTCATTCTCTGTTGTCCCCGTCTCCTTCTGCCTTCAATCTTTCTCAGCATCAGGGTCTTTTCTAATGAGTCGGCTCTTCACATCAGGTGGCCAAAGTTTTGGAGCTTCAGCTTTAGCATCAGCCCTTCCAATGTATATTCAAAGTTGATTTCCTTTAGGATTGAAGAGTTTGATCTCCTTGCAGTCCAAGGGACTCAAGAGTCTTCTCCAACAGCACAGTTCAAAAGCATCTTCACATTCAGCCTTCTTTATAGACCAGAGGTGGTGTTACATTATCTTCAGCCCAGAAGGAGAAAAAAGATTCAGGGATCCCATATTTTCAGAGACGAAATCATACAAAGTGATTGGAGGCTGGTGAGTCTACTTATAATTTAAGTGAATAAACTCCATATCCTACCATAAAGTAGTATTTTATGTGCAAATAAAATATTTAATAACTTAATATGCAATGATGTATATGCTTTGAGGCAAGATGGTAACACATTCTGAAGCTGTTTAGCAGGAGCTCTGTATGTAGCAGTGATGAAAATCTAGAGTGGACTGGTAGTTATTGTTTTTTCCAGGAACCCTTCATTTCATCTCAAAAAACGTGGACAAAAGGGCTTCTATAAAAGTAAATTTAAACTGACCTTTTCCCTTCCTGTCTGGGGAAACTTCCTCTATTTTCAGGGTTCCCTTGCCCATGAAATGTCACAGCCTCACCTTACCAACAGACATTTTGAAATGACAAAGTGTTCATCAAAATCAAATTCTTCTTTGTAGCAACATGGATGGATCTAGAAACTATGATTCTGAGTGAAGTAAGTCAGACAAAGGAAAACATCATACGATATCCCTTACATGTGAAATCTAAAAAAATGGTACAAGTGAACTTATTTACAAAACAGAAATAGAGTCACAGGGGTAGAAAACAAACGTATGGTTTCCAAGGGGAAAAGGGGGAGGGGTAAGCTGGGAGACTGGGACTGACATATACACACGTCTATATGTAAAGCGGATGACGAATAAGGACTTGCTGTGCAGCACAGGGGACTTTATCAGTACTCTGTAATGACCGGTATGAGAAAACAATGTAAAGAAGAGTGGATATATGTATATATCTATAACTGGTTCTTTACTGCATATCTGAAACTAACACACCATTGTAAATCAACTATGCGCCAAAAAAAATTTTTTTTAAAACATCAAATTCTTCTGTCCTAGGTTTGCCCAATTAAGTGGTGACATCCTTTCTGTTTGTTTGTTTTTTCATTTTAACCAAAGCTGAATCAAAGTGTTAATTCTTAATTTCAACTTCTGACTTTGAGAATATCATTTTCATGAGTGCTAGAGAGTACAAATGTCAGTGCTTAAACAAACGAAAGGGACAAACCCTGTTAGCAAAGTTGCAAACTCTGTTAGCAACGGCATATGGATACAGACCTTTTCTAATGATCTCTTGTGTTAATAAAATCACCTCCATTTTTAAGGGACTTGACCAATGACACAGAGCTTTCTGCTGCAGAGCTAAATTTAATCCCCATATGCTGAGAGGCAAACCAGGTAGGAGGCTTCCTGGAGGTGAGAGGCCTGTACAGAGTAGTATGGACAGAATAGAAATTAACCAAGGGTGAAAAGATGTTCTAGGCTGAGAGAGATCAGTATCTGTATTAGGGCTCTTCAGAGAAATAGAACAAATATGAATGTTTCTATTTACTGGTTCTTTCTTTTTATTATTTATTTATTTATAGGAGAGAGGGAGAGGGAATGAGAAATTGGCTTTAGGGCCGAGAAGTCCCACCAGAAAGGCAGCAGTATAATCCAGTCTGAATCTGAAGGCTTGAGAACATGGGATCTGATGATGTAAATCCCAGTCTAAGGGCAGAAGTTGACGTGAGATGTCCCAGCTCAGTGAGACAGGAAAAGAAGGGACAAATTCCTCCTTCTTCCACCTTTTGTTCTGTTCAGACCCTCAGTGGATTGGATGATGCTCCCCACTCACCCCACCTTATCTCCCCGCAACCCCGCACTGGTTGAGAGGTCTGCTTTCCTGAACCCACCCATTCAAATGCTAAGCTCACCTGGAAACACCCTCACATTCACAGCCAGAAACAAGGGGTTGTGGGGAGTTTTACTGACCGAGCTGTGCACTTGTGGGACCCTAGTTTCCCAACTAGGGATCAAACCTTCACACCCCTGGACTAGAAGTCTAGATAGAAGTGCCGGGACCATCAGCGAAGTCCTCAGAAACAATGTTTAATCTGGACACCAGGTGGCCCCCTCAAGTTAACACATGATATTAACCACCCCAGCATCATCATCCCTTCTAGTGGTGGAAGGGAAGGTGGTAGAATATCAGAATACGATATATCCATACAGAGGAATATTTTTCAGCCCTAAAATGGATACGTTTCTGCTTCTACAGTCTGGTGGACCTTGGAAATACATGCTGAGTGAAAGAAACCAGTCACAAAAGGTCACATATTGTGTGATTCCATTTCTATGGAATGTCCAAACAAGGAAAATCAAGCCAGCCAATCCTAGAGGAAATCATCCCTAAATATTCATTGGAAGGACTGAGGCTGACGCTGAAGCTCCAATACTTTGGCCACCTGATGGGAAGAGCCGACTCATTGGAAAAGACCCTGATGCTGGGGAAGATTGAGGGCAAGAAGAGAAGGGGACGACAGAGGATGAGATGGTGGGATGGCATCACGGACTCAGTGGACATGAGTTTGAGCAAGCTCTGGGAGATAATGAAGGACAGGGAAGCCTGGTGTGCAGCAGTCCATGGGGTCACAAAGAGTTGGACATGACTTAGTGACTGAACAAAAACAAACAGAGATAGAAGGCAGGTTAGTGGTCGCTAGAGGCTGGGGGAGCATAGCATCAGGAGGGTTTGCTAATGGATATGGGGGTTCTTTGCAGGGAGGGTAACAGAAAGGTTCTGAATTAGACAGTGGTGATGGTTATACAAGGGTGAATCTACTAAAAACTACTGATTGTACACTTTCAAATAGCAAAGTCTATGTTACTTGAATTGTATCTCAATAAAACTCTAAAAAAGAAACTATTATGAGAGATATTGAGTAAAAAAATATATTGAAGTAGCGTAACAGGAGCATGGCGTATCATACAGGGGAAGGGATAATAAAGTATAGGGGTAGCAGGAGGGCTGACTCACTGGAAAAGACCCTGATGCTGGGAAAGATTGAAGGCGGGAGGAGAAGGGGACGACAGAGGATGAGATGGTTGGGTGGCATCGCCAACTCAATGGACATGAGTTTGAGTAAACTCTGGGAGTTAGTGATGGACAGGGAAGCCTGGCATGCTGCAGTTCATGGGGTAGCAAAAGAGTCAGACACGACTGAGCGAAAGAACTGAACTGAACTGAGCAAGAGGGCAGGGACATCCCCTGATTGGGGCTGCTGGGACTGAACGCTGAAAGATGAGTATGAGTTTATCACACTGTGAGAACAGCCCAAGCAAAGACTTGGCCAGCTGCTCAGTGTGGCCGGAGTGGGGCGGGGCATTGGGAGACCCTGGAGTGGGCCTGGAGAGGGAAATGTCAGGTTGCTGAGACCAGAGACGGATCACGCAGCCCCAGGCCAATATTTTAATTTAGTCATTCCTATAACTGCAATCAGGGGGTTTCCATGCTTGACTGCTGGCTCCAGGAGAACAGCATAAGGGTATGACTTGTTTTCAACTGTTGGCCCAGCAGCCAGCCCAGTGCACCCCAGGAGGAAGCTTCTGGAACTTACTCTCATTGTCCACCTCAGTAGCCTTTCATGGGCTCTGCCAGCTGCCCTGCTGCCCTGGGAACCTGCTGTCCCAATACATCAGACCATGCATCACTGAAGCCATTGCATCAAGGCAGATGCTCGCTCCTAAGGCCTGACAGCATGGGTACGCTAATGCAGGAACCCAGTCTCAGATGCCCAGCACTCTCATATGCCAAGGCAGGAAGTGAAATTCACATGAGATGCAATCACAAGGCAGATGCAGAATTCTCTAATTCAAGCCAACCGCTCCTCCAAGGTCAAAATCCCACTGTACCCAGACTCTGCAGCCATCTCCAGCTGAACCAATCAGTGGGCGAAATAACCCTGACTTGTTCATGCAGAACAAATTTGTCTCCTAAACAAATACCAATCAGCCAAACAGCCCAGAGTTAAATACACTGACCTCGCGATAAACTTAAATAAGCCGTTGGGTTTGGACTCGTGGGTGGGGGGCTCTCCCGGAGTTCTTTCCAGAGAGAGGAAGAGAGAAGTCCGGGAAGATCCGATGCTTTACCAGGGTCGCTGTCTATGCCCTGAATTTCTGATTGAGGGATGCGGTGAGCTCCAAACTCAGGAAGCCCCCACCCCAACTGGGAGAGCAGCCCAAGTGTGGAGCTCAGCAGATGGGAGCCCACTCAACTGCTCCAGCCCTCCTGTTTTCTGGGAAAGCCAGAGCCACTCTGGGCGGGGGTGGGGCAGGCTCAGGCCTGAGGGGTTAGAGACTAGGGACAGTGTCTCAGGCCCCATTGCATCCCATGTAGACCTCTCCATAGAATAAGAGTAGCGGAGACATCGACTAATTTTGTATATGTCACCATTGCACACATCAACCCTTAAAGTTAAGTTCAGTTCAGTCACTCAGTCGTATCCGACTCTTTGCGACCCCATGGACTGCACCATGCCAGGCCTCCCTGTCCATCATCAACTCCCAGAGTTTACTCAAACTCTTGCCCATTGAGTCGGTGATGCCATCCAACCATCTCATCCTCTGTCATCCCCTTCTCCGCCTGCCTTCGATCTTTCCCAGCATCAGGGTCTTTTCAAATGAGTCAGCTCTTCACATCAGGTGGCCAAAATATTGGAGTTTCAGCTTTAGCATCAGCCCTTCCAATGAACACCCAGGACTGTTTTCTTTTAGGATGGACTGGTTGGATCTCCTTGCAGTCCAAGGGACTCTCAAGAGTCTTTTCCAACACCACAGTTCAAAAGCATCAATTCTTCGGCACTCAGCTTTCTTCACAGTCCAACTCTCACATCCATACATGACCACTGAAAAAACCATAGCCTTGACTAGACGGACCTTTGTTGGCAAAGTAATGTCTCTGCTTTTTAATATGCTGTCTAGGTTGGTCATAACTTTCCTTCCAAGGAGTAAGTGTCTTTTAATTTCATGGCTGTCGTCACCATCTGCAGTGATTTTCAGTTCAGTTCAGTTCAGTTCAGTTGTTCAGTTGTGTCTGACTCTTTGCAACGCCATGAATTGCAGCATGCCATGTCTCCTTGTCCATCACCAACTCTCGGAGTTCACCCAAACTCACATCCATCGACTCGATGATGCCATCCAGCCATCTCATCCTCTGTCGTCCCCTTCTCCTCCTGTCCCCAATCCCTCGAAGCATCAGAGTTTTTTCCAATGAGTCAACTCTTCGCATGAGGTGGCCAAAGTACTGGAGTTTCAGCTTTAGCATCATTCCTTCCAAAG
>NW_011494827.1:647795-648419 GCF_000754665.1 Bison bison bison | reverse complement strand
CCTACCAAAGCCCATGAGGACCTGATCATTTATAGTTAGCAGAACAGTGTCACCAGAGGGGACTTGAGTGTTCTAGAAAGAGAAGCAGAGACCGGCAATCACCCTTGAGTGGCAGAAAGGCCCGGGAGGTTCTGTTCAAGACAGTGTGTGCTAAGTTGCCTGAGTCATGTTTGACTCTTTGCGACGCTATGGACTGTAGCCCACCAGGCTCCTCTGTCCATGGGATTCTCAAGGCAAGAATACTGGAGTGGGTTGCCATGCCCTCCTCCAGGGGATCTTCCTGACCCAAGGATTGAACTCACATCTCTTGGGTTTCCTGCATTGGCAGGTGGATTCTTTACCACTAGTGTTACCTGGGAGGCTAATACAAGTTTCCTATGGCTCCCAAACAAATTACCATAATCCAGATAATTAAAACAACAGACTTATTTTCTCACAGTTCAGAAGGACAGAAGTACCAAATCAAGGTGTCTCGGATTTTGTACGCTCCCTCCAAAGGCTCTTGAGGAGATTCCTTCCCACCTCTTCCAGCTTCTGCGGCTCCTGGTGTTCTTGGCTTGTGGTTGCATCACTCCGGCCTCTGCCTCCGGATTCACACAGCCCTCTTCTTCCTGAATATCTGTG
>NW_011494827.1:637972-647695 GCF_000754665.1 Bison bison bison | reverse complement strand
GCTTTCTTCACAGTCCAACTCTCACATCCATACATGACTAGTGGAAAAACCATAGCCTTGACTAGACGGACCTTTGTTGGCAAAGTAATGTCTCTGCTTTTCAATATGCTATCTATGTTGGTCGTAACTTTCCTTCCAAGGAGTAAGCATCTTTTAATTTTATGGCTTCAGTCACCACCTGCAGTGATTTTGGAGCCCAAAATAAAGTCTGACACTGTTTCCACTGTTTCCCCATCTATTTCCCATGAAGTGATAGGACCAGATGCCATGATCTTCGTTTTCTGAATATTGAGCTTTAAGCCAACTTTTTCACTCTCCTCTTTCACTTTCATCAAGAGGCTCTTTAGTTCTTCTTTGCTTTCTGCCTTTAAAGTTAGGTATTATTATTCCCACTTTACAGATGAAGAAACTGAGGCAACTTGCACAAGGTACTACACCTAGCAAGTGACTGAAAGGAGATTCTAATCTGGGTCAGTCTAACTCTATAACATGGGTTGTTTAGTCGCTAAGTCATGTCCAACTCTTTTGTGACCCTGTGGACTGTAGCCTGCCAACCTCCTCTATCCACAGGATTTCCCAAGCAAGAACACTGGAGTGGGTTGCCATTTCCTTCTCCAGGGCATCCTCCTGACCCAGAGATTGAACCTGTGTCTCCCGCATTGATAGGTGGTTTCTTTACCACTGAGCCACCTGGGAAGCCCATAGCCCAGGTATTAACCATTAAAGCGCTGCTTCCTGATAGCAGGCCAGCAGTCCCAGTTTGCATGGGCCTAGGGAGATTCTAGGGCACCAGACTTTCAGGGCTAAAACTGGTTGTTCCAGGCAAACTGGGATGGTGGTTTATTGTGATGGGCTGAATAGTATTAATAGCACCTCCCATCCAAAGATGTTCACATTCTAATCCCTGAGAACTATGAATGGCAAAGGGGACTATGCAGACATGATTAAACTGAGGATCTTGAGATCCTCAGGATAACTCCAGGATAACCCTTAAAGTTAGGTATTGTTACTATTCCCACTTTACAAATGAAGAAACTGAGGCGACTTCCACAAGGTACTACACTAGTAAGTGCATAGGATAACTCCAGGAGTTATCCTGGATTATCAGGGTGGGCCCAGTATCATCAAAGAGTTCTTTTAAGTGGGAAGCAAGAGCATTCATCAGGAAAAAGACAATGTCACAACAGAAGTAGAGGTTGGAGTGACGCAATGCTCACTTTGAAGGTGAGGAGAGGGCTATAAGGCAAGGTACTCAGGTGGTCTCTAGAAGCTGGAAAAGCCAAAGGACTGAGTCTCCCTGGGATCCTCCATGAGCCAGTTCTGCCAAAACCTTCACTTTAGCCCAGTGAGATCCACAGGGGACTTCCGACTTCCAGAACAGTGAAATAGTAAATGTATGTTGCTATAGCAGCAATAGGAAAACCGACACAGACACCCCAGTGGCCTCCAGGCACTGGCCTTGCCACTCTGTCTTATCTTCTTCTTCCAGAAGAAGGAGCAAACGCTGGCTGACCAGCTATGGTGTCAGGCCCTGAAAGGGTCTCGCTCATTCTTTCTTTCTTTTTTATTTTTTAAAGATTTTATTTACTTATTTTGATGTGGACCATTAAAAATGACCCCCGTAGCTCAAACAGTCTACCCAGGTAGCTCAAAGAATCTGCCTGCAATGCAGGAGACCTGGGTTCAAGCCCTGGGATGGGAAGAGCCCCTGGAGAAGGGCATAGCAACCTACTCTAGTATTCTTGCCTGGAGAATTCCAGGGACAGAGGAGCCTGATGGACTACAATCCATGGACTTGCAAAGAGTCAGACACAACTGAGTGACTAACACACACACACACACACATTTTAAAAGACTTTATTGAATTTGTTACAATATTGCTTCTGTTTCACGTTCGATTTTTCGGTGGAGAGGCATATGGGATCTTACCTCCCTGACCAGGGATCAAACCCTCACCCCCTGCAAAGTTTTAACCACTGGGTCACCAGGGAAGTCCCTCACTCATTCTTTCTTGCATCGTCTCATGACCACCTGTGGACAACGAGTGTGAACATGTTATTATTATGATTCTCTGCTTACAGATGAAAAGACTAGGCAGGAACCAACGAAGTGGGTTTTGGAGAAGCACATTCCTGAATCTGACGGTCTGCCCAGGCTCTGAATTTCACCCCTGAGCCCCATCCTAGAGCTTGGGGGCCTCTATTCCTGGGCTGCTCCTGTTCATTCATTCATTCTGCAAACACTGAGCTGGCAACTTGATGCCAGAACAGCCCCAGCCACTGGGAATTCAGAGACAAGCACCACATAGACTTTGTCCACAAGAACCTCAAAGTCTAAGAGGCCAGTGGTCTCCAAAGTGGGAAAATGCACAGCCTTGCACAGTGACGCTGGAGTGTAAGAAAATGGGTCCGAATTGCTACTCTGTTGATTCTTACCTAGTAGTTACCAGGACTTAGGAAATTAAGCTCCACTGCATTTAATAGGTGGGTCAGTATTGGTGCCCAGAATCCCACCTGGCTCCGGTGGGTTCGCATGAGCAACCCACAGAAATGAGGGCTTGTCACCTGGTGGAATGTGCTGAGGATGGGGAGGGGATTTGTAATGGTGCTGGTTCCTCCTGCAGTTTGTCCAGCACAGCGCAGTATGGTTATCTGCAGCGGGTACGGTAGGTTTGCAACTTTATATTATCCTGCTAATTACACGAACTTTAACAAGGACACACAGCTGAACAATTCCTGCAGAGAAAGACAGTGTGACATGTAAGCCTGAGCAGGCCAGAAAACAACAGATTTGATGCCGCTTCTCCTCCAAGTACGAACTCTCTCCTCTCAGGTTAAAAACCCTGACAGCTAATCAGAGGCAACGGAAAAGGGAGAGAGAGAAAGAGACTGAGAGAGTTAGAGAAATTCATCAGGAAAACAAGCTAAATATGGACCCCTGCCCGCTATTAACAACACATTTCTCTGAATGATTATATACTGTGTCTGGAGATATTAACTACAGGTTTTATACAGTAAGATATGCTTTTTTAAAAAAGCACCCAAAAGATTATGAATAATTTTTGTTTTAGCACTGAGAATGAAGAGAATAAAAATATACTTTTAAGAAATGTTGTTTAATCACTTTAAAAATCCATTTCAAAATTTGTCTTTTCTGTAAGATTTTAACATTAATTACATATTTAGTTATTATACATGCATAATTTATAAACACAGATGGGGTGCCTGCTCTTTGCATGTGGAAAGCATGCTTTCTGGGGTAAACACATTTTTTAAGTGAAGACAAGTGATAGAGGTGACGGGCATGTCAACCATGAAGTTGATAAAACGTTACCGATGCCTGTTTAGCAAAGTCAGCTGCCTACACTCCGTTCCCTTCTATGCCAAGAAAACCCTGCGTGTTCTCTCTAGGTGTCAATGTGCCCTCTCATTTCTCAGTCTCTTTTGCAGTCAGAGGTCCCCGTGTGATAGTCTTCCGGCCAATGGCAAGTGTCCTGATTATCAATTGCAGTGCAAGAAAATCAGCTAATAGCAATCGTGATCTATCTCCTTTATGATCTGAAGGTAGGCGGGGCTCATCTTTGCTCCGGGGGCGTGAGGAGCCATCTCCAAGATGGCTCACCCATCCAACTGGCAAGCTAGTGCTGGCTATGGTCTGAAAACTGTAGGCTGGGGGCCTCGGTTCCTCTCCATGTGGGCTTCTCTGGGGGGTGACTTGGGCTTCCTCACAGCATAGCAGCCTGGTTCAGAGAGAGAGAGGGGATTCTAAGACATAGGAAATGCAAACTGACACTTCCTTAAAACCTGGACCTGGAAACCAGCTTGGCACCTCTGCTGCTATATTCTGTTGGTCAAGCAGCCCTCACACCGTTTCATATTCAAGGCAAGAACACAGAGACCCTGCCCCTTACGGAGGGAAGTGGTAAAGAATTTATAACCATCTTTAATCTGCCGGTACCTGGAAGCAGGGGTTGCTAAGGGTTACTAGGAAAGCTTGTACATCCTTCTCTACCATTGCTTCCTTCTTCCTTTTCTTGGAACTCAGGTTGGTGTAGAATGCCCCTCCTGTAACCAGGAAGTACCACACTGATGATTGCCATGCACTGGAGGGGTGGGGCGGGAGGAGCCGGGAACCCTGGGAACATCACGAAGCTGCTGCCCCCGCCCGGAGGACAGTCCATGTCGAGGCTCTTTGTGAAATGAAAGGACATGCTCTGCTCCTTGGTTCAGCTCCTCCAGTGACATCTCAGGGACAGGCAGCTAAACAAAAAGTCCCTAAGCCAGAGCTCAAAGCTCAAGGAGCACAGAGGACAGAAGGATGAGACAACTTTATAGGGAAGTGATGTTGGAGATCCAACCAGTCCATCCTAAAGGAAATCAGTCCTGAACATTCATTGGAAGGACTGATGCTGAAGCTAAAACTCTAATATTTTGGCCACCTGATGAGAAGAACTGACTCATTGGAAAAGACCCTGACCCTGGGAAAGATTTAAGGCAGGAGAAGGAGATGACAGAGGATGAGATGGCATCACCGACTCAATGGACATGAGTTTGAGTAGACTCCAGGAGTTGGTGATGGACAGGGAAGCCTGGCATGCTGTAGTCCATGGGATCACAAAGAGTTGGACATGACTGAGTGACTGAACTGAACTGAACTTACGTTGGAGTCAAGACTTGAGAGGTGAGTAGACGGCATAAGATTTCCTGTATCAGAGGCACAGAGGGACACTCTTCACTATGGCTGCCAGCCAAAGCTCTGCTGCCTGAGTTGCGGCCCCTGGGGAGCACCATCTTCCAGGATCCCTCACTTCTTCTCAGCCCCCTGAGACCTCCTTCTCCCCCAATGTCCCCAAGCCCACCCGTGGCATCTTCTCATGCCTACCCCCCTCCCCCCAAGACTGTTTCAACAGCATAAGCACTAGGCAAGGAGTCATTTAGAAAAGAGAACAAAATGGGAACCAGGCACCTTCTAGGAACCAGGTCCTGGGCTCTGTTTCCTGCTTGCTATCATCTCTTTTAACTCTTGCAACCACCCTGAGAATAGGACACATATCCCACTTCACAGGGGCAGGGGGAACCAAGGCTCAGAGAGGTTAAAGACATAACCAAGGTAGTTGAGGTAGTTATGGTTTTTCAAGTGGTCATGTATGGTTGTGAGAGTTGGACTATAAAGAAGGCTGAGCACTGAAGAATTGATGCTTTCGAACTGTGGTGCTGGAGAAGACTCTTGAGAGTCCCTTGGACAGCAAGATCAAACCAGTCAATCCTAAAGGAAATCTTGCCTGAATATTCACTGGAAGGACTGATGCTGATGTTAAAGCTCCAATACTTTGGCTGCCTGATGTGAAGAACCATTTCAGTAAAGACCCTGATGCTGGGAAAGACTGAGGACAAAAGGAGAAGGGGGCAACAGAGGATGAGATGGTTGGATAGCATCACTGACTCAAGGGACATGTGTTTGAGCAAACTCTCAGAGATAGTGGAGGAGAGGGAAGCCTGCAATCCTGCAGGACTGTGACCCTGCAGTCCACTGTATTGCAAAAAGTCAGACACAACCTAGCGACCAGACAACAAAGTCACATAGCTACTAAGAGAGGAAGCTCAGTGCAGAGTTCAAGCTACCTATGTCCCTTCAATGTATGCTTTCATTCCAGCCGAGAATGCACCCAATCTGCATTTAGGAGCCTTGAATTCAACTCTTACCCCAGACACCCACGCTCTATGTGGCTTAAACCACTTATTTCACCTCCTTGAGCCTCAATTTCCTTATTTCTAAGATGAGTGAGTTCTGAGGGCTGAATAGGAGCTCTCAGAGGAGGTTTGTCGCTTCAATATCCTTTGATCTTACACAACTTCGGATAACATCAAGGTTTATAAAAACAAAGTATCATCAAACGAGCTTGTAATAAAATTCCAAAGCAATATGAAGCGGGGAAAATGGCTGTAAATCCACAGGATGTCAATTTCAAGTTGAATACAGTTTACAAGAATATGGTTCAAATATCACAAGGTCAAAACAATTTTGAGCTTTCCAGTATTTACAAACATACCTCACTTCATAAACCTTTCCAATCCACGCTGCACAATATATACAGGACCATTTTAAAATGACTCCAGTTAATTTGATGTGGCTTGAAGTGAGGTCTGTTAGAAATGTGCTACTAATTTTGGACTTTTGTGTTTAGGGGAAAATGCGATTGAAGCTTAATCCAATTTTCTAACACCCGAAAACAGCTACAAGGAAATAGACAGGCATGAAGGAACAATGGCAGAGTTGGCCCCAGAAAAGGCTCAACTCACCACTAACTTGCCTTGCTGGAATGTTCCATACCAATAAAATGTTAGCCCTTCAGGCATGAGGGAAAGTCAAGACATGAAGGTAGCTCATAATGGCACAAGGAGCTTAGTGAGAAAAGTCAACTTAGCTGGTACTGCTGCCCTTGAGAAACTATTTCTGGGGGACATATCTGCTCTGACTAGCTGCACAGAGGACTTTCTCTATATATCCACCTGATCTTAGAACTAGATGACTGATGATAGTAAAATTTATCATTTGTGTGCTTGCATGCTAAGTCGCTTCAGTCATGTCCTATTCTTTGTGATCATATGGGCTCTAGCCCGCCAGGCTCCTCTGTCCATGCGATTCTCCAGGCAAGAACATTGGAGTGGGTTGACATGCCCTCCTCCCGGGGATCTTCCCAACCCAGGGATTGAACCCACATCTCTTATATCTCCTGCTTTGGCAGCTGGGTTCTTTACCACTAGTGCCACCTGGGAAGCCCTATCATGTGTTGACCTGCCCCCAGTTCAATACTTTGGTTGCCTAGCTAATTGTAGTCTCTTCCTTCTTCTATATCGACCTTATCCCATCAGTTCAGTTCAGTTCAGTTGCTCAGTCATGTCCGACTCTTTGCGACCCCATGAACTGCAGCACGCCAGGCCTCCCTATCTGCCACCAACTCCCAGAGTCCACCCAAACCCATGTCCATCAAGTTGGTGATGCCATCCAACCATCTCATCCTCTGTCGTCCCCTTCTCCAGCCCTCAACCTTTCCCAGCATCAGGGTCTTTTCAAATGAGTCAGCTCTTTGTATGAGGTGGCCAAAGTATTGGAGTTTCAGCTTCAGCATCAGTCCTTCCAATGAACACCTGTGACTGATCTCCTTTAGGATAAACTGGTTGGATCTCCTTGCAGTCCAAGGAACTCTTAAGAGTCTTCTCCAACACCACAGTTCAAAAGCATCAATTCTTCTGCACTCAGCTTTCTTTATAGTCCAACTCTCACATCCATACATGACCATTGGAAAAACCATAGCCTTGACTAGACAGACCTTTGCTGCTGCTGCTGCTGCTAAGTTGCTTCAGTCGTGTCCGACTCTGTGCGACCCCATAGATGGCAGCCCACCAGGCTCCCCCTTCCCTGGGATTCTCCAGGCAAGAACACTGGAGTGGGTTGCCATTTCCTTCTCCAATGCATGAAAGTGAAAAGTGAAACTGAAGTCGCTCAGACCTTTACCACTTCCCTAAATCCAGGTAGGTCTGAGCCAAATGTGGTGGTCTCATCCTCCTTGTTGTTTAGTTAATAGGTTAGCATGTGAGGCAAATTATATTTTCTGAAAATGGCTTCACCCATATAAATCCCATCCCATGTGCTGTTCTGAATATATCTTTGACACTCCTCCCATTGACAGGCAGGGGTCTTGGTATACCCTCCCTCTGAATTTGGGTGGGATTGTGTCTGTGGCAGAAAAATGCCATATGACTTCTAAGGTGAAAGTGAAATTCATTCAGCTATGTCCGACTCTTTGTGACCCCAAGAGATACAGTCCATGAAATTCCCCAGGCCAGAATACTGGAGTGGGTAGCCATTCTTTTTTCCAGGGTATCTTCCCAACCTAGAGATCAAACTGAGGTCTCCTGCTTTGCAGGCGGATTCTTTACCAGTTGAGATACCAGTGAAGCCCCAAGGCGAAGTCATGGGTAGTGTTACACCTGGTTCTCTGGGGAGGCTTGTTCTTGGAACACAGTCAGCATATTTTGAGGACACCTGAGCAGCCCAAGGAGAGGTCCACATGAAGAGGATCAAGGTTTCTGGCCCACAGTCCCAACTGAGCTCGCAGTCAAAAGCTATCACTAACTTGTCAGTGGTGTGAAGGTGCCATCTTGAAACTGGATTCTGTAGCTTCCAATGGAGCCACCCCAGCTTAGGCATGGAGCAAAGTTGAGTTGCCTTTCCCAAAATGCAGATTTGAAAGCCAAATAAATGATTGTTGTGGTTATGTCACTGAATTTGGGGATGATTTCTTATGTAGCTGTAGGTACCAAGAATAACATGTGATCTGTTCTGACAAATAAAACGTAAGTGGAAGATGGATAGAGATCATCTGAGAAAGATTTCTTTACTCTTCAAAAGACATGCACAGGGAAGAAAAATGTCCTACTTCTCCCTCTGGACATGGGTATGGGAGAATCTGATGTATGGAGCTGTGGCAGCCATATTGCAATTATGAGAGGTGCTAGTGAAAATGCTGAGGATAAAGAGCAAAGAGGCAAAATGCAGAGGATCCAGTCTTTGTTGACATCGTTAAGCTGCTGAATTAGCCAACAACCTTATCTCCTGCAACAGCCCTATCTCTGGACTCCCTTTTATGTGACATAATAAGTTAATTATTGATTAAGCCAGTTGAGGAGGGGTGTTCTTTTCAATCAATCAATCAATCAATTCAGTTGCTCAGTCTTGTCCAACTCTTTGCCACCCCATGAACCACAGCACGCCAGGCCTCCCTGTCCATCACCAACTCCCGGAGTCTACCCAAACCCATGTCCATTCAGTCGGTGATGCCATCCAACCATCTTCCTCTGTCGTCCCCTTCTCCTCCTGTCCTCAATCTTTCCCAGCATCAGGGTCTTTTCCAATGAGTCAGCTCTTCGCATTGAGTGTTCTCTTCAGTTCAGTTCAGTTGCTCAGTCGTGTCCGACTCTTTGCGACCCCATGAATTGCAGCACGCCAGGCCTCCCTGTCCATCACCAACTCCCGGAGTTCACTCAGACTCACGTCCATCGAGTCAGTGATGCCATCCAGCCATCTCATCCTCTGTCGTCCCCTTCTCCTCTTTCCCCCAATCCCTCCTAGCATCAGGGTCTTCTCCAGTGAGTCAACTCTTCGCATGAGGTGGCCAAAGTACTGGAGTTTCAGCTTTAGCATCATTCCTTCCCAAGAAATCCCAGGGCTGATCTCCTTCAGAATGGACTGGTTGGATCTCCTTGCAGTCCAAAGGACTCTCAAGAGTCTTCTCCAACACCACAGTTCAAAAGCATCAATTCTTTGGCACTCATCTGTCTTCACAGTCCAACTTTCACAGCCATACATGGCTACTGGAAAAACCATAGCCTTGACTAGACGGACCTTTGTTGGCAAAGTAATGTCTCTGCTTTTCAATATGCTATCTAGGTTGGTCATAACTTTCCTTCCAAGGAGTAAGCATCTTTTAATTTCATAGCTGCAACCACCATCTTCAGTGATTTTGGAGCCCCCCAAAATAAAGTCTGACACTGTTTCCACTGTTTCCCCATCTATTTCCCATGAAGCGATAGGACCAGATGCCATGATCTTCATTTTCTGAATGTTGAGCTTTAAGCCAACTTTTTTTCACTCTCCTCTTTCACTTTCATCAAGAGGCTTTTTAGTTCCTCTTCACTTTCTGCCATAAGGGTGGTGTCCTGT
>NW_011494827.1:637311-637872 GCF_000754665.1 Bison bison bison | reverse complement strand
GGACTGGAACGACACCATCAGCTCTTTGGTCACTTTTCCATTCAATTTATGGCGTTCCCAGCCCAGAGTGTGACTTCACCACAGCCTCCTTCCTCCCAGGCCTCCATGACTGCAAGGCAGTTCTCACTATGCTGTCTGTGGGCCTGTACATATACCTTCTTCACGAGGCACCTTCCACTTCTGAATGCTTAATATTAGGGGAGTCATCTTAATATGTTGACATTTCTTAAACACCTATCCATGCCATTCACTAGGCAGTTACTGAACAACTATTACATGGAGAGCCAACGCTTGCTACTCGGGCAGCAGGAAGGGTAAAGAATCCTTCAGGATGTCTAATTCTCTGGGTAGAGCGGAGGGCACAGAGTCACAAGATTTGGAAGTCAGCATCATAGACCCTCAAAGAGGTCTTTTTTTGAATTTAGTTTCTATTGCAGTGCAGCTGCTTTCCCATGTTGCGCCAGTTTTGCTGTACGGCAAAACGGATCAGCCATACATACACATATATCCCCTCCTTTTGGACTTCCTTCCCAGTTAGATCACCACAATGCATCACGTAAG
>NW_011494827.1:622163-637211 GCF_000754665.1 Bison bison bison | reverse complement strand
GACAGATTTGGAACCAGTCTGTTGTTCCATGTCTAGTTCTAACTGTTGCTTCCTAACCTGCATATAGGTTTCTCAAGAGGTGTTCTCTTACGTGTAGCCAAATGCATCCTAATTTATCATGTAGTCTGTACTTTGCATCATTCTATTTATTTGCAACAATAAGACTGAAAGATAAGTATTAATTCTATCAGTTATGGGCTGATGAAACAGGCTTAGTTAAGTAACTTCCCCAATATCATTTACCAGAATTGGGGGAACAAAATTCATGCCTAGGTCTGTCTGACTCCAAAGTCTGTGCCCTCCATGACATCCCATATGTCTTTGTCTCTGCCTATTGAGACAAGCATTGACCTGGGAGTCAAGATCCTACGGTCAATTTCAGACTCTTTGCTAATTTTCTGACTTTGAGAAATCGCCTCATCTCTGAGCCTGTTCTTTTGTCTTAAGCCTTGCAAGGTTACTGAGAAGCCCAAGGGTTCATTTCATTTACTGTAACATGAATAATGTTTGGACACATTATACAGATAAATATTTCTATCTCCTCTTCCTTATTATAAATCTCATTCTCTGTTAGCCATTCTGCTTTAGGGTCCCAGGAAAGAGAAGAACAAGAATGCCACCTTGGAGTGAAGAGAGATTGACAGAGGGAAGCCCTAGTAGACAAGAAGGAGAGTGGCAGAAGAAAAGAGAGCTCTTGAAGAGAAGAGAGAAGGAGGTAGAATGGAGAAGTGACCTGCCTGTGACCTTGAAGTAGAAATATCCACATAATTTGGAGAAACTGGAGGATAGCAGGTGCATAACCCACCAGCCGAGGCAGCACCAGAGGAGGCTGCAACCTGCTAGGAGAAGCTGTGCCTAGCATGTGATCCAACTACCACCGTGGCAGTCAAGGGCAATAGGAAGCATCAACAGAGGGCATGTCTGGATACATGACCCGAAGGAGGCACGGCTCATTCCCCATGATCAACAGAGCATCCAAAATTTCCCAAATGCCTTCAGTTCAGTCATTCAGTCATATCCAACTCTTTGCAACCCCATTGACCGCAGCACGCCAGGCTTTCCTGGCCATCACCAACCCCTGGAGCTTACTCAAACTCATGTCCATCTAGTCAGTGATGCCATCCAACCATCTCATCCTCTGTCGACCCCTTCTTCTCTTGCCCTCTGTCTTTCCCAACATCAAGGTCTTTTCCAAAGAATCAGCTCTTCACATCGGGTGGCCAAAGTATTAGAGCTTCAGCTTCAGCATCAGACCTTCCAATGAATATTCAGGGCTGATTTCCTTTAGGATTGACTGGTTTGATCTCCTTGCAGTCCAAGGCACTCTCAAGAGTCTTCTCCCAAATGCCTTGGTGAGAGGCAAAAAGCACAAGGGGACCTGTCGAGGCTCAAGTCAGAAGGAAGGAGCCACAGAATGCAGAGATTTGAGACCAGAAGTACAGTGCCAACACCATTTGCAATGTGTGCCCAGATGATGCCCTGGAGGCTAGCTGTGCCCAGCTGACCCTCATTAAATCTGACACGGGGGACCAGGGACCAGATCAGCCCAAATGGGACCTGTCACCACAAAATCAAACAGACCCAAGGACACTGCAACCCCCCGCCTCCATAGGGTCATGGAAGCATCATCCCCACCTCTTGCAGATGCCAAGAAAGGAGGAGACCCTTATAATCTGAGTGGGTACTTGAAAGGGACTCTGCTACTGAGACATGCAATTGTGGACGAGACTGAGATTCCAAGACTAACAAGTTGTGGGTACCTCTCCACTTTCTGTTGCTACTCAAAACCACAGTTAAGGTCATTTTCAGAAACCATGGAAGTTGCATTTCCTTTTCCTGTGTGCGAGGTGGTGTGTAAGGCTGCAATCCCACTCTACCCAGTATGATTATTGGTCCACCATACCCTGAGTCTGGGAAAGATTGAGGGCAGGAGGATAAGGGAGCAATAGAGGATGAGATGGTTGGATGGCATCACCGACTCAATGGGCATGAGTTTGAGCAAACTCTGGGAGATAATCAAGGACAGGGAAGCCTAGCATACTGTAGTCCGTAGGGTTACAAAGAGTCAGACTCTACTCAGCAACTGAACAACAACAACAATATCGTCTCAAAAGAAGACTCCTGTGAAAACTCATTGTAAAAAATATTCCAACTGGAGGAGAGAAGTGAATCCAGGTGACCTGGATTTCTTCCCAAGGCCAACTGGGACCCATTGGTGTTTTAAGCAGGGAAAAGTCTGAAGAGGTTTGTGGTTTAGGAAAAGCTAGAGGCAGCAGGGAGAAGCGGCAGGATTTGAGGCCCAGAGCCTAGGATGTGAAATGGTCCAGAAGAAAGAAGATGGTGAGGATCCTAGACTTAAGCAGGGCCCACATAGGAAACAACTAAGGAAGGCAAGACTCAAGACACAGTCCAACAGCAAGTCTTGTCGCCGTCACTTAGCACCTCCCCCTGGGCACAAACCATCTCCTCTCTGAACCTCAGTCCCTTCAGTCAAAGTGAAAGTGAAAGTCGCTCAGTTGTGTCCGACTCTTTGCAACCCCATGGACTATATAGTCCATGGAATTCTAGTGTGGGTAGCCTTTCCCTTCTCCAGAGGATCTTCCCAACCCAGGGATCAAACCCAGGTCTCCCACATTGCAGGCAAATTCTTTACCAGCTGAGCCATAAGAGAAGAGCCCAAAAGGAGAGGATAACACTGATCCAGCAGAGATGTCAGGAGTGTTCAGCGAGATCAAGGGAAAACACACAGCACAATACTTCTTCTGCTACAATTTCTCTCCCCACCCCTGCCCCCCACTATGGAAGGATACGTTTTCAAATAGCAACAAAGAGGTCTAAGAGAGGTACACCTGCCTCTACTACTGTTAGGAAAACAAACAAGAAGCCTCTGTCTTCCGCTTGGAGCAGGAATTATCTTTACAGCGGCAAGCTGGGATCTGCAAAGCACAAGAGAATTTCATTACAAGTCTATAAAAAGGCACTCGGAAAGAAAACCCTCGGCACGAGGGGCCTCTGCCAACCACATCCAGATGTGTCATGAGAACAATGTGCCTCTTAGGAATTAGGTGAGACCCAGGATCTTGAACCAGAGCATTCTCTGCTTCTGCTTACCGTGAGAGATCTGGCAGGCTCTTCTCTTCTCAGGCCCTCAGTCTCCCCCACCTGGGAGGGGAATAAACACCTCTGCAGTTACAAGGGTCCTATGAGGCTTACGAGGAAGCATAGGTGAAGGGGAGAAATCCCGGTGTGGAGTCACCTGGATGACCCTGGGGGAGAATCATCCCAAACCTCAGCTTCCTCATCTGTTAAATGGGCACAGCACTCCCTGTCTGTCTCCCAGAGTTCGGTCATTCTTCCAAGTCTGAAGAATGGAGAGTGTCTGCCAGGTATGGGGCTAAGACTAGGTACCAGAAGGGTCACCAAAACACAGCAGATGCAGCAGTTGCTGTCTTGGGACTTAAAAATGTTGGTCAAGGTTGCCCCTAAGAACAGAACAGACTCCTCTATACTGAGGCAGTCAGGGCAAAGAACCTCTGGAACAGGGCTGCCCGGGTTAGAATTCTAATTCTACAGCTGACTACCTGAGCCACTTTTCGGAAGTCACTTCCCCTTTGCATACCTCAGTTTCCCCATCTGTAGGATGGAAATAATACTAGTCCACTCAATTGTAAGAGCTCATTGAAGTAAAATGGGGAAGGCTCTTAGAAGGGTTATCTGCATGTCCTCTCTTCGAGTCTTTTTTTTTTTTCAATATTTATTTGTTTATTTATTTGGCTGTGCCAGGTCTTAGTTGCAGCATGAGGGATCTTTATTTGTGGCATGTGGGATCTAGTTCCCTGACAAGGGATCGAACCTGGTCCCTAGGCATTTGAAGCATGGAGTCTTAGCCACTGGACCACCAGGGAAGTACCCATCCAAGTCTTATTTCATAACAAAAGGCTCTACACTACCAGGCCCCTGTCCCCTTCCAGTCTCATTCCCTAGTATTTTCCTGCCATGTACAGTCACCCAAAATCTAGGAACACCAAGCCACTCCCAGCCTCCAATCTAGCAAACAGTTTGATCTTGGATGTCGAGAACTGAGAAAATTAATGTCTCTTGTTTAAGGCCTCCAGTCTGCGGTGCTTTGTTAAGGCAGCTCAAGTAGACTCATACAGATACACGTGTAGGACATTTTTATTATTTTTTTCACATCCTCTCCCCTTCAAAACGATTTTTAAAAATATTTAATTGGAGGGTAATGGCTTTACAATATTGTAATGGTTTCTGCCATACATCAGTATGAATCAGCCATAGGTATACGTATGTCCCCCACCTCCCCCCCTATCGCACCCGTCTTGCTGTTACGGAAGCTAGAAAGATGGTCCTGATGAACCTGTTTGCAGAGCAGCAATGGAGACGCAGACAGGAACAGACTTGTGGAAGAGTAGGGGAAGGAGAGGGAGGGATAAATTGAGAGAGTAACATTGAAACATATACATTACCATATTTAAAATAGCCAGGGGGAATTTGCTGTATGATGCAGGGAGCTCAAACCCAGTGCTTTTAAATTAATTTTTAAGCCATTGCCTAAGTCACATTGGGCTTTCTTAGTGACTCAGTGGTAAAGAACCCGCCCACCTGCCAATGCAGGAGACCTGGGTTCAAATCCTGAGTCTTGAAGATCCCCTGGAGAAGGAAATGGCAACCTCTCCAGTATTCTTGCCTGGAAAAACTCCCATGGACAGAGGAGCCTGGCAGTCCATGTGGTTGCAAAAGAGTTGGACACAACTTAGCAACTAAACAACAACAACTCACATTACTGGTCAAATTGGAGTTTTTGTTTTTTAGTTAGCAATATCTATGAAGAATCGGACGCAACTAACCAACTATCGCTTTCATATCAAGGAGAGCACCCCAGACCACTATATCAGCTCAGTTCAGTCGCTCAGTCGTGTCTGACTCTTTGCGACCCCATGGACTGCAGCACGCCAGGCCGTCCTGTCCATCACCAACTCCCGGAGCCTGCTCAAACTCATGTTCATTGAGTCAGTGATGCCATCCAACCACCTCATCTTCTCTCTACATAGAAATCCAATTTTTAGGGACTTCCCTGTTGGTCCAGTGATTAGGACTCTGCTAGCCTAGTGCTTCAGTCCCTGGGGTCACAAAGAGTCAGACACAACTGAGCGACTGAACTGAACTGAACTTGCAAAGCAGGGAGCATGGGTTCAATCTCAGCTTGGAGAACTAAGATTCCATTTGCCATGCGGCTCAGAAAAAATAAATTCTCAAAAAAAAAATCTAATTTTTAAAAGATGAATAATCATAACTTACGCAACCTTTCCAGTCCTGATAGACTTTCCAGTTGCTTCTAGACTTTTGCCACCACAAACGCACGACAGTCAAGCCCCGTTCCTACGGCCTCATGTCTGTGTGCTCGGTTGTATCTGACTCTTCGAAACCCCATGGGCTGTAGTCCGCCAGGCTGTCTGCCCATGGAATTTTCCAGGCCAGAATACTGGAATGGCTTGCTATTTCCTCCTCCAGGGGACCCAGGGATCGAACCTGTGTCTCTTGAGTCTCCGGCATTGACAGGCGGGTTCTTTACCACTAGTGCCACCTGGGAAGCCGTTCCTGTGGCCTGACATATAGGCTTTTCATTTCTGCAGAGGAGATTCCCAGTGTGGGATGGCAGGACCAAAGGAAATGTGTGTTTCTAAATGTTAACAGATTCTTACAGATGACATTCCCAAGAGCCCTTGCTAGTTCCCAAGGACCCAAACAATAACTCCTGGTCCCACCAGCAAAATACAGTATCAGAAACTTGCCCTCAGAGTTCACGGCTAGCTCCGTGTCTGCAGAAAGCCCCAGTTCCTTTGAGACCAACTAGCCAGGTGGTTTCTAGGTGGCAGGGAAATAAGCTGCCAGATGGCCTGGGTCTTGGCTGAGTGTCCGTGAGCAGGTTGCTCAACCTCGCTGAGTCTGGATCGTCATCTGAAGAGGACCCAGACCTGGTCCAACTCACCTTGCAAGCACTTGGTGGGAGAGACCAGACACAGAGGGTCACGTGACATGTCAGGGACGATTCTCCCATCCCCTGAGCTGACCTTCCTGACCACACTGCTCTGGAGGGCGGTGTCCCCGAGCCCCATTTATCCTTCCTCCCAGCCTGCTCGGCATGCCTGGTCCTTCCCTAGGATGGGCCCTTCTTGAGCACCACTGTCTGCCCGTCCTTTGCCTCCCCATCTGTACCCCGCTGCATCCTTCCAAGGCCTGGTCTGCCACACTGGAGGTCAGTCTTCATTGACAAGTGACACTGCTCTTTTCCTTGTCACAAGTTTGGCAAGTCAACCTCATCAATTCACCAAAATAATAACAATACTGATATATATTTGCTGAATGGTTACCAGGAGCCAAGCACTTCTCTAAGGGCTTGAACCTGATGTGCATTAGTTCATTTACTCTTCACAGCAACCACTGTTACAGGTGAAGAAATGGGCATGGACCTTGACCTCCTGCTGCCTTGTAATCCCCTGTAAATTTCACAGGACCCAGGACCCTTCTGGGCCAGGCATCCTTGTGCCTTGGGGAAGAGCCTCAATTCACCTTCATCCTCACGTGTGCGTGTGTGCTAAGTCGCTTCAGTCGTGTCCAATTCTTTGCAACCCCAAGGACCATAGCCCACCAGTCTCCTCTGTCCATGGGATTCTCCAGGCAAGAATACTGGAGTGGGTTGCCATTTCCTCCTCCTCCAGGGGATCTTCCCAACCCAGGGATTGAACCTGCATCTCTTACATCTCCTGCATTGGTCCTCATGGGGAGACTCAGTGCTCTAGGCAAGCAGGGGCCCCACCCTGTCTGTCCCAGTGGTTCCTCTCTGGCCCCCAAGTTCCAAATATTGAGTTGGCCAAAATGTTCATTCAAGTTTTTCATAAGATGTTACGGAAAACTCGAACAGACCTTTTGGCCAGCTCCATAGGTCTGCGGCAGGTTAAGCCACGTTGGATGCCTCCATCAATCTCCCGCCTCCCCTACCCTCACTTATCATTAATTCTGCTCTCACCTGGAGCACCAACTATGTGCCAGATGCTGCGGAAGCAGAGCTGGAATTAGGCCAATGCCCTCCTCCCCCTGGGGGACTACAACGTGGTCAGAGCTTCATACCCAGAGGGGTCCCCACCCTGCCCAGGCACAGTCAGGGAAGACTTCTGAGGGAGGTGATCTTCCAGAAAAGAGATAGGAGGACCTTATTGTTCCTGGAAGAAGACACAGCAAGGGCACGGATTCAGAGGTCGTCAAGAGAAGGCCACTTGGAGTGGCCACCCAGCACTGGATGCACTGCTAAGTTCTGAAAAGTGCCTGGATTCCTTGATTCTGGACACCTTCCATTCTCGGAGACCAGAATTAGAATTACTGTCACGGCTGCATCTGACATCTACTCAAACCAATTCGTTATCATTAGGAAATGAATCCCTAATGAATTTCTGCCACCATTAAGTCTGATTTACAGTACGGGTAATCACCCTTGGAAGCATATGCTTTATCCCTTTAATTAATAATCCCTGCTTATCAGCAAACCTAATGATCATGGGACAAAAAAATGGAAGTAAGCCTCCCGACTCCAGCGCCAGCTTTCCCATCTCACCTTTGCGGATGGGGGAGAAGGGTCAGCTCTCTGGAAAGCCCGTCTGCCTGTGAGGGTGTTAACAACCCCGGTCCTGCAGCTGAGACTCTAAGCCAGCCAAAGGGCAGGGGCTCAGACCTCATGGTCCACAGGTCACAGTCAGCCTCTGCCGTGCCAGGCTCGCTGGTTCTCTGCAGGCTCACCCATGCTGGGGCATCTCCATGCCGCCAACAGGGTCCCGTCTAGACTTCAACAAATCTGAACAAGCCTCTTCCTGCTTAAAACCCTTCAGGACCACCCTTGTGTCCCAGTGCTCTTCACCCCAAAATCTTCTGCCTGAACTTTCCTCTTATATACCCAGCATCCCTGCCCATTCTTTTCCTGACCCCACAAGCATCCTTGCGTGACCTTATGCATCTTTCTGACATGAGCTTCCTTCTTTTCATTGCCAAGTACACAGCCTTCTCCCATCCCTCTACTTCTCCCCTAAGCCCTTTGTACGAAAATGATCTGTCTGCATATCTGGGAGGCAGGTGGGCAAGTCAGCAAGTAATGCAAATCAGGAGCCACCATTAGCACATGCGAGGCAGAGTGGGAATGGATGGCGACAGCCAGGGAGAATTTTGGAGATGAGTGGAGTAGATGCTTGAGAGCCAATTCTGTATTAATGTTCCATCCACTATTACTAACCACTCAGCAGGGACTTTACTGTGGTATGTCCCATAAATGTCACATCAGTGATGAGAGGTAGGTATTATGACCCCATTTTATGGATGAGAAGACTGAGGTCCAGAGGCATCGAATATGCCTGGGGTTATGCAGAGCCCATGAGTGGCAGAGCTGGATCCCAGGCCCTGAGTGTCTGTCCTGAGGTGCACACTTCCAAGGGTATTGGTTTTTCACAGTTGTTTTTTTTTAAGGTCTTTATTGAATTTGTTACGATATTACTTGTGTCTTACGTTTTGGTTTTCTGGCCACAAGGCATGTGGGATCTTGTGGCCAAAAAGCCAAATGTGGGCTCTTCGAGAAGGCAAGGGAACCCACTCCAGTACTCTTGCCTGGAAAATCCCATGGGCGGAGGAGCCTGGTAGGCTGCAGTCCATGGGGTTGCAAAGAGTAGTACATGATTGAGCGACTTCCCTTTCACTTTTGACTTTCATGCATTGGAGAAGGAAATGGCAACCCACTCCAGTGTTCTTGCCTGGAGAATCCCAGGGACAGCGGAGCCTGGTGGGCTGCCATCTCTGGGGTCACACAGAGTCAGACACGAATGAAGCGACTTAGCAGCAGCAGCAGCAGCAGCAGCATGTGGGACCTTAGTTCCCCAACCACTGATCCCTGTCCAAGTCTCTGGGTTCATCTCCTGCTGCTCTGTCTCCTGTGATGTGGCTCCAGCCACACCTGACACAGGGGTGAGCACACCGGGCTGTCTCCAAGCTCGAGGACTGCACCTGCTCATCCTCTCTCTCCTTCGTCAGCTCTAGCTCCAAGTCTTCCCAAGGACACCCCCCACAAGAAGCCTTCTCTGGCCCTCCCAGACTGTGCCCCCCAATCATGGGCTTCCATAGCACCTGGGCTGACCCCATAGCATTGAACTTACCCACTGCAAGGCAGCTCTTGGAGGAGGTTTCCCACGACAGTGATTAAGAGGGTGAACTCTGGACCCCAGCTGCCTGGGTGTGAACCTTGACTTCCAACTTGCCATCTGCATAATGATGGGCGAATCACTTGGGCCTCCTGTGTGCCCTCTGTCAATGAGGTACAGACCTGTGCCTCCCTCATGGGGCCCTGTTAGGATATAAGGGTAGATAAGGCTTAAAGCTCAACATTCAGAAAACTAAGATCACAGCATCTGGTCCCATCACTTCATGGCAAATAGATGGGGAAACAGTGGAAACAGTGGCAGAGTTTATTTTGGGGGGCTCCAGAATCACTGCAGATGGTGACTGCAGCCATGAAACTAAAAGACGCTTACTTCTTGGAAGGAAAGTTATGACCAACCTAAACAGCATATTAAAAAGCAGAGACATTACTTTGCCAACAAAGGTCCATCTAGTCAAGGCTATGGTTTTTCCAGTAGTCATGTATGGATGTGAGAGTTGGACTATAAAGAAACCTGAGTGCAGAAGAATTGATGCTTTTGAACTGTGGTGATGGAGAAGATTTTTAAGAGTCTCTTGGACTGCAAGGAGATCCAACCAGTCCATCCTAAAGGAGATCAGTCCTGAATGTTCATTGGAAGGACTGTTGTTGAAGCTGAAACTCCAATACTTTGGCCACCTGATGCAAATAACTGACTCATCAGAAGAGAACCTGACGCTTGGAAAGATTGAAGGTGGGAGGAGAAGGGGACAACAGAGGATGAGATGGTTGGATGGCATCACCAATTCAATGGACCTGAGTTTGGGTAAACTCTGGGAGTTGGTGATGGACAGGGAGGCCTGGAGTGCTGCAGTCCATGGGGTCGCAAAGAGTTGGACACGACTAAACAACTGAACTGAACTAAACTGAAGGCTCTCAGAAGGGCTTCCCCAGTGGCTCAGCGGTAAAGAATCTGCCTGCCAATGCAGAAGATGTGGGTTCAGTCCCTGGGTTGGAAAGGTTGCCTAGAGTAGGAAATGGCAACCCACTCCAGCATCCTTGCCTAGAAAATGCCATGGACAGAGGGTCCTGGAGGGCTACAGTCCATGGGGTCGCAAAGAGCTGGACACGACTGAGCAACTGAGCATGCGTACGCAAGGCTCTTACAACAGTGCTCAACACATTTCCGGTCAGGAGGTCATTCTTACTCACACTCATGCCATCTGTACATCCCCCCGACCCGGCCCAGCACTGGAGACTCAGTAGTTGCTCCATAAATATTTGTTGAGCTGAATTACCCTCACAAAATGGAAACAGAACTTGGCTCACAAAGAGGGCGATCACTCATATTACACATTAGGCGATTTTTCCAGAGTTCATCATGCCAAATGTTGTACATTCTTTATTATAGCAAGGGCAGCGAGATTCATTAAAGGGTAGTGCCGTTTCATTAGAAACCCTTATTTTCAGAATTTTATAACTCGGCCACAAAAATTCACTCCAGGCAAAAACGCTAACTTTCGTCTGGAAGTAAATGGGTTTATTTTATAAATTTTTATGCATTTTCCACACATAAACAAATGGCTAGATAAACCATTCTTTAATGGAAGGATTGCAAGAGGAAAACTTGATATTTTGGCATAGGAGACAGCAAAACTAAAAAAGAGGGTTGGGGCAGGGCCGGGGGCTTGCTTGGGTGGGATGTGGGCTTCACTTCGCATTTATACATAATCTCTTCTCAGAGCTTTTTCAAAGGTCCCTTGCATCATGAACAGAGGAGCCTGCCAGTCCATGGGATCACAAGGAGTTGGACATGACTGAAGCAACTTACCATATAGCATGCTTGCTTCATAATGACTGTCATTGTGAGGGCTTCACCAGGCCAGCTCCTGTTCTAAGTGATACATATGTGTTAACAAATTCCTCCAAACACAAATTGCATGTCCTCCTAAAGGATGGGTTTGTGTGTGTTAAGTCGCTTCAGGTGTCTCTTTGTGACCCTGTGGACCATAGCCTGCCAGGCTCCTCTGTTCATGGGATTCTCCAGGCCAGAATTCTGGAGTGGGTTGCCATGCTCTTCTCCAGGGGATCTTCCTGACCCAGGGATCAAACCCACATCTCTTATGTCTCCTGCATTGGCAAATGGGTTCTTTACCACTAGTGCCACCAATCATGTCCCCCCAAAATTTGTGTCCACCCGGAACTGCTAAATGAGACTTTAGTTGGAAATAGGTCTTGGTAGATGCAATCAAGGTAAGATAAGGCTACACGAGATAAAGGTGCACCCTCAACCCCGAGACTGGTATCTTTTTAACATTTCATTTACTTATTTATTTTTGACTGATTGAGTCTTCATTGCTGGGTGAGCGCTTTTGCTAGTTGTGATGGGCGGCCTTCTCATCGCGGTGGTCTCTCTTGTTGTGGAGCACAGGTTCTAGACTATAGGCTCAGTAGTTTGTGGCTTGCGGGCTTAGTTGCCCCAAGGCATGTGGGATCTTCCTAAACCAGGGATTAAACCCAGGTCCCCTGCACTGGCAGGCAGATTCTTCACCACTGGACCACCAGGGAAGCCCCTGCCTCGTGTCTCATAAAAGAAAAAAAAAAAAAAAGGAGGGATATTGAGACCCAGGCACACAGAGGTGAGAAGGCGCTGGAATGACAGAGGCAGAACTTGGAATGACACAGCGGGAGCCAAGGAAAGCCAAGGACTGCCTGGAGCCTCCGGAAGCTGGTAAAGGCCAGAGGATTCTTCTTCTCTGGAGCCTTCAAAGGGATCCCAGCCCCACTGACACCTTGCTTTGGGCTTCTATCCTTCAGGACTATGAGAGATTACATTTCTGTTGTCTTAAGCCACCCGGTTCGTGGTCATCTGTTATAGCAATCCCGGGAAACTAAAGCAAAGCCAGCTTTGGGTAAGTTACCTGTTTGCACAGCAGGTAGGCAGAGCTGAGATGGAGACCCTGGTGGGCTTCAGGGTTCAGAGGCATCCTCAGTCCCTACCTGGCCATCAGCAGATATCACATAAACTTTTTGAGCTCAACAATAAACAATATGCCTGAAGATGACTGCATCTCCTAATCCTTTCCCAAGTCCCCACAGAAAGAATAGGAGGAACGAGCGCCTCCAACATTTTGTTTTCATTTAAGGAATTAATATTTATTTATTTCTCTGCATCAAGTCTTGGTTGCGGCGTGCAGGCTTAATTGCCTCTCGGTATGTGGGGGTCTTAGTTCCCCAACCAGGGATCGAACCCATGTCCCCTGCAATGGAAGGCAGATTCTTCACCACTTGACCACGAGGGAAGTCCCACCTCTAAGGACTTTAATTCATAAGCTACCTCTCATTCATTTCTACACTGCAGTAAGATCTGACTAGGGCAACAACATAGATCTTTACACACATTCAGTGTCTAGGAGAACAAAGTCACAAGGAAAAGCGACTTGATAGTGTCTGGGTCAGGGTGGGAACCCCACCCTCATCCTCAGACAGGTCCTCTGTCCTTCGCACCTGGCCACTCTAACCCACATGCTGCACAGCAGGGGCATGTCCAGGGGAGGGGATGCCAGCAATGACACAGTCATTTAAAATGCACAGGGACTTCCCTCGTGGTCTAGTGGTTAAGAATCTGCCTTGTGGTGCAGGGAACATGGGTTCAGTCCCTGGTCAGGAAACTAAGATCCCATAGGCCTCAAAGAAACTAAGCCCATGGATCACAACTAGAGAGTCCATGTGCTGCAACGAAAGAAACCCCATGATGCGGCTAAGATTCAAGGCAGCCGAAAAGCAAGGTCCACAGCATAACTGAGTCATTTTGCTGCACACTGGAAACTAAAGCAACACTTGAATTGACTATACCTCAGTGAAAAAGATAATAAAATGTCCATATCAGTTCAGCATGATACATGTGGAGAATGTGCACAGTGCTGTGAAGTGAAGAAACAGCTTACAGAATGGTATGTCTAGTGCACAGAATTCTCATAAAGTGCAGCTGAGGGAGCTCCCTGGTAGCCTAGTGGTTAGGATTCTGGGCTTTCTCTGCCATGTCTCTGGTTCAATTCCTGGTCAGGGAACTGAGATCCTACAAGTCACACAGCCAAACCAAAAAAAACAAATTTTTAATAAAAAATAAAATGTAAACATAAACAAAGAAAACAGTGTGTGTGTGTGTGTGTGTGTGTGTGTGTATGTCCAAAAACACCTAAGAAAGAATGAAGAAGAGTTGACAGGGGCTTCCCTGGTGGCTCAGCTGGTAAAGAATCCACCTGCAATGTGGGAGACCTGAGTTTGATCCCCTGGAGAAGGAAAAGACTACCCACTCCGGTATTCTGGCCTGGAGAATTCCATGGACTGTACAGTTCATGGGGTCGCAAAGAGTCAGACAGAACTAAGTGACTTTCACTAATAACAGTTCAATGGCACCCCACTCCAATACTCTTGCCTGGAAAATCCCGTGGACGGAGGAGCCTGGTGGACTGCAGTCCATGGGGTCGCTAAGAGTCAGACACGCCTGAGCGGCTTCACTTTCACTTTTCACTTTCATGCATTGGAGAAGGAAATGGCAACCCACTCCAGTGTTCTTGCCTGGAGAATCCCAGGGACGGGGGAGCCTGGTGGGCTGCCATCTCTGGGGTCACACAGAGTCAGACACGACTGAAGTGACTTAGCAGCAGCAGCAGCAGGAAGATAGTAGGGCTTCCCAGGTGGTGCTAGTGGTAAAGAACCCACCTGCCAATGCTGGAGACATAAGAGGTGTGGGTTCGATCCCTGGGTCAGGAAGATCCCCTGGAGGAAGGAATGGTAACCCACTCCAGTATTCCTCCCTGGAGAATTCCGTGGACAGAGGAGCCTGGCAGGCTACAGCCCATGGGGTCGCAAAGAGTCAGACACGACTGAAGTGACTTAATACACACGAACACACACAGGAAGATAGTAAGGGTCACTTTTGCCATATTGTGCTTTACTTATTGTCTGAATTGTTTTCAGTGAATGCATATAAATTTTGTAATTAGAAAAAAATAACCGAACTTTCTACACTCAGGGAAGGCCAGGAAACCTGCAAACTCCAGGGAATTGTGCAGGACATTTCCTGCAGAGCGGGCACCATAAACCCCCCAGGTCACAGGGTCTCACCCAGCAGAGGCCCAGTGGAAGAAAGACTTCTGAGTCAGTGGCCCAGATGAACTGAGTTTCAGCTCTCCTCTCAGCTCCCCCTGCAGCCATCCCAGTAAGCAGGCCTTTCTTATCTGAAATGCAAATGAGTTCTTTAAAGTTAATCTGAACCTCCTGGCTCAGTAAGTAATAGTTAAGCGAAAAAAATAAGAGGGCCTACCAAAGCCCATGAGGACCTGATCATTTATAGTTAGCAGAACAGTGTCACCAGAGGGGACTTGAGTGTTCTAGAAAGAGAAGCAGAGACCGGCAATCACCCTTGAGTGGCAGAAAGGCCCGGGAGGTTCTTGTTCAAGACAGTGTGTGCTAAGTTGCCTGAGTCATGTTTGACTCTTTGCGACGCTATGGACTGTAGCCCACCAGGCTCCTCTGTCCATGGGATTCTCAAGGCAAGAATACTGGAGTGGGTTGCCATGCCCTCCTCCAGAGGATCTTCCTGACCCAAGGATTGAACTCAAATCTCATGCAGACTAGTATATACAGGATGGATGAACAAGAAGGTCCTACTGTGCAGAACAGGAAATTATATTCAATGTCCTTTGATAAATCACAATAGGAAAGAATATGAAGAAGAATGTATACATATATAAAACTGAACCACTTTGTTGTACACGAGAAATTAATACAGCTTTGTAAATCAACTATACTTCAAAAAATAAATTAAAAAATAAAGTGTATAATTCAATGGTTTT
>NW_011494827.1:620947-622063 GCF_000754665.1 Bison bison bison | reverse complement strand
GGATTTAGGCCCACCCTAACCCAGTATGATCTTTCTGTTTAGTCACTAAGTTGTGTCTGTTTGACTCTTTGCTGCCCTATGGACTGCAACCGTCCAGTCTCTTTTGTCCATAGGATTTCCATGGAAGAATACTGGAGTCTTTTGCCATTTCCTTCTCCAGGGGATCTTTTCAGACCACAGACCAAACCCGCATCGCCTGCATTGCAGGCAGATTCTTTACCACTGAGCGTCCAGAGAATCGTAATTACCTCTGCCAAGATCCTATTTTCAAATAAGGCCACATTCTTAGGTTCTGAGGTGACATGAACTTTTAGGGTACACTATTCAAATCAGTACAGAGACATACTGGTTCCTAGGACTAGGCCTACTCCCAGTCTACCCTGAGGTTGTCTGTCTCAAATCCCACATCCTAACAGCATCTGGTGACTGCTACACCTACCCCTTGGAGCATCTGGTCATTCATCAAACAGTCAAGAACTATTAACTCAGTAAATAAAGAAGGACCCAGACACATTAGGGTTAGACATCGGCGTGCACATTTGCTCACTGTGATGGCTGATTTTATGTGTCAAGTTAATTGGATCACAGGTGCCCAGTTAAACATTATTTCTGGGTATATCAGGGTGGGGGATGGGGTGAGTGTTTCTTGACGAGCTTAAACTCAAATGTAGACTGAGTAAAGCAGTGTGGGCTAAGTTGCTTCAGTCGTGTCTGACTCTTTGTGACCCCACGAACCGTAGCCCACCAGGCTCCTCTGTCCATGGGTTTCTCCAGGCAAGAATACTGGAGTGGGTCGCCATGCCCTTCTCCAGGGGATCTTCCCAACCCAGGGATTGAACCCATGTCTCTTAAGTCTCCTGCATTGGCAGGCAGGTTCTTTACCACCAGAGTCCCTCCACAGTGTGGATGGGCCTTCTCCAATCAGTTGAAGGCCTAACTAGCCTGAAAGGCTCACTAACAAAAAATTCATTCTCTCTGCCTCTCTTCAGGCTGAGACATCCATCTTCTCCCACCTTTGAACTTGAACTTGGACTGGAACCATTGGCTCTCCGGCTTCTCAGACCTTCAGATTTGGACTGGAACGACACCATCAGCTCTTTGGTCACTTTTCCATTC
>NW_011494827.1:616825-620847 GCF_000754665.1 Bison bison bison | reverse complement strand
AGTTCCCTGTGCTATACAGTATATTCTCATTAGTTATCTATTTTATACACAGTATCCATAGTGTATATATGCCAACCCCAATCTCCCAGTTCCTCCCGCCCTCCCTTTCCCCTTTGGTATCCATACATTTGTTCTCTACATCTGTATCTCTATTTCTGCTTTGCAAATAGGTTCATCTGTACCATTTTTCTGGATTCCACATATATGCGTTAATATACAATATTTGTTTTTCCTTTTTTGACCTACTTCACCCTGTATGATGGTCTCTAGGTCCATCCAAGTCTTGATTCATTAAATAAATAGCTCCATCAGGTGCCATAGGTTTAAGTCCCAAACCAGTGCTTAAATCCTAACCATACCACTTTTGGGGTAACACCTGTATTAAGACATCCTACACACACCATACAATTTAACTATTTACAGTGTATAATCCAGGGTGGGGAGAGATGGGTGGGAGTTTGAGATTAGCAGATGCAGACTAGTATATACAGGATGGATGAACAAGAAGGTCCTACTGTGCAGAACAGGAAATTATATTCAATGTCCTTTGATAAATCACAATAGGAAAGAATATGAAGAAGAATGTATACATATATAAAACTGAACCACTTTGTTGTACACGAGAAATTAATACAGCTTTGTAAATCAACTATACTTCAAAAAATAAATTAAAAAATAAAGTGTATAATTCAATGGTTTTTAGTATTTTCACCACAATCAACTTTAGAACATTTTTATCATCACTACGAAGAAACCCAATATATTTTGCCTATTAGCCCTAGTCCCCCATCTTTCCCAACCAAAGGCAATGACCATTTACAGATGTTCCATAGACAGAATCATACAATGGGTGATTTCTTTCACTTAACATGTTTTCACTGTGCATCCATGTTGTAGCATAAATCAACACCTTTGTCCTTTTTATAGCTGAATAATATTCCATAGTACGGATGGACCACATTTTGTTTATCTATTCACCAGCCATATATGTTTGGCCTATTTCCACTTTTTTGTTATTATGAGCAATGCTGCTATGAGCATATGCATACCTGTTTTGGAGTAGGCATCTTTTTTTCCACCCTTTGGGTAGACTGGAGTGAGATTGTTGGGTCCTATGATAATTCTGTTTTACTTTTGAGGAGTTTCTGGATTGCTTTCCACAGTGGCCACACCATTTGCCGTCCCAGCAGCTGTGTATGAGGGTTCCAACTTCTCCACATCTTCACCAAGCCTTGTCATTATCTGTCTTTTTGACTCTACTCATCCCAATAGGTGGGAAATTGTGCACCATTTTTTAAACTACGCTTTACTGGTCTCTTAGAAAGCATCAGCAACTCTGCCAGGAATTTTCCACTCACTATGTCATTTGTCCCTTTCAATAATGCCATGAAGCAATTACTTTTATTCTCCCTCTTTTATAACAAATACTGAGAGAGTGAACAGGTGTGCCCATGATCATTCAGCTTAAGCACACAGGCCAATTGCTACAGCCGTTTGCCTCTCACGTACCAGCTGTAAGACGGGAGTAATAAAGAATATAGCCACTCAGTGTGATGTGAAAATGGCATGAAATAATACGCCTAAGTGCCTGGTGTTCCCTCATTCACTCATGCATTAGCATCCAACAGGCACTTCTCAAGCACTGGTATGATGGAGGCAGTGTGCTAGGCCCTGTGTGAGCTAGAATGTATTCCGCAAAGTGTGGTCGGCCGACCAGCAGAATCAGCAGCCTCTGGGTGCTCGTTAGAAACACAGCACCCACACACATCCTGAATCAGAAGCTGCATTTTGCCAAGATCCCCAAGTAATTCATCTACTCAGTAAGGTTTGAGAAGCACTTCATGAGAGCAGTGAGTACAACCGAGACTGTTCATTCAAATCACTTGTTCAGTTCAGTTCAGGTCAGTTGCTCAGTCAAGTCTGACTCTTTGTGACCCCATGGACTGCAGCATGCCAGGCCTCTCTGTCCATCACCAACTCCCGGAGCTTACTCAAACTCATGTCCATTGAGTCAGTGATGCCATCCAACCATCTCATCCTCTGTCATCCCCTTCTCCTCCCATCTTCAATCTTTCCCAGCATCAGGGTACAGCTTCTTATTTTTTAATTTAATTTTTAGTTTACATTAAAGTACAGTGGACTTACAGTGTTATGTTAGTCTCGGGTGTACCACCAAGTAATACAGTTACACACATACATATGTGTATGTATGTATGTGTATTTCAGATTCTCTTCCCATATAGGTTATAACAGAGTATTGAGTAGAGTTCCCTGTGCTAGAGTTCTTTCCTTGCTGATTATCTATTTTAAATATAATAGTGTGTGTATTAGATGCTAAGTCGTGTCCAACTCTTTGCTTCCCCTTTGTCGCCCGCCAGGCTCCGCTATCCGTGGGACTCTCCAGGCAAGAATACTAGAGTGGGTAACCATGCCCTTCTCCAGAGGATCTTCCTGATCCAGGGGTCAAACTGGAGTCTTCTTCACTGAAGGTGCATTCTTTACTGGCTGAGCCACCAGGGAAGCCCAAATATAGTAGTGTGTACCTGTTAATCCTAACCTTGTAATTTATCCCCCGCCCCTCACCTTTCCCCTTTGGTGACCATAAGCTTGTGCAACTTTTAAAGCTAGAAATGCCAGCCTCTCTTCTCCTCCCACTCTGCTTTCAGGTTCTGATTCAACTGATTCAACTTTCCTCTCCTGGTGCAGGGATCCAATTGTGTGTCAAGGTCAGGAACCTACACTGGCGACCACGTGGTACATAGCTCCTGCTCCCAGAATGAGTGATGTGGCTTTGAACCAGGAGACTGGTGAAATAATCTAAGCCAAGAATAATGGTGTCTGGATGGAAAAGGAATAGCAGACCCCAAAAGTGTCTAGGGGATGATCCCAGCAGAACCTCACCAAGGGAAGCAGAGAAAGAACGCAGTGGTGACATCAGTGGTGACCACGTGACTGAGCAGGAGCTGGTGGTACCATTCTGGTAAGGAGGCAGTGGTCATGAAAGTAAAGAGCGTACAGACAAGCTGAGTTGGAGGGGGCCTTTGGAACAGCCAAGGAGGGGTGTGTTGCAGGTAACAGAGTAAGTAGATCTGATGCTCCGCAAGAAGGTGAAGGATAGAGACATGAACTGGGCTGTGCAATGACATGACCTTTCAGACCATGCGATCACAACCTTTTTTTATTTTGGAACATTCAGTTCAGTTCAGTTGCTCAGTCATGTCCGACTCTTTGTGACCCCATGAATTGCAGCACGCCAGGCCTCCCTGTCCATCACCAACTCCGGGAGTTCACTCAAACTGATGTCCATTGAGTCGGTGATGCCATCCAGCCATCTCATCCTCTGTCATCCCCTTCTCCTCCTGCCCCCAATCCCTCCCAGCATCAGAGTCTTTTCCAAAGAATCAACACTTCGCATGAGGTAGCCAAAGTACTGGAGTTTCAGCTTTAGCATCAGTCCTACCAAAGAACACCCAGGGCTGTTCTCCTTTAGAATGGACTGGTTGGATCTCCTTGCAGTCCAAGGGACTCTCAAGAGCCTTCTACAACACCACAGTTCAAAAGCATCAATTCTTTGGCCCTCAGCTTTCTTCATAGTCCAACTCTTGGGTCCATACACGACCACTGGAAAAACCAGAGCCTTGACTAAATGGACCTTTAGGCTATGTTATGCAGATGGACCTGTAAGTGTGGGCTACAACTCATCCGGCTTCCTGGAAAGCAGTAGGTTTATCAATCAAAACCTTGGACCTGGGCAGGAATTCCTGAAGAAGGGAGATAAGAAGACACACTTTCTCTCTGGCCTGGAGTCTAGGAGACTAAAACGTGCCCTGGAGAGTTACCTGCTCCCATGTAGTCACATTAAGTACATTTATGTATGTCTATGACCCAGGGGGAGAAGGCAATGGCACCCCACTCCAGTACTCTTGCCTGGAAGATCCCATGGATGGAGGAGCCTGGTAGGCTGCAGTCCATGGGGTTGCTAAGAGTTGGATACGACTGAGCGACTTCACTTTCACTTTTCA
>NW_011494827.1:614674-616725 GCF_000754665.1 Bison bison bison | reverse complement strand
CAGGGCCTGGTGGGCTGCCGTCTCTGGGGTCGCACAGAGTCGGACACGACTGAAGCGACTTAGCAGCAGCATGACCCAGGGACCTTTACCTACATGGAGACTCCATGGAAATTCTCATTCAGAACTAAAGGGAAAAGGGTTTCTTTGAAACATTATTTGTGGTGGAGGGATTGGAGGTGATCTGGGTGTCTATTCATCACCAGGAGGATGGATGACTAAAAGGGGGCAGAAATCCACCTCAGAGGAGGTATATGCTACATGAGTCAAGTGATTTACAGAGCAAATTCTTTGGTCTGATAACCTCTATGGAGATTAAAAATCCATGAACAGACAAAATAACACTACCTATTTTTCAAGTATCCTAAGCTGCTAAGTCACTTTGTTTCTGACTCTGTGTGAGCCCATAGACAGCAGCCCACCAGGCTCCCCATCCCTGGGATTCTCCAGGCAAGAACACTGGAGTGGGTTGCCATTTCCTTCTCCAATATGTGAAAGTGAAGTTGCTCAGTCATGTCCAACTCTAAGCAACCCCATGGACTGAAGCCTACCAGGCTCCTCCATCCATGGGACTTTCCAGGCAAGAGTACTGGAGTGGGGTGCCATTGCCTTCTCCGAGTATATATTTTCCAAGTATACATAATAATATAAGGATACCCATTGTTATAGCCTAATGTTTTTGTGCCCCTCAAATTCACATGTTGAAAGCCTACTTCTGATGTAATGGTATTTGGAGATGGGAGCTTCAAGAGGTAATGAGGTCATGAGGTTGGGGCCCCAGGATGAGATTAGTGACCCTGCAAGAAGAGGAGACACAGTGAGACATGTGTGGGCACGACGAGATGGCAGCCGTCTTCAAGCAAGGACCCCACCAAGAAGCAAAACTTAGTCTTGGACTTCCCAACCTCCAGAACCATGAGAAAGAAATGTCTATTGTTTAAACCACCAGTCTATGGCATTTTGTGATACCAGCCCAAGTAGGCTAAGACACTCAACAAACATTTTAAAGTGCTTGCCTGTGGTGGTCATGGGGAAGGGGTGTAGAGGAGAGAGTGAAGATGTGCAATGGAGATAAAAAGAGAATAAATCAATAAAGCAAAAAAGAAGCCTCCCATAGGGCAATGATGAATGTATACCATGAACTAGGGAGTAGGATTAAATTCTCCACTTCTGACTTCTTAAGATAAAACTGGAAGAGGGGTGGCCCTGTATGCTCTTGCCAAGTCAGTGCTTCATCTAAGGCAGTGGGTGAAGCCAAAAAGTGAAGGTCCCTAAAACCCTCTTTATATGGATCCTCATGGCATGACACAGTCCCACAAATCCCGGAGAACAGATTGGCCCTTGCGGTAGCCAGCTTCCAAGACAGTCCCCTGGGATCCATGTCTCCTAGCACTCAAGTCCCTATGTAGTCAACCCCTTTATTGAACCAGGGCTGCCTCTTGGTGACCAGTAGAATGTTAAGGAATTGAAAACGTGTGACTTCTGAGGTTAGATAGAAAGCATTACAATGACCACTTGCTTGAGGGAAGACCAGCCACCATGCCAGGAGGATACTCAAGCAGTCCTGTGGCAAGCACATTGGCAGAGGAACTGAGAGCTCCCCTCCAACCCCAACCAATAGCCAGAAAGAACTTGCCGGCCATCTGAATGATCCACTTTGGAAGTGGATTCTTCAGCCCCAGCCAAGCCTTCAGATGATGCAGCCCCAGCTGATACATGAGTGCAACCACAAGAGAGCTCACAAGTGGCTGTCCATGAGATGCCTTCCTCTATTCCTGCCCCAAGGAAACTATGACTGTAATAAATGATACTGTCACGCCACTACAGCTTGAGTTGATTTGTTACCTAGCGTGAGATAACTTCAGTTCAGTTTAGTTCAGTCACTCAGTCGTGTCCGACTCTTTGCAACCCCATGAATCGCAGCACGCCAGGCCTCCCTGTCCATCACCAGCTCCCAGAGTTCACTCAGACTCATGTCCATCGAGTCAGTGATGCCATCCAGCCATCTCATCCTCTGTCATCCCCTTCTCCTCCTGCCCCCAATCCCTCCCAGC
>NW_011494827.1:609534-614574 GCF_000754665.1 Bison bison bison | reverse complement strand
CCTCTGTCATCCCCTTCTCCTCCCTGCCCCCAATCCCTCCCAGCATCAGAGTCTTTTCCAATGAGTCAACTCTTCGCATGAGGTGGCCAAAGTACTGGAGTTTCAGCTTTAGCATCGTTCCTTCCAAAGAAATCCCAGGGCTGATCTCCTTTAGAATGGACTGGTTGGATCTCCTTGCAGTCCAAGGGACTCTCAAGAGTCTTCTCCAACACCACAGTTCAAAAGCATCAATTCTTCGGTGCTCAGCTTTCTTCACAGTCCAACTCTCACACCCATACATGACCACAGGAGAAACCATAGTCTTGACTAGACGGACCTTTGTTGGCAAAGTAATGTCTCTGCTTTTGAATATGCTATCTAGGTTGGTCATAACTTTCCTTCCAAGGAGTAAGCGTCTTTTAATTTCATGGCTATAGTCACCATCTGCAGTAAAATTACACAGCTCTGTTGGTTCAGACCTTGTAAGCCAAGCTGTTTACCTTCTTTGGTCTTCTTACCCTTATTCCCCTTGAGTTTTTCCTTCATTCATTGTTGGTGTTTAGTTGTTTAGCTGAGTCCAGCTCTTTACGACCCCATGGATTGTAGACCACCAGGCTCCTCTGTCCATGGGATTCTCCAGGCAAGAACACTGGAGAGGGTTTCCATTTACTTCTCCAGGGGATCTTCCTGGAGGAAGATCAAATTCACCCAGGGATCAAATTCACATCTCCTGCGTCTCCTTCATTGCAGGCAGATTCTTTACCATTAAGCCACTAAAGAAGTCCTTGGATGGAGCCATAGCAATATTAAGAAAGTTTCTTGTGTCAGCTGTGCTTTAGGAAAACCAAGAGGAAGGGATTTGTTCGCTCTTAGGTCAGAGATTTGCAGGAAAGCAGGCCCTTCCTGACATTCCCCAGAGGAGGAGAAAGCAAGAATTCCAAAGAAAAGAAAACTCAGACAGGGCTGTGTGGCCAGTTGCCCCCTCCTATCAGAAAATTCTCCTCTCTGGGCTAATCTGGGAGACTCTGGATTTGATTTGATTAAGGCAGATAGCCTTGCTTTCCTGGTATCTCTAGGCTTTAAGTGATCATTTAAAACATGGGACTGGATGAACTAACTCTGGGAAGAGAGGGTTTCCAATGAGTTTCCAGAGAGCTGAGCCCTGGGGAGGAGCAACAGTCAAGAAATTACCTTTGGAAGAGGAGGCAGAAAGGACAATAGGAAAGGATCAGACATAGGGTCAGATCAGGGCTCCAGAGGGTCTTGGAAACCAAAGGAAAAGATCTTAAATTGGGAGATTTTAAAATGTAAGTGTAATGGCTGATTCACGTTGAGGTTTGACAGAAAACAGCAAAATTCTGTAAAGCATTATCCTTCAATAAAAAATAAATTCATTTAAAAAATGTAAATTTACAATGCAAAATTTTGAATGTAAAATCTTCACAATATTTTTGTAACAAGGTGTATGCGTGCTCAGTTGTGTACAGCTCTTTGCAACCCCATGGACTGAAGCCTGCCAGGCTCCTCTGTGCATGGAATTCTCCAGGCAAGAATACTGGAATGAGTTGCCATTCCTTTCTCCAGGGGATCTTCCTGACCCAAGGATCGAACCCGCGTCTCCTGCGTCTCCCACACTGGCAGGCGGATTCTTTACCACTGACAGACAAACTAGAGAACTGGATCTCTTTTGCTTAAACGAGAAAGAAGGCTGGACATGATGACAGCTCTGCAGGCATCTGGGAGGAAGGTTAAACCCTTCACAGATCCAATAAATGTGATCCTCACCAGTTATACTTCTCAGAGCTCCTCCTCTGGACCCAAACAACCTGGATGGTCACCAGGACCCATCCTTGCACAAGCATCTACTACCATTCAAGAAGGTGAAGTCATTTCCCCATGTCTGCTTCTCGTCTTCAGACAAGGCACATCTCTAGAAATTGCTGAATACATGGTTTTAGCAGAAAGATGGGTTCTGTCTGCAGTCACTGCTCCCTTTTGTTTCTGTGTGCTCTGTCTCTGTGTGAATGCTGAGATCTCACTGAGCATCCCCCAAAGAGGGACTGCAATCGGCGTGCTGAACCGTCCCCGGAGGAAACACACAATCATCTTCAATGAGCAGAGGACAATGAAGAGGGGTCCTGTTACATAATTGAGGAGACAATGTCTTTGAGACTCAGTCTGGTTCACTTTTCACACTAAATTAATCTTAATAAGCATCTGCTTTGAGTAAAGGAAGTTTTGTGATAATTCAACCGTGACCTCTGTGAATGTCCAAATGATTTCACTTTGGTCCCCGCCAGCCCAAAGTATCCTATTGAAATGGTCGTCTTTATTTCATGATCATCAGCATGTTAACATGAGCTGATTAATCCCATCAACCTAACTACACAGATCGGACGCAGCCCAGGGCTATGACATCATTAGCTTCGGGACAAGATTGCAGAGGATGGCAGACGGGGCCAGTCAGCTGGTCCCACAGGTCATTTGATCCAGGCTCCTTGTTTCTGAGAATGAAAAGCAGATTCTCCCTCCAGCTTGCTCTCTGGCTCCAAGATCCAGGTAAAATTGTCCCTACCCGGGCACCCCTACTGGGAGCACATGTTATGTAGGCCCACTGAGTCTTTGTCCCCGCCATGGAACTGTTTGTGGCCAGGCCACTAGACACTCAGGCAGGAGTGCGGACCCACCAGCCTGTGGGTCTCAACGGCCAGTATGACCTCTGCCAGCCTCTCTTTACCCTCCTCCACCATTTCCTTTTAAAATACTTTTTATTTTGTATTGGGGTATAGCCAGTTAAAAATGTCATGATGGTTTCAGGTGAACAGCCAAGGGACTCAGCCATACATATACATGTATCCATTCTCCCCCCAACTCCCCTCCCATCCAGGCTGCCACATAACCTCGAGCAGAGTTCCATGTGCTGTACAGTAGAACCTTGTTGGTTATCCATTTTAAATACAGCAAGCAGGGTGTACATGTCCATCCTAAACTCTCTAACTCTCCCCCTCATCCCCACAGCAACCAAAAATTCATTTTCTAAGTCCTGTGAGTCTCTTTCTGTCTTGTAAGTAAGTTCATTTGTATCACTTCTTTTTAGATTCCACGTAAAAGGGATCATACAGTATTTCTCCTTCTCTGTCTGACTGACTTCCCTCACTAAGACAATCTCTAGGTCCATTCATGTTGCTGCAAATGGCGTTATTTCCTTCCTTTTAATGGCTGAAGAATATTTCATGGTATATATGTCCCACATCTGTCTCCATTCTTCTGTTGACAGGCTTTTAGGTTGCTTCGGTGTCTCGGCTATTGCAAACAGTGCTGCAATGAACACTGATTCCTCCGTCAGTTCTGAGCACACCTTCCTTGTGACTGCATCACATACTTTATTCAGAGCAGGAGCCCCTAACTACCCGGACATTTGTGTTCCCTGCCACCTGGCAGTCATCACGCCCAGCATCTGCATCCATGATCGTTCAGGAAGTTTCTCTTCCCACTATTTATGGGCTGTGTGACAAAGTCAGTCACAGGATTCTGCCTCCTCTGACCCCAAAGAGGGATTCTGGGACCAGCAGCAAGCATCAGCATCACCTTGGAATCTGTAAGAAATGCACATTCTCAGGGCCCTTCCAAACCTGCTGCATCAGAAAGCCTGGGACTGGGGCCCACAAGCTGCGTTTCGGTAAGCCCTCGCAGTGGCTCCATCATATGCCAATACTAGAGGTAGGCAGGTGGACAAAATTACTCCACTGTGGCCACGAGTCCACAGTCTACACTTGGGTCCCTCTTGGAGTTGTACATTCTATGGGTTTGACAGGTGGATGGTGACATGTATCCACCATGACAGTATCATACAAGAAGAGTCTCTGCCCTCAAATCCTCTGCGCCCCGTCTATTCATCCCTCCATTTGTGTTGACTTAAGCCACTAGTTAGGCCTTCCCAGGTGGTACAGCTGGTAAACACCCACCTGCCAATGCAAAACATGCAAGAGATGTGGGTTCAATCCCTGGGTTAGGAAGATCCCCTGGAGAAGGAAATGGCAACCCACGCCAGTATTCTTGCCTGGAAAGTTCCATGGTCAGAGGAGCCTGGTGGGCTATAGTCCATGGGGTCACACAGAATTGGACACGACTTAGTGACTCAGCACACACACACACATAAGCCCCTCGTCTGTGGTAATTTGTTACCATAGACACTTTTTCCCTCCCCCAAACTTCGATCTGGAAGAGAGTAAGGTAACACAGAAGGGGGCTATGGCCAGTTCCCCAGCATCAGCTTGGCTACTTGCTTCCCGTGACTCACATGCCCTGCCTCCCCACAGGTGCCCTGATTTTTGTCCATCCAGAGCCTGCCTCAGCCATGATCGATTGTCATCATCATAGAAGTGGCCTTTCTGCTTCAGTTGGCCAGAGTTGGTGCTTGTTGCTTGCAACCCAAGGGCCTTGTCTCCAAAGTGCTGATTTGAACAACAGTTAGAAGTGGTGCCCATAAGCTTACACTGAATTCAGTGCTTAGGATGTTGTTGTTGTTGTTCAGCTGTTAAGTCATGTCCAACTCTTTGCAACCACACAGACTGCAGCATGTCAGGCCTCCCTGTCCCTCACTGTCTCCTACATTTGCCCAAATTCATGCCCATTGAGTCAGTGATGCTACCCAATCATCTCATCCTTTGCTGTCCTCTTCTCCTTTTGCCTTCAATCTTTCCCAGCATCAGGGTCTTTTCAAACGAGTCAGTTCTTTACATCAGGTGGCCAAAATAATGGAGCTTCAGCTTCAGCATCAGTCCTTCCAATGAATATTCAGGTTTCTTTTCCTTTAGGATTAATTGGTTGGATCTCCTTGCAATCCAAGGGACTCTCAAGAGTCTTCTCCAGAATCACAGTTCGAAAGCATCAGTTCTTCAGTGCTCAGCTTTCTTTATGGTCCAAATCTCACATTCATATATGATTACTGGAAAGATCATCATTCAGTTCAGTCGCTCAGTCGTGTCTGACTCTTTGCGACCCCATGAATCACAGCACGCCAGGCCTCCCTGTCCATCACCAACTCCTGGAGTTCACTCA
>NW_011494827.1:609198-609434 GCF_000754665.1 Bison bison bison | reverse complement strand
TCCAGCCATCTCATCCTCTGTCATCCCCTTTTCCTCCTGCCCCCAATCCCTCCCAGCATCAGAGTCTTTTCCAATGAGTCAACTCTTCACATGAGGTGGCCTAGTACTGGAGTTTCAGCTTTAGCATCATTCCTTCCCAAAAAATCCCAGGGCTGATCTCCTTCAGAATGGACTGGTTGAATCTCCTTGCAGTCCAAGGGACTCTCAAGAGCTTCTCCAACACCACAGCTCAAAAG
>NW_011494827.1:607407-608690 GCF_000754665.1 Bison bison bison | reverse complement strand
TCCATGTCCAGTTCTAACTGTTGCTTCCTGACCTGCATACAGTTTTCTCAAGAGGCAGGTCAGGTGGTCTTGTATTCCCATCTCTTTCAGAATTTTCCACAGTTTATTGTGATCCACACAGTCAGAGGCTTTGGCATAGTCAATAAAGCAGAAATAGATGTTTTTTTGGAACTCCCTTGCTTTTTCAATGACCCAGCGGATGTTGGCAATTTGATCTCTGGTTCCTCTGCCTTTTCTAAAACCAGCTTGAACATCTGGAAGTTCACAGTTCACATATTGCTGAAGCCTGGCTTGGAGAATTTTGAGCATTGCTTTAGTAGCGTGTGAGATGAGTGCAATTGTGCGGTAGTTTGAGCATTCTTTGGCATTGCCTTTCTTTGGGATTGGAATGAAAACTGACCTTTTCCAGTCCTGTGGCCACTGCTGAGTTTTCCAAATGTGCTGGCATATTGAGTGCAGCACTGTCACAGCATCATCTTTTAGGATTTGAAATAGCTCAACTGGAATTCCATCACCTCCACTAGCTTTGTTCGTAGTGATGCTTCCTAAGGCCCACTTGACTTCACATTCCAGGATCTCTGGCTCTAGATGAATGATAACACCATCGTGATTATCTGGGTCATGAAGATCTTTTTTGTACAGTTCTTCTGTGTATTCTTGCCACCTCTTCTTAATATCTTCTGCTTCTGTTAGGTCCATACCATTTCTGTCCTTTATCGAGCCCATCTTTGCATGAAATGTTTCCTTGGTATCTCTAATTTTCTTGAAGAGATCGCTAGTCTTCCCCATTCTGTTGTTTTCCTCTATTTCTTTGCATTGATCTCTGAGGAAGTCTTTCTTATCTCTCCTTGCTATTCTTTGGAACTCTGCATTCAGATGTTTATATCTTTCCTTTTCTTTGCTTTTCGTTTCTCTTCTTTTCACAGCTATTTGTAAGGCACCCCCAGACAGACATTTTGCTTTTTTGCATTTCTTTTCCATGAGGATGGTCTTGATCCCTGTCTCCTGTACAATGTCACAAACCTCAGTCCATAGTTCATCAGGCACTCTATCTATCAGATCTAGGCCCTTAAATCTACTTCTCACTTCCACTGTATAATCATAAGGGATTTGATTTAGGTCATACCTGAATGGTCTAGTGGTTTTCTCTACTTTCTTCAATTTCAGTCTGAATTTGGCAATAAGGAGTTCATGATCTGAGCCACAGTCAGTTCCTGGTCTTGTTTTTGCTGACTGTACAGAGCTTCTCCATCTTTGGCTGCAAAGAATATAATCAGTCTGAT
>NW_011494827.1:606569-607307 GCF_000754665.1 Bison bison bison | reverse complement strand
GGCTATATGGACATTTGTTGGCAAAGTGATGTCTTTGCTTTTTAATATGCTGTTTAGGTTTCCTTCCAAGAAGCAAGCGTCCTCTAATTTCATGGCTGCTGTTACCATCTGCAGTGATTTTGGAGCCCAAGCAGAGAAAATCTGTTGGATGGTAAGAGAAACTTATTTCCATTTGTAGGATACATTTTAAAACAATACTGCCACAAAGCTAAGAACTTTCCATGGAAGGAAGCAGATCTGGTGGTTCTAGTTGCCAAGAAAGTTTCTTGAGACTTCTCGGCCGGGCTGAGAACACAGCAAGCACCATCAGAGCCTTATTTATTTGATTCTCATGACAATCGTCTAGAGTGGACACTACTGTGTTTCCCTTTACAGGCAGGAAACAGAAGAACAGAGAGGTTGGTAGGCCTGTCCAAGGCCACACAGCCCTCCTTACTCAAAGGGTGCAAAGACCACCATGCAATCTGAAGCTCTGGTGTTGTTTTTCAGCTATGTCGCTCATAGCTCAGCACCTTTCTGTACGTCCTCCCTCTCCTATTAAAGGGAGGTCATGATACCCAAGTGACAGGTGGGCATAGATAAAGTGCCGCAATGCAAAGAGAGACCTCTCAATAAACTTGTGCAGATGAGAAAACTACAGCCCAGAGAGGACAAGGGATATGCTAAATACCAGACAGCCAGTGGCTGCCAAGGTCAGAAATAGCATTCTGAGCCAGAACCCGAAGTTTCCAGAAACTT
>NW_011494827.1:595117-606461 GCF_000754665.1 Bison bison bison | reverse complement strand
CCAGAAGCTTTCTCAGCAACTTTAGCCATCAGTAAAAAATCTATTCCTTTTCACGGAAAGTTGTGCTCTCTGTGGCTGTTTTGTTTTAAACTCTCTCCTGGAAACTAAGATAGTTTTTTTTTTTTTCCTTAACATTTTAAGGAACATTTCACTTTCATTTATTATTGCAAATTATAACTTGGATATGAAGACATGAGCTAATTTGGCCTGCTTTTCAATTGGGATTTGGGTCTGGAACACTATAGGGTTAGAGAGACAGATTCAGTCCAGTTATTTCAAGATTTCTGCATGCACATGGATACACTCACCAGTATCGCAAAACAAAGTCCGGGTTGGAGGCAGGAAAATTGAGAGGCCAAGCAAATCAGGTCTCCCCTTGGTGACCTGTCTGCAGACCTCAGCACGCCACCTACCCAGCCCTTTGGAGCCCATGCACGCACACACACATGGCTTAGATTTCTCTTCCTCAGCCTGGCATGGAGATTTAAACACAAATATCCTGTGAGAGGAAATGAGTTGGTGTCGACTCCTCGACTCGCAGATTCGCTCCACTTTCTCTGACTTTAGCAAGGACTCCAGGAGTGGAAGAGGCCCACCTGGGGTAGACATGAGTCTGGAGGCAGGGCACCTGGGCACCGGGCCATTCTCTGCTGCTCACTCACTCTGTGATCACAGGTGAACCCTCCACCCTCACTGGGCTAGTTTTTACACTAGGGAAGGGAAGAGTGACATCTTGTACTGAGAAGAGATCCCAGATAGAACCCCTAGGGTTCACTCAGTTCTATAAGATATTTGTTGAGCAACTGCTCTGAGATGCACAGAAGCCATGGATATGAGCAGACGCAGTCTTGGGATGAGAAGTTCATCACTGGGCATCAGGGAGGTACCAGAGTATGCTCCATCTTTATCCTCAGGTCTATCATGAGCCATGATTTGGATAGCCTTGATATTACAGCCTGAAGTATCCCTCCCAAGTTCATATATTGAAGTCCTAACACCCAGAACTTCAGGATGTAAATGTGTTTGGAGATAGGGTCTTTAAGAGGATACTTAAGGTTAAATGTGGTGTGAGTGGTAAAAAACCCACCTGCAAATGCAGGAGATGTAAGAGACATGGGTTCAATCCCTGGGTTGGGAAGATCCCTTGGAGGTAAGGCCTGGCAATCCACTCCAGCATTCTTACCTGGAGAATTCCATGAACAGAGGAACCTGGCCACTTACAGTTAATGGGGTCGAGAAGAGTCGGACACGACTGAAAGTGACTTAGCGTGCACGCACGAATTTATAAGTGTGAATGCTCAGTCATGTCCAACTCTTTTGTAACCCCATGGACTGTAACCTGCCAGGCTTCTCTGTCCATGGAATTTTCCAGACAAGAGTATTGGAGCAGGTTGCCATTTCCTTCTCCAGGGGATCTTCCTGACCTAGGGATCAAACCTGCATCTCTTGCATCTCTGCATTGGCAGGCAGGTTCTACACCATTAGCACCACTAGGAAGCCCCAAGTTATAAGGCTGAGGCCCTAATCTGGTAGTTCTGGTGTCCTTATCAGAAGAAGCGTGCATGTGTGCTAAGTCACTTCAGTCATGTTGTTGCAGGAAGAGGGGCCCCTTCCAGAGCCTGAAACTGGGCTCTTGTCTAACACTCAGAAATGAATTGTCTGAGGAGACATATGTGCTGACAAAGCAAGAGATTTTATTGGGAAAGGGCACCCGAGTGGAGAGCAGTAGGGCAAGGGAACCCAGGAGAACAGCTCTGCCACGTGGCTCACAGTCTTGGGGTTTACAGTGATGGGATTAGTTTCCGGGTTGTCTTTAGCCAATCATTCTGACTCAGAGTCCCTCCTGGTGGTGCACGCTTTGTTCGGCCAACATGGATGCCGGAGAGAAGGATTCAGGGAGGTGGTCGGACATGTGGTGACTCCTTTAGACCTTTCCCGAATTCTTCTGGTTGGTGGTGGCTTATTAGTTCTGTGTTCCTTACCAGGACCTCCTGTCATAAAACCACTTATGCAAATGGTTACTATGGTGCCTGGCCAAGGTGGGCGGTTTCCATTAGTATGCATCCCCTAAGAATGTCTGACCATTTGCGACCCCATGGACTATAGACCGCCAGGCTCTCTAGGCCACCAGGATACTTCATGCAAGAATACTGGAGTGGGTTGCCATGTCCTCCTCCAGGGAATCTTCCCGACCCAGGGATTGAACCCATGTCTCATGTCTCCTGCATTGCCAGGCAGGTTCTTTACCACCAGCACCATCTGGGAAGAAGTGATACCAAACAGTTGGCTGTCTGTCTCCAAGCCCAGAGACGCCGTGTGAGGACACAGTGAGAAGGGGGCCGTCTACAAGCCAGGAAGAGAGGCCTCACCAGCAACCAACATTAATGGCAACCTTGATCTTGGGTTTCCAGCCTCCAGAACCATGAGAAAATAACTGCCCTTTAAGTCAGTCCATGATACTTTGTTGTGGTGACTTGGGTGAACTAATACGCCTCTTCTCGGGCTGCTTCAGTCCTCCAACTAGGTCACTGAATCTTTGCCTTTTTTATCCCTAACCCCTTTAGAAATCTGATAAAACCACAGATGGTGGAAAACACCATGTCAGAGGCCTCTCCTGCCCACTAAGAAACAGTCATGAGAGGCCCTTGAAGCCCAGCTGGTCTCAGTAGTGCCTGCCAGCGTCAAGTCTCCCCACCTGGTCTTACGCACTAACATAGAAACTCTCCCCTCTTCCCTCTCAACAATTAACTGCTATCTCGAGCAAGCAAAGAACACTGGGGTCTCTCAGTCACCGTCAGACAAACCATTAACCGTTTTTCACTAGAGAAGAGGACCCACACGGAGTTAGAATCTTTCTTATGCAAATCCTATCCAAAACTTAACTCAGACTTCCTCTGCTCCTGGCTATAAGCTAGTAGCTATACGAAAGTATTCAGACTAAACTCACTGAGAACAACTATGAAGGCTGAATCTCTTTTTAAAAAAGAGCTGTTTGAAAGGTCTTCAAAAATATCCCAGTCAGTCCAAACCCCAGAGGAACACACTGAAGTAAGTGTTATCTCCTCTGCTGATTTTAACTCCTGGGGTATTTTTCACAGTGTGAGTCATAGAAGCCGAATCAAAAGCAGGGGTCTAGAACATCAGGCAGCTACTTACTTAGATCAGAAGGATAAGGAAAAAGAAACAGAGATCTGAGTAACAAGCACCTATGATGGAGAGGCAAGGCACCGGAGAACGGAGAACCGCAAGGAAGTGAGTGCTGTAGTCCACACTGAATTTCTCTGCAAGAAATGTACCAAATTTTAAAACTATGAGATCACAGGGAGAGAGACAGAGAACCCAACTGGAAAGCACCTGCTCAGAGGCTGAACACAGACTCTGGCACTCTCATGGGTTTGGGGAAACAAAATTTGGAATTCACGGTAAATCAAAAGAAAGATTCCTAATAAACACCTCAGCCTTTCAGTTGAAATCCTAAAGGGCTACCCTCCAAGAATATGGTAAGGCAAGACATGACTCAATGAAGATGATGTACCCATACTTTATCCATCAATAAGGAGAAAATTAAACCCTTTCTGGAAGAATAAGACTTCATCCAGAAGCTCTACAATTTTTCATACACAATTTTCAGCATGCAATAAAAAATTACCAGGCAGGATAGAAACAGCACTGAATGCCAAAAATAGAAAAACAAAGAGTGAAAACAGATTACAGAGGAACCAGATGTTGGAGTTTGCAGACATAAACTTTAAAAGAAGTACGACTAATATGCCCAAGAAAATAGAAGAAATGATGGAGAAAATCACCAGAAACTGGCACCTATTAAAAAAAAGAGTCAAAGCCTGCCAGTTTTCCCTCAATAGACTACAGGTGCTGACAATCATGTGATTTAATTCCTTAAAAAATCCCTCTCAATAAATATGTATCTATAAATATATAGAGATATATAGATAGGGAATATATATGTTATGTGTATATATTAGAGTTCTCTGCAGAACTCTAATACAGACAAGATCAATCATTGAAGAGAAAATGACTCAGCATTTTCCTAAGTTTTACAGGGATATCAACACACAGATTCAAAAAACTTTACAAATGCCAAGCAGGATAAATACAAAGAAAAAAGACCAAGAAAGTCAGGGGGGGTGGGGGGAAACACTGGCTCCAGTTGTTATGGTTATAAGAGGATGGAGCTGGGATGAGGCTTCCCATGCAGGTTCAGATTTGTATGGTTCAGATTTGTGTGGTTCAGATTTCCCACTGGCACAGACGGAAGATGCACCCAGGTTTTCTGAGCTTGCCCAGATGTGAGGCAAAGTAAGAAGAGGAAGAGGTGGCTTGGAGGCCCATCAAACATCAAAATAAAGAGACTCTATGACAGCAAATTGTGGTCAAACTACTGAAAAGTAACAGCAAAGAGTATAACCTTTAAAAGATGCTTTATCTTCAAAGAGCAATGATAAGACTTCTCAATAGAAATGATGGAAGACAGACAATATCATGGCATCTTTTGGGCACCTAACTAGAATTCCATATCCAGGGAAAATATCACTTTTTAAAGAAAGGGAAAATAAAGACATTTATACAAATATGGAGAAGGAAATGGCAACCCACTCCAGTATTCTTGCCTGGAGAATCCCACGGACAGAGGAGCCTGGTGGGCTACAGTCCTTGGGGTCACAAAGGGTTGGACACAACTGAGTGACTTTCACTTATACAAATAAAAATTTAGAAAGCTTATTGCCAGAAGATCAGCACACTGTAAATTAACTATACTTCATAAAAATTTTTTTAAGATATGAGATACATTGTGAGGATAGAATACACAGTTTAAAGAAACTCCAATGTAAAATTTAAAAAAATTTAAATCATACACAGAGCTGAAAATTAAAATAAAAATTCTCAAAGAAGTAAATAGAAAATCATTTTACTTTGTTTTTCTGCTTAAAATGGCTGTACATATTTAGTGAAAAAATTTAAAACCTACAGAAAACTATTTTAAAACCGGAAATAAAAATCATGCATATAATAAAAAAACTCAAATGGCTAGTGTATGTATGAATACCTACTAAATGTTATAAACCACCAAGAAATGCAATTAAAACCCTGAGTTACCACAATTACATCCACCAGATTCGCTAAAATGTAAAAAGTGGTAATACAAGTGTTGATGAGAAAGTGAAACAACTGAAATTCTCTCATACAGCCAGTGACGGTATAAAGTGGTACCAAAACTTTGCGAAACTGGCAGAATCTACAAAAACGTACCCTAAGATGCAGCAACTCCACCCCCAGGTATCAATCCAACAAGAATGTATTACATAAGCACACCAATAGAGACTGCCAGGAATACTTCTAGCAACATTAATCACAATAAGCCAAAGACTGGAAACAAACCACACAGCCTTCAAATGGAAAAGACACCAACTGTGTTGTTGTTGTTCAGTCGCTAAGTCATGTCTGACTTTGCATCCCCATGAACTGCAGCACACAAGGCTTCCCTGTCCTTCACTATCTCCTGGAGCTGGCTCCGACTCATTTCCATTGAGTCTGTGATGCCATCCAACCATCTCATCCTCTGTTGCCCCCTTCTCTTGCTCTCAATCTTTCCCAGCATCAGGGTCTTTTCCAACGAGTCGGCTCTTCACATCAGGTGGCCAACTGCATTATATCTGTGCGATAGAATTCAACACAGCAAGAAAAAAAGAACAAAGCTATACATGGATGTCTCACAGACACAAGGATGAGTGAAGGAAGCCAGATACCATAGACAACACACTTGTGTTTTCATTTTCGTAAAATGCCAAAGCGAGTAAAAATAATCTATGGTGACAGAAGCAGCTGTCTAAACAGCAGCTCCACTTAGTGGGGGATAAAGACTGGAAGCAGGCATGAGGGACACTTCCAGGAATCAGTTGTGCTCTGTATCTTGATCTGAGTGGTGGTTTTCAGGGAGCATCCAACATTTTGTAAAAAACTTTAGAGCTTAAAGTTCACACTTAAGGTTTGCAAAACTGGCTGGATATATGTTTTAACCCTATAAAAAGTTTGCCCCCCACTCCCAAAAAGTAGAAACTTTAATTTCTGGGCCGGTAGGATAGTGGTTAATTGGAGGAGGGCATGGCATCCCATGCCAGTACTCTTGCCTGGAGAATCCCCATGGACAGAGGAGCTTGGCAGGCTACAACCCATGAGGTCACGACTGAGTGACTAAGCACAGCACAGCACAGGGTAGAGGTTAAAGAGACAGATCTGGAGTCTGACAGCCCCAAGTCCATATCTTGGCTCAACCACTTATAACCTGTGTTTTCTGAGACTAGCCTCTCTGTACCTCAATTTCCTCATCTGTAAAATAGGGATAATGTGTGTATGTGTGTGTGTGTGTGTGTGCACGCTCAGTCGCATTTGACTCTTTGCCACCCCATGGACAGCAGCCTGTCAGGCTCCTCTGTCCATGGTATTTCCCAGGCAAGAATACTGGAGAGGGTTGCCCTTTCCTTCTCCAGGGGATCTTCCCAACCCAGGGATTGAACCCACGTCTCTTGCATCCCCTGCATTGGCAGACAGATTCTTTACCGCTGCACCACCTGGGAAGCCCCCCAAAAGGGATAATACTATTAACAGTACCCAAGTTTAAGGTTGTTTTGAAGACTCATGAGTTGATCCAGGCAAAGTTTTTACAACAATGGCACCCCACTCCAGTACTCTTGCCTGGAAAATTCCATGGATGGAGGAGCCTGGTGGGCTGCAGTCCATGGGGTCGCTAAGAGTCAGACACAACTGAGCGACTTCACTTTCACTTTCCACTTTCATGCATTGGAGAAGGAAATGGCAACCCACTCCAGTGTTCTTGCCTGGAGAATCCCAGGGACGGGGAGCCTGGTGGGCTGCCGTCTCTGGGGTCGCACAGAGTCGGACACGACTTAAGCGACTTAGCAGCAGCAGCAGCAGCCAAATATATAGTAAAATCTTAATAAGATTTTACTGCTTTTTTTTTTCCATTGGTGTTATTATCTTTGCATCCAATCTGAGGGCCACACAAAGCTGGGGCCAAAAAGCAAAGACCTTACACCCTCAGGCATTTGTCCTGGGAAAATGAAAACTTGTGTTCACACCAACATCTGTACACAAACATCCTTCAGCAGGTGAATGTTTCCACACCTTGGAACACCACTCAGCAAGGACAAGGAACGAACCATTGTTCCATGAAACAGCTTGGGTGAGTCTCAAGGGAGTAATGCTGGGTGAAAAAAGCCAATCCTAAAATCATACAAATGTATGCTTCCATTTATAAAACATTCTTGAAATCACAAAATTACAGAGCTGAAGAACAAATTTGTGGTTGGAGGGGTGGGGTATTCGGGGTAAGGGAAGAGAAGTAAGTATGGCTGTATATGGTGAAGGGGCCTTGTGATGATGGAGCTGTTGTGTATCTTGACTGCAATGCTAAATGCATGAACCCACAAATACACTAAAATTGCACAGAATTAAATATATATGTGTGTGTGTATCTGTATACACACTTGAGTACATGTAAAACTGAGGTGAAATCTAAATAAGCTTGGTAGATTGCATCAATGTCAGTATTTTTATTGATATTGTAGGATAGTTGTGCAAGACATTATCTCCAAATGATAGTCATAGTTCCCAGTAATCATGTATGGATATAAGAGTTGAACCACAAAGAAGGCTAAGTGCTGAAGAATGATGCTTTTGAACTGTGGTGTTGGAGAAGACTCTTGAGAGTCCCTTGGACTGCAAGGAGATCCAACCAGTCCATCCTGAAGGAAATCAGTCCTGAATATTCATTGGAAGGACTGATGCTGAAGCTGATGCTCCAATACTTTGGCCACATGATGTGAAGAGCCAACTCATTGGAAAAGACCCTGATGCTGGGAAAGACTGAAGGCAGGAAGAGAAGCTGATGACAGAGGATGAGATAGTTGGGTGGCATCACTGACCCAATGGACATGAGTTTGAAGGACAGGAAAACCTAGCATGCTGCAGTCCACAGGGTTGCAGAGAGCTGACATGACTAAGCAACTGAACAACAAAATCACTGGGGAAGACTGGAAAGAGGTTGCACTAGCTCTCTCAGTAGGATTTCTTGGAACTGCACGTGAATCTACAAAGATCTTTGATGTTAATCAGCCAAGGTTTGATGCTCTGGTAACTTTTGGCAGATTGTTGTTGTTCAGTTGCTAAGTTGTATCTGACTCTTTGCAACCCCATGGACTATAAGACACCAAGCTTCCCTGTCCTTCACTATCTCCCAGAGTTTGCTCAAATTCATGTCCACTGAGTCAGTGATGCTATCTAACCATCTCATCTTCTGCCACCTCTTTCTCCTTTTGCCTTCAATCCCAGCATTAGGGTCATTTCTAATGAGTCAGTTCTTCACATCAGATGGCCAAAGTATTGGAGCTTCAGCTTCAGCATCAATTCTTCCAATGAATAATCAGAATTGATTTCATTTAGAATTGACTAGTTTGATCTCCTTGCTGTCCAAGGGATTCTCAAGAGTTTTCTCCAGCACCACAATTCAGAAGCATCAGTTCTTCAAGGCTCAACCTTCTTTATGGTCCAACTCTCACATCCATATATGACTACTGGAAAAACCATAGCTTTGGCTATATGGACCTTTGTCAGCCAAGTGGTGTTTCTGGTTTTTAATATGCTGTCTAGGTTTCTCACAGCTTTCTTTCCAAAGAACAAATGTCTGTTAATTTCATGGCTGCAGTCACTGTCCACAGTGATTTTGGAGACTAAGAAAAGAAATTCTGTCACTGTTTCCACTTTTTCCCCTTCTATTTGCCATGAAGTGATGAGACTGGATAATCTTAGTTCTTTGAATGTTGAGCTTTAAGCCAGCTGGTAAACTCCCTCAATCCTCAGCTTCCCCATACACCAAGTGGAGATAGTTCCTAGGGTTATAGTAAGGATGGAGTCACTGAGCCTAGTGTCTCCAGATACATAAATTTTCAACAAATGTCACTTTATGGAAAGTTACAATTGTTACAAATAAGAAGAGGGGGTGTTAAGGAGATAAACTGATTTGTCCTAGGTTGGCCTGAAAGGAGCCAAGATTCCAGTCCCTGAAGCTGGGTTCTGTCCAGTCAGAGGGGAGAGAGGATCAAAAGTGGGAAATTTGGGGGTGGACGCACTGGTTTTCTCCGCCTGACATTGTGCTTGAGTGTGTTGGGAGAGGGGAGAATTAGGAACCTTGAAGAGGTGCATTTGGAGACAAAAGAGGAAGGGGTCAGAGAGCAGACACCAAAAAAAAAAAAATGCTGAGAAAATCAAAGGGCCGCTGGGCAACAATAGTTTGGGGGCTATTGTGTTCTGGCCCAGATCCTCTGGCTAGGTCTGAATGGAGTTCCCCAGCCGTGTCCTCCTCTCCCATCAGGGTGCAAGCAGAGGTCAACTGGGTTCAAGGATGTGACAGCTGCTCTGAACATGAAACGCACTGCACAAATATTTGTTCTTGTTGCTGTTGATGATGATAATGATGACATGACGATTTTTGTAACTGTTGATTGAAAGAACTCTTGGCATCATTTTGCATTTTTCACTGCCCTCGCTGGCCCAAATCTAGGCAACTTGTTGTCAGTCTCCAGGTGCCTAATGCTGGCGGGGCTCAAGGTCTGGTCTTTCAAAACCAGAAGTGACCACCAAAGCCCTCTAGGTCCTTGCCACTCAAAGTTGATCCAAAAATTGGCAGAAGCAATGGCATCACCTGGGAGTTTGTTAGAAACACCCGCCCGAGATTGCTTTGAACAGCAGCAGCCTGGGTTTTAACAGCAACCTCAGATGACGTGCCTGAGCACCACTTCTCTACTCCAGACTGCTGATTTATTGCCGGAAACAAAGGCACAGAGAGGGTGAGGGACTGCCCCAAATCCCAACATGTTTGCACCAGAGTCAGCGCCAGAACCCAGGTTTGAGGGCTCCCAGACAACTGCTTTTAGCTAGAAGCCTCTGGTTAAGATGGATGGAAGTGGAATGGGGTTGAGCCTCCCAAGGAGAGAAAAGTTCTCTGTCTTCTCTCCTGAAAGCTGTCCTGGTAGGAAAACAAGGCCCCTCGGTGACCTCACTGAGCTTGGGCCTTGGGTACAGATTGCAAAGTCTACCCAGCTTGCAGACATAAAAAAAATCCTCCTCTTCCCAAGAAGCTGGTACAGAAACATCACAGGAGCTGGGCTGTTCCCGGGATGGCCCACTTCCTCTCTTTGGGCCTCGGTCTCCCCATTTGGAATCAGAGCTGTCCTCTGACAACAGTGATGATGCGCCTGAACGGCCTGGTACTGGGTCCTCTGTAAAGAGTCACACGTGCCTCCAAGCCTGGGGCTCACGAGACACAGGAAGGTCATTCCGTGTCTGCTAAGGATACAAGGAAAAGTGGGAGGCAGTGGGAAGGCTGCACCCAGAAAAAACACAGAGAATCACAAGCCGCCACTGTTGGAAACATTTCTTGGGCCCCACTTGCCAAAGCCAACCTTTGGAGATTTCCCTTCCCCTGGTGTTCATTTGGGTGACACCAACTGCTTCTCCCATGAACCGTATCAGTTGAAGAATGACAACACTGAAATAGGCATCAAGTTAGAAACCTACCATTCCATCTTCACTTCCCAGAAGAGGAACCTGAGACCCAGAGAGGGGCAGAGGCCTCCCAGGGGACACACAGCATTAGCAGTAACATCCCGACTCTCCGCCCCTTTGTCTGCAACCCTTCCTATCTCATATCCTCCCCACTCCTCTTCTAAGACTAAAGTCACAATTCAATATTGACTGACAACGTGTCCTCCCTCTATCGGAGGTAGGGAGGTGGTTGAGACTTGATTATGGTTAGTTCCTGATGTGCGGAAGCTCACTGCATAGCAGGGGCTTAGTCAGAGGAGACTCTGCTTACTTCAACGTCACAATCATGGGCTTTCCTGGTGGCTCAATGGTAAAGCATCCACCTGCCGATGCAGGAGATATGGATTCCATCCCTGATTCAGGAAGATCTCACATGCCTCAAAGCAACCAAGTCTCTGCCACCACAACTATTGAGCTGCACTCTAGAGCCCAGAGCGGCCACTGCTGAGCCCACGTACTACAACTGCTAAAGCCCGGGTCCTCTAGATCCCGGGTTCCACAACAAGAGAAGCCACAAGAATGAGAACACCGAGCACCCCAACCAAAGTAGCCCCTGCTTGCCACAACTAGAGAAAAACCTGCACAGTGATCATGAGCCAACACAGGCAAAATTAAAGAAAGAAATATATTTTTTTAAAAAGTCACAACAGTGGAAGGATGGGAGGTGGTTCCCCCCCACCCCCATCCCCGTGATGTGTGGGGTGGG
>NW_011494827.1:591669-595017 GCF_000754665.1 Bison bison bison | reverse complement strand
GTGTGGGGTGGGACTGGAGTGGGCAGGGTATGAAGCAGGTGGGACCATTCTAGGGGGTGGGTACCCTAGGGAAGAGCAGTCAGCTCTCAGGGTTGAAGGACAGCTTTCCAACAAAGATGTTGGAGGATTTAGCAAAGTTTCAGGATACAAAATCAATACACAGAAATCACTTGCATTTCTATATACTAACAATGAAAAATCAGAAAGAGAAATTAAGGACTCAATCCCATTCACCATTGCAACAGAAAGAATTAAATATCTAGGAATAAACTTACCTAAGGAGACAAAAGAACCATACACAGAAAATTATAAGAAACTAATGAAAGAAATCAAAGATGACATAAACAGATGGAGAGATACTCCATGTTCCTGTGTAGGAAGAATCGATATTGTGAAAAATGACTATACTACCAAATGCAGTCTATAGATTCAATGCAATCCCTATCAAATTACCAATGGAATTTTTCACAGAACTAGAACAAAAAATTTCACAATTCATACGGAAGCACAAAAGACCCCAAATAGCCAAAGTATTCTTGATAAAGAAGAATGGAGCTGGAGGAATCAACCTTCCTGACTTCAGATTATACTACTAAGCTACAGTCATCAAGAAAGTATGGTACTGGCACAAAAAGCAGAAATATAGACCAATGGAATAAGATAGAAAGCCCAGAAATAAACCCATGCACCTATGGGTACCTTATTTTTGACAAAGGAGGCAAGAATATATACAATGGGGCAAAGACAGCCTCTTCAATAAATGGTGCTGGGAAAACTGGCCAGTTAAATGTAAAAGAATGAAATTAGAACACTTCCTAACACCATACACAAAGATAAAATGGGTTAAAGACCTAAATGTAAGACCAGAAACTATAAAACTCTTACAGGAAAACATAGGCAGAACACTCAGTGACATAAATCAAAGCAAGATCCTCTATGACCCACCTCCTAGAGTAACGGAAATAAAAACAAAAGTAAACAAGTAGGACCTGATTAAACTTAAAAGCTTTTGCACAGCAAAGGAAACTATAAGGAAGGTGAAAAGACAACCCTCAGAATGGGAGGAAAGAATAGCAAATGAAACAACTGACAAAGGATTAATTTCCAAAATATACAAGCAACTCATACAACTCAATGCCAGAAAAACAAACAACCCAATCAAAAGTGGGAAAAAGACCTAAACAGACGTTTCTCCAAAGAAGACATACAGATGGCTAACAAACACATGAAAAGATGCTCAACATCGCTCATTATTAGAGAAATGCAAATCAAAACTACAATGAGATATCACCTCACACCAGTCAGAATGGCCATCATCAAAAAGTCTACAAACAATAAATGCTGGAGAGGGTGTGGAGAGAAGGGAATGCTCTTGCACTGTTGGTGGGAATGTAAATTGATACAGCCACTATGGAAGACAGTATGGAGATTCCTTAAAAAACTAGGAACAAAACCACCATATGATCCAGCAATCCCACTCTTAGGCATATACCCTGAAGAAACCAAAGTTGAGAAAGACACATGTATCCCATTGTTCATTGCAGCACTATTTACAATAGCTAGAACATGGAAGCAACCTAGATGCCCATCAACAGTTGAATGGATAAAGAAGTTGTGGTACCTATACACAATGGAACATTACTCTGCCATAAAAAGGAACACTTTTGAGTCAGTTCTGATGAGGTGGATGAACCTAGAACCTATTATACAGAGTGAAGTGAGTCAAAAAGAGAAAGATAAATATTGTATTCTAACACATATATATGGAGTCTAGAAAAATGGCACTGAAGAATTTATTTACAGGGCAGCAGTAGAGAAACAGACATAGAGAACAGATTTATGGACATGGGGAGAGGGGAGAGTGTGAGATGTATGCAAAGAGTAACATGGAAACTTACCATATGTAAAATAGATAGTCAACGGGAATTTGCTGTATGGCTCAGGAAACTCAAACAGGGGCTCTGCATCAACCTAGAGGGGTGGGATGGGGCAGGAGATGGGAGGGAGGTTCAGGGGGAAGGGGATATATGTCTACCTATGGCTGATTCATGTTGATGTTTGGCAGAAAACAACAAAATTCTGTAAAGCAATTATCCTTCAATTAAAAAGTAAATTAAAAAGAAAAAAAAGTTGCAATAGTGCAAGGATGGGAGGCTGTTCCCCCCACCCCCACCCCCTGCAACGTGTGGGGTGGGACTGGAATGAGCAGGGCATCCAGCGGGTGGGACCTTTCTAGGGGGTGGGTACCCTAGGGAAGAGCAGTCAGCTCTCAAGGTTGGAGGACAGCTTTCCAACAAAAATGTTGGAGACCTGGAAAAGTAATTTTTGGCTCCACCTTGAGAAAAGCAAGCGGCAAAGTCAAAACTAATAAATATTTAATTAAAGGTCTGTAGAAGGTAGCGCGGTGTCAACATAATTAAGTTGCTAAATTAATTATTCCTAAAAATTTCACTACATGTGAAAATGATTTCAATTTTCTCACTTTGCAAGAATGTCCCAGTTCACCCAATCAGTCCTAAGAAGTGGCAGCCATTATAAATTAGGGCCTTGTAACCAAGTAAAGCAAAATTAAAATTATTAAAAAAATTCTTTCAAAGTTTTTATCACAGTAAAGCTCTGCATAATGTGTGGGATGTTGCTTTTTTAAGAGTTTGCTATGATGAGGGTTGAGACATCCAAAACAGGGGTATTTAAGGGCCTGCGTACTTTGGAATGTTAACTGGGTCAGGGCTGGTGGCAGACTAGGCTGCCACAAATCCCTGGGCAAGTCACTTGGCAACTCTGAGCTTCTGAAACATTCAGGGGAGTCAGAAACCCCAACATTGGGAGCCTGTTGTGAGAATTCATGTCAGGCAATAGAGAGATATGGATACTAGCTGGGAAGCAAAATTTAAACGGGTGGCAAAATAGCTTAGTATCCAAGATAATATTTTAGTGCAATATACTTTTTAACTGTGGTGTTGGAGAAGACTCTTGAGAGTCCCTTGGACAGCAAGGAGGTCCAATCAGTCCATCCTAAAGGAAATCAGTCCTGAATATTCACTAGAAGGACTGATGCTGAAGCTGAAACTCTAAGCTGAAACTTTGGCCACCTGATGTGAAGAACTGACTCATTGGAAAAGACCCTGATGCTGGGAAAGATTGAAAGCAGGAGAAGGGGACGACAGAGGATGAAATGGTTGGATGGCATCACCGATTCAATGGACATGAGTTTGAGTAAACTTTGGGAGTTGGTGATGGACAAGGAGGTCTGGCGTGCTGCAGCCCATGGGGTCACAGAGTCAGACACGACTGAGCGACTGAACTGAACTGACTTTTTCAAAGCAAAATTAATGCACACACCAAAGA
>NW_011494827.1:591012-591454 GCF_000754665.1 Bison bison bison | reverse complement strand
AGAAGGCAGATAAGCAAAATACTAAATATGAAAGTACGATCTTTCGGGGATACTAGGGCTGGCCATTCTTGAGGGACCATTTTAGTTTTGCTAACTGGTGGCACAGTTCCTCCGTGCTTCGGTTTCTTTAACTGAGGGACAAGGCTAATCATCTTCCCAACTGGAGGAATTTTGGAGGAGCAGATGCTAAAGAATCTGGGTGGCTCAGATGCTAAAGAATCTCCCCACAATGCGGTAGACCCCGGTTCCATTCCTGGGTCGGGGAAGATCCCTGGAGGAGAGCATGGCAACCCAGTCCAGTTTTTCTTGCCTGGAGAATCCCATGGGCAGGGGAGCCTGGCTAGCTACAGTCCATGGGGTTTCAAAGAGTCGGGTACGACTGAGCGACTAATATTCCTACTAAAGGACTTAGAACAGTGCGTGGCAGGTAGGCGCTTTAAGT
>NW_011494827.1:584270-590783 GCF_000754665.1 Bison bison bison | reverse complement strand
TTCCTGCCCTGCCGCGCCCGGGACACCGAGGGGGCGCGGGAGTCGGGGCTCGGGTGAACGTCAGCTCCTTTGGTGAGAGGTGGGGGGACGCCTTCCCCTCAAGCCGGCCAATAATGGAACGCTTCTTGTCCATTTCAGACTCTAAACGGAAATCTTCTCACGAATGTCTGAGAAAGCTTTTCCTTTGCTGAAAACAGAGATCAGATGTGGTTAATCCAGTCTTTCCTGTTTCTCCTGGCTTGAGCAAGGATGTGATTGCTGGAGTTACGGCAGCTCCCTTGCATTTATGAGGGAATAGCCCCAAATTTCACAGACAGTGACCCCATCATCATGAGCTGCTGAACCAATGCCTGTTATGACCTATCTCTAGACATTTTACTACCTGAGGAAAATACCCCTGCTCTCTGTTTAAGCTTCCCTGGTGGCTCAGAGGTTAAAGCGTCTGCCTGCAATGCGGGAGACCTAGGTTTGATCCCTGGGTCGGGAAGATCCCCTGGAGAAGGAAATGGCAACCCACTCCAGTATTCTTGCCTGGAAAATTTCATGGACAGAGGAGTTTTGTAGGCTACAGTCCATGGGGTCGCAAAGAGTCCGACACGACTGAACGACTTCACTCACTGTTTAAGCCACTATTAGGAGGGTTTTGTGTTGGGCAAGCCTTTTATAGCCATCATGCCATCTAATCTTTGTATTAATCCTATGAGAAAGTGGTTTTATTGCCATGTAAGAATTTTTTCACAAGCTCGATCTGCTAAGGCTCTGCTTTTGCAGTTCTACCCAGACTCTTGAAAAGCAGACCGTAGTCCATTTGCACTCACTCCGACACAGTAAGTTGGAGTTTTAGTCTACCCAGATGTGGTCTAAGCAAGAAATTGCTTTGAGAAACAGATGTGAGCCAGAATCCACCACCTCCATCCAATAACAAGGGAGGAATTGGTGAGCTGAGCTGGAAAAAGATCTGGGGATCTTAGGGTTCTGGGGTTGCCACAGCCATTCTGAACTTGATGCAGTTTACTGGTGGATACTGGGGATAAGCAGAAGGCATGCTGAGGATTCTCTGAACATTTCTGGGACCCCAGGGGAGCCAGTCTCCTTCTCTAGAAGCTCCAATGGAAGACAGGGTGGGTGGTGCTTTCAAAGCTCCCCATTAGAGTCAGTCAAATGATACAAACCTCCACTTGCTTCTGATATTATGGTCTGCTAGTTCACCATTAAGGTTGTCATTTGGGTTAACAAGCAAACATCCTGGGAGGTGAAGAAGAAGGTGAATACTATCAACGCTGCACTCCTCAGTATGGATTATTTGCTTCCATTTTGTAAGATGTAGGCAAAAAGTTCTCAAAGAAAAGAAGTTTTATTAGGGGATGTTGAATAAATGTAGCATGAATATGCTTGTGTATGAATGAGCTGCATTCATAAAGCAGTGCTCAGAAACTTACTGGTGGGCTGAGGAGCTTAACCCAGGTGTGTACACACACATACACACACAAACTCTCTAACAGGAGATGCAAAGCTTTTGAGGTCTTAGGTAGCAGAAACAAACTTCAAAAGTTCGAGAGGTGAAAACAAGGGTGCTAATGTAATAAGACTACGTTTACCAAAGGCAGATGTCGGATGCTAAGCATTCGTCCACAATGCCTCACACTGGGGAGATGGGAAAGGCAAGGCTTAATAGCAGCAAGGATGACAAAGATGGGGATGAGGGTGGCGTGGGGGAAGGAAAGGGAGAGGGGAGGCTGGTGGTCTCCAGCTCCTGTGAATCCAGAGTAGGGCCTGGCTGCCAAAATATTAATGAGTCTCTGAGCCGCTGTAACACAAGCACAGTTTTCAGAACGGGAGACCCCAGAGGCATGAGAGTCAGACCACACCTGAAGTCTAGGGCTCAGTTCTGGGAAGAAACACAGGCAAAAGGTGACCAAAGGAAAAGCCACGTGACAGGAAAGGGAACTGGGGTGGCAAGCAGGGCAGAAGATGTGGCCTCAGAGAAGCAGGAAGGCTGCGGCGGGCAGCTGGAGAGCAAGGACTGTCTGATTCAGCTCGGTATTCCCAGTGCCTGATGCAGAGCCAGAGATACGTTCATGGCTCTGCTAACAGTTCCTGAATGAACAAACTGGAGCATCCCAAAACGAAAGAGCTTTCCCATGAAGGAGAGTTCCCCATCCGTGAGGGTTTATCTGTACGAAATAGATGGTCCCTTGCTGGAGTTTTCCTAGGAGAGATCCAAGCATCCAATAAGGGCTTGGAATAGATGCTAAAGATCTATGTCCTGAGCATCTTACTCCATAAGTCTAGATATTAAAGAGCTTCCCAGGTGGCTCGGTGATAAAGAACCCACCTGCCAATGCAGGAGACCTGGGTTCAATCCTTGGGTTGGGAAGATCCCCTGGAGAAGGAAATGGCAACCAACTCCAGTATTCTTGCCTGGGAGATCCCATGGATGGAGGAGCCTGGAGGGCTATAGTCCACAGCATCACAAAGAGTCAGATGCAACTGAGTGACTAAACAACAACAAAGATATTAAAGTCCTCACCAGGTCTGCCTCTCAGGCTGTATTTCTCTTTCATCAGTGATTCCCAAAGAGAAGGAAGGGATGAAGAACAGAGGAGTGGCCAGTGTGAGGGCTGTCAGCTCCCTGAAACTACTCCCCTCTCTCCCCACTCTCAAGAGGAAGGCACCCCTCCTTGGCCCCACCCCCAGTGCACCCCTTCACTAAGAGCGTTCATTGTGCTGCATTTTTCCTGCCTCTGCCTGGTTCACGTGTAACAGCCTCTCTTCCCGGAGGTCTGGCTGCATTTGCTTTGTACCATTTTGCCATCAACACTCACACAGTGCTGCTTGAACAGCACCTGTTAGTAAACATTCATTGAATGAATGGATGTATGAATCCTGCACTCTTTAGACTTTGTTAGGAATGTGTTTTCTACGCTGGCATATCATTTATACAATATTCTTAGGTAGTTTGTGTATACTCTTCCACTGGAGGAAAAAGGAAGGCAGATGGGGTGGGAGGTGGGGAGACATTCTGAAGAAGTAAAAACGACCCTCTGTGGGTTTCAGAAATGTCTGGGATATGATGCCTGAAGCTGAAACATCAGGTTGCATTTACTCTGGCTGTTCTGTAAACAACTATACATTTCCTAAAAAACAAAAAACAAACAGCAAAACCTCTTGTTACTTCTTTGTAAAGAAATCATGTGAGCACGTACCTCTGAGATTCTGGGTCTTGATAGCCTTTATTTTACTTGCTTTGGTCTCCAGGGTTTAGAAAACTTGTATATTGATCTTGTGCTGTGTATAAGGGCTTTCATTGTTGTTGCTGTTGTTGTGGTGGTGGTCCCACCCTGCAGCCTGCAAGATCCTAGTTCCCCCATCAGGGATTGAACCCTTGAAAAAGAAAAGGGCAGAGTCCTAACTACTGGTGTCTTCCCTGGTGGCTCAGATGGTAAAGTGTCTGCCTACAATGCGGGAGACTGGGTTCGATCCCTGGGTGGGGAAGATTCTCTGGAGAAGGAAATGGCAACCCACTTCAGTATTCTTGCCTGGAAAATCCCACAGATGGAGGAGCATGGTAGGCTACAGTCCATGGAGTCACAAAGAGTCAGACATGACTAAACAACTTCACTTTCGCTCACTAACCACTGGAATTCCCTGTGTAAGGGTTTTTGTTTTGTTTTTTAAGTCTTTATTGAACTTGTTACAATATTGCTTCTAGTTTATGATTTGGTTTTTCATCCTTGAAGCATGTGGAATCTTAGCTCCCTGACCAGGGATGGAGCCCACACCCCCTGCATTGGAAGGTGAAGTCTTAACCACTGAACCACCAGGGAAGTCCTTGTGTAAGAGTTTTTAATGAGCAAGAGGGGGAAAAGTGCTTGAAGAAATTTCAGTGGTGGTGGAGGGCGGGGAGCTCTCTATTCCCTATCACAGTTCCTGCCGCTAAAGCAGTGCCTGACCCACAGTAAAGGCTCAGTAAATAGAGAATGGATAGAATCGTTACTGTCTGCTTCAGTGATAAATATCACACAAGGAGCACATTATTAATAGTACTAGTTCATACACCAACACCAGAATGGTTAAGTGTGATTCTGATGTTAAACACAGAGAAATAAGATGAAGGAACTAGTCAGTGATGGTAACTGAATATTGGATTCAGAACAAGCCATGCATGGGTGTTACCTGCCACCTGCCCAATCCGATCTTCCCCTAGTTATTCTTGGATCCAGATCTCTGGCTACCTTTTTCAATGCTTTTGAAGACAAGGTAGGATATAAGTATTAAGTGGGTGGGTGGATAAAGAGTGAGCTAAATGACAGATGGAAGATGGACAGTGAAATTGATGGGTGAATAGTCAACTGCACACAAAGGCTCCTTCTCTGTCTGTACCTATAGTATCAGCCTGGCAATTTTAGTCTGGCAACACATCCTAACCAAATAGATTGGCCTCTAACTCTTCCCTGCCAGTTCTATGCCCCACCCAGGGTTGTAAACCCCCTGAAGTCTTGAAAGTGGAGCACACTTCACTACAGTTTTTGCCAGACCTCATTATTTCAGGAAGATGATACTCCAGCCAGTGGAAAGATACTGAGTGCATGCAAAAACTCCTTAATTGTGGGTTTCCTTTTGCTGTCTGCTCCCTTAATAAATTTGGAAAGTATTTTATGGAAATTATATTCTTTGAGTGGAGCCCTCACATTTTCCAGCTCCACGAGCTAGAGCAGAGATGGGGCAGAGCTGGATGGAGGAAAACAACTGCCTGGGAAAAATACTGCTGCCCAAGGAGATGGTTATTGTCACTGCATCTGCTTTTCAACTCTAAATCAAATTCCTCTTAGGGAAGCTGTATGTAAAGGTGAACTTTGGGGATGCCCATGTGAAGGGGGAGCCAGAAATTTGATGGGCAGGCAACAGAATGGTGGTGAGGCACCTGGAATAACTCCAAGGACAGAAAGTATTGTATAAAGTAAGCCTGGAGATGCCTGGGATGAGATTGAGTGACTTAAGGAGGATGCGTGGGTGAGAGTGAGTGAAGGGGAGAAAAGAGAGGATGTTGGTCCAGCCAACAAGGCAGAGTTAGAAGGGTGGCCTCGTGGGCAAGTCTGGCCATGCCAGGAGCCCAGGGGGAGAGATAGCTCCTAAACTGTTTTGAATCCACTTCTGGTCTCAAAGCCAGAGTTCCTGCAGCTGCTCTGTACTTCCGCCTGTCTGGCCCCTGCAGGCATTTCCGGCATAACTGCTCTCTCCGTGGGTGGCATTTCAGACTGTGGATCTGGGCTCTTTGGGTTTCACTTCTGCTCTTTACTTACTGGCTGTGTGACTTTTAGCAAGTGTCTTAACCATTCTGTACCTTGATTTTTCCTATCTATAAAATGGGAATGATAAGAATAAGTAAGCTAGTAAGTGGTACATTAAGGATTTGCTCTCATCACCGGCATCGTGATCATCCTCTGTCTCTGTTAATTCCCTGGATCTGGAAGATCCTCTGAAGAAGGAAACCTATTCCAATATTCCTGCCTGGGAAATCCATGGACAGAGGAGCCTGGTGGGCTATAGTCCAAGGGGTCACAAAAGAGTCAGGCATAACTTAGCAAGTGAAAGAACAACAAATCTCTGTTCATGGCAATGAGGAAGGTCAGTTTATCTACTTGTGGGGAATAGATGTCCCATTCCACTCTCATCCCGAATTTCCTGGAACCTACACTCTCCAAGGCCAAGACAAATGAAGGCACTACCACTCAAGGTGGAAGAGGAGGGAGACCTGAGGTAGAGAAGGAAGTGGCAGAGCTCATGCCAGAGGCGCAAATGAAACGTTTGCCTGTCATTTACACGGTTCCCCGCCCCCAGTGGGGCAGAGGAGACATCCCTTAAGTCCTTGCATGGGCCCCAGAAGCAAAGATGAATGACAGCCTTAGAAGAGGAAGGACCCCGGGGGACCTCCAGGGCCTCAATAGACCAAGGAGTCAGAGAGGGAAGAACAGAAAGTTCTGAGGGGAGGAGGTCTCTCTGCAGACCTAAGAGGGCAGCCATCAAAGCGGAGGTCCTGCTGGCTATGGTGGGCTGGATTCACACTGGGAAAAACAGCTGCCACTGCCTCTCCTCCTTCAGCCAGCCCGTAGGGGTGAGAACCTGGTGTGGAAGATGATGTGAGCATCATCTGTTCAGTGATGGAAACCATGACTCTTCTTTCTACAGTGGGGGGATGGAAGGCCAGCCCTGGCTTCTTCATAAACTGCTGAGTCCTGGGGGTCTGTCAGGACGCATCTAACATGTGAAAGTCCTTTGGTTGTAATTAAGGACTTCATAAGTTGAATTAGTGGATTATTATAATGAATTTGACATTTCTGACATAACACTCTGGAGTGTATAGGGATGTATGTGATAACTGTTCAGTAATTGACTGATACAGGTTCTTTCTTAAAAACCTCTTCCTGATTATAGCCACTTGACTTTAAATCCCTTAAAACACAAACTTAACCCATCACAGGTTTTTTTGGGAAATAACTCAAAACTACTTCA
>NW_011494827.1:578719-584170 GCF_000754665.1 Bison bison bison | reverse complement strand
AGTGAGACTTTCATGTTCAAATTTTAACTTGGAATTGTAATTTGCCTGCCCTTTTAATGAGCTATTATTAAAACCAGTGGCTGACTTAAAGGCTTCCTAAATTAACACTGAGAAACTTGGCTTTCCTAGTTGGGTTTGGGGAGAGTTCCAGCAGTGTGGCCCACTCCTGGTTATTGATAACTTTTGGAATCCTGCTGGGTTGGCCTGCCTCACGCCTACAAAGCAAGGAAAGGTGAAGACAAGTAATAATGGAGACCTAAAATACATCATCAGGAATAAATGTGTTGTGAGGAAATTCCAAGCTTTATTAAATGCACTTTTGGTAAAAGAAGCCCTACAGAGAATTTCTTAATAAATTTCAGAGAGGGGAGGTGTTTGGTCGCTGGAGTAGCCTACATAAGCAATTGTGGTATTTCTGGAATGTCAAAACGGCAGATTGCTGGAGGTGATCACTCAGCCTGTATCACAACTGTTTCTTAGGATAGGCTGAGGTCGAGGACAGTGGTTTCAGGTTGGCTGAGACTCCTGTTCTTGTCTTAAAGGATTCTGTGAGGGACATGGACTCCTCAGTTTGGAAAGAGCTTGAGAGTATAGCCATTCCTACATGGAGCTGATCTTCCCACACGTAAAGATCTGTGGCCGGAAGAGACACTGTCCTGATATTAAACACCTTGGTAACTCGTTCCCAAGTCCAACAACACCCACAGCCAGGAAATACTTCTTGATGTTTAGCCTAAGTCCCTCATGCTTCAGTGTAAGCTCATTTCCTCTCACTCTGTCCAAAACAGAAATAGGGAACAGCTGCTCTCCATCCATTGGTTCATGCTCCTGAGGACCTTTACTTCATCCATTCCCTAAGTCTTCTCTTCTCCAGAATAAATAGTCGAACTCCCAGAAACATTCTCTGAGACTGACCCAAACCACAGTGTCCAATTACTTTCTGAGTGCTTCCTTTAATTCCAACACTGATCCAAGGTACCGTCTCGGCCTTTATTCAACCTTGAATAGTGCCCATTAGCTGGGTGATGCAGAGACTGGAAAGTAAACCAAGGCTCCTTCCAATTCTAGAAGAAGACTCGCCACGACTTCCAGTTGCCCCAACCCCATGAGCCATGAAATCTAATCCTCAACAATCTTATTGCCATAATGGCTGTACTTTTATTCCAGCTTTGTGCCAGATGTTGCCTTATACATTTCATATAGATCAGCTGGGCTTCCCTGGTGGCTCAGATGGTAAAGAATCTGCCTGCAATGCAGGAGACCTGGGTTTGATCCCTGGATCAGGAAGATCCCCTGGAGAAGGGCATGGCAACCCACTCCAGTATTCCTGCCTGGAGAATCCCATGGACAGAGGAGCCTAGCAGGCTATAGTCCCTGGGGTCACAAAGAGTTGGACATGACTCTCATGCAACAATTCTGTTGGATATTTTTATCTTTATTTCCCAGATGAAGAAATAACTTCTAAAGATCTCACTACTAATGCTGGGATTTGAACATGAGAGTGTAAGACTCAGAGCCTGGACTCTTGCCACAGTGCCAGGCTAAGATCTGTTTTCTTCTCCAAAGAGTCTCATCAAGACTGGGATGACTGAAATGGCCAGAAAGGAGGACCATAAGAATATCTTCTCTACTGCCCTATTCCTAGAACTGAGTCCCCTTTCTCACTCATGCTGATCTTCTCCTAGCCCTGGAGAATTGCATTCTTCAGACATCTCGTTTAAAACAATGAACTCTGTTATTGCACTTGCTACATTTAATTATAAAGATCTGTATAGTCAAAGCCACAGTTTTTCCAGTAGTCATATACATATGGGAGGCTTGGACTTTGGCTGAGCGCCAAAGAATTGATGCTTTTGAATTGTGGTGCTGGAGAAGACTCTTGAGAGTCCCTTGAACAGCAAGGAAATCCAACTGATTGATCCTAAATGAAATTAACCCTGAATATTCATTGGAAGGACTGATGCTGAAGCTCCAATACTTTGGCCACCTGATGCTGAGTCAATTCTTTGGAAAAGACCCTAATGCTGGGAAAGATTGAGGGCAGGAGGAGACAGGGCAACAAAGGGTGAGATGGTTGGATGACATCACCAACTCAATAGACATGAGTTTGGACAAACTCTGAGAGATGGTGAAGGACAGGGAAGCCTGGCGTGCTGCAATCCACGGGGTTGCAAAGAGTCAGACACGACTTAGTGACTAAACAACAACAGAAGGTGGAGACTTCAGCTTTGCTTTTATCTTTTCAGTATCTAGCATGGTGCCATTTATTGAGTAGACACTAAAAATGTGTTCAGAATCTGCCTGAATGGATGGATGGGTGGATATAACACACACAAATCCATACTTACTAATCACCCCAATTCTCAAAAGTACTTATATGATACATATAAGTCTAGAAACACATGGGCCCCTTTGTATAAATGCCTCTCTTCTATTTCTACCTCCACTTCCAACCTCTCCACAAAGCTGGTTTGGGAGCATCGAACAGTTGAGAGATAAAGAACTGAATCTCATTTCCCCCTGTAACTCAATGTGTGACCTTGCACAAGTCACTTGTTTTCTCATCTGAATTATGAGGGGAATGGCCTGGATGGTATTTGAGCCCCTTTTCTGTCTTAAATTCCCATAATTCTATGGCTATCTACCTACCTTAATCAGACTTATCTAAATAATCACAAAAAACACCACTTCATGCTGAAGAAACACAGTCATAATAGACTAAGCAAAACCAAATGCCCTTCAATATCCTGTTGTGAACTATAAAATGTCCCCTAAAATCACATTTTCCCCTTGAAACAGGATGTAAGAAAAATATTTTCCTATTAAATCCTTTTAAAGTGCAAGGGAAAGCATTTACTCTGTGATTTGCCGTCCAACTCAATAAAAAGGGGAGGATTCAGCCATGTTAATTACAGAAGATACTGTCAGAAAAGCAAAGGCGGTGGAAATTCAGGTTGGAAACCAAGATACCACGCCAGCAACACGATGCGCGAGTTTTCTGGAAGGAGCTTCCAAGTGTGTATTGAGCAGTTTATTTCTGCCATTACGTGGGGAAAACCAGTAAATGAGTTTTTATGAAGTGATTTATGAAACTCCTGGGGTGGAGGGAGGGAGAACTGGGAGGCAGTGGCACCACCATACAACCCTGTGGGGGAGAGGGGAGAGAGAGGGCTTGCTTTGGTAGCTGTTCATTACATTGCTGCAAGCTGCATCCTCTGAAATGGGTTAAGCAAAGTGGGACACTCCTTAAAAGAGGTAAAAGAGGCTAGAAGATTTCAGAGGAAATCTTGGTACTTGAGATACCTGAAAGCCTCCTGTTAGATTAGAGCTTTTAAGGGTAGAGATTCTGTTTTCCTTATTTCTGTAGTCCCTTGGAGTGTTAGGAACAGGGCTAGAAACATTGCTCCAGAAATGGAAAAAGAGGTGGATCTCTGTGTTCATCCAGGAAGACAGAAAGAGGTGTCTACTCAGCTCATAATCAGCTCTCTTTTCTGTTGGAGTGAACCCCCTGCTCTGTGCTGGGCTTAGTCACTCAGTCGTGTCCGACTCTTTGTGACCCCATGGACTGTAGCCCGTGAGGCTCCCCTGTTCATGGGATTTCCCATGGCAAGAATACTGAAGTGGGCTGCCATTTCCTTCTCCAGGGGATCTTTCCTACCCAGGGATTGAAGCCAGGTCTCTTGCATTGCAGGCAGATTCTTTACCAACTGAGCTACCAGGAAGCCCCGTGGTAGGCAGAATTATAGCCCACCAAGGATATCCAAGTCTCAATCCCTGGAATGTGAGAGTACTTGGCAAGGGGGAACCGAGATTGCAGATGGAATTGAGGTTGTTAATCACCTGGCCTCCAGATACAGAGATTATCTCAGACTACCAGGTGAGCCCAATATAATTACATGTGTTCTTAAACATAGAAGAGAGAGGAGCAGAGCTGGTGTCACATGATAGCTTGTAAGAAAAGTGATGCAGTTGTCAGAAACCTATTTATCTTGTGTAACTAAAATTTTATACCTGTTAATTAGCAAAACCCCTCCCCCAGCTCCTGGCAACCACTATTCTTTTCTTCCTTCTATGGGTTTGACCATGTTGTTGTTATTCTTGCTTAGTCACTAAGTCATGTCCCACTCTTTGTGACCCCATTGACTGCAAGCACACCAGGCCCCTCTGTCCACGGGATTTTCCAGGCAAGAATAGTGGAGTGGGTAGCCGTTTCATCTTCCAGGGGATCTTTATGACCAAGAGATCGAAACCACATCCCCTGAATTGGCAGGCAGATTCTTTACCATCTGAGCCACCAGGGAAGCCCATGATTATTTTAGATACTTCATATAAGTGCAATCATGAAGTATTTATTCTTCTGTGAATGGCCTCTTTCACTTCGCATAATGTCTTCAAGTTTAATCTGTGTTGTTGTATATTGCAGGATTTCCTTCTTTTTTAAGACTGAATAATATTCCACTGTATGTATATATCATACTCCTTTTTTGAACCCACTCATCTATTAATGGATATTTAGATAGCTTCCATGTCTGAGTGCTTGCAAATAGTGCTATGAACATGGAAGTATAACTATCTCTTTGATATCCCAATTTCAATTCTTTTAGCTAAATATCCAAAATTAGAATTGTTGGATTATATGGTAGTTCTGTTTCTAATGTTGTGAGGAAACTCCGTATTGTTTTCCATAGTGACTACACCATTCTGCACACCAACCAACAGTGTACAAGGGTTCCAATTTCTCCATCATCCTGACTTCTTTAGCTAGGTTCCTTCTTAGGAACAAAAGTTTATTCTTTGAGTTTCCCATACCTATAGTCATGGTCCTTTTTAGAGCCCCTGAGAAAAAATATTTTTTGATGAATTTCTTTAGGTCCACATCCTAAAGTGAAAACACACACTCCAAGTTCTCTGCTCTCAGTATAGTGAGTTCCACCTCGGCATGGCCAGCCTTCCAGGGTCTGTCACTCCAATCCTCCTAATCAGGTCTTTCCTATTGGTTCAGTTCAGTGCTCAGTAGTGTCCGACACTTTGCGACCCCGTGGACTACAGTACGCCAGGCTTCCCTGTCCGTGGCCAACTCCAGAAGCCTACTCAAACTCATGTCCTATTGGTTAGACCTAGGTATAACCTAACTGTACAAAAAAGATCTTCATGACCCAGATCACAATGGTGTGATCACTGACCTAGAGCCAGACATCCTGGAATGTGAAGTCAAGTGGGCCTTAGGAAGCATCACTACGAACAAAGCTAGTGGAGGTGATGGAATTCCAGTTGAGCTATTTCAAATCCTGAAAGATGATGCTGTGAAAGTGCTGCACTCAATATGCCAGCACATTTGGAAAACTCAGCAGTGGCCACAGGACTGGAAAAGGTCAGTTTTCATTCCAATCCCAAAGAAAGGCAATGCGAAAGAATGCTCAAACTACCGCACAATTGCACTTATCTCACATG
>NW_011494827.1:567203-577817 GCF_000754665.1 Bison bison bison | reverse complement strand
AATGATGCTAAAGCTGAAACTCCAGTACTTTGGCCACCTCATGCGGAGAGTTGACTCATTGGAAAAGACTCTGATGCTGGGAGGGACTGGGGGCAAGAGGAGAAGGGGACGACAGAGGATGAGATAGCTGGATGGCATCACTGACTCGATGGACGTGAGTGTCAGTGAACTCCGGGAGTTGGTGATGGACAGGGAGGCCTGGCGTGCTGTGATTCATGGGGTCGCAAAGAGTTGGACACGACTGAGTGACTGATCTGATCTGATCTGATCTGATAACCTAACAGGTCCTTCCTCTCTGTCCTTTACCTACTGAAAGATAACACTGTAATGATGGTAAGTGACGAATGCACCCTATAGACTCTTTTACAAGATATCTTGATATAGGCTGTATTAGTTAGCATAAGATAATTATGCTACAGTAACAAACAATCACACATCTCCGTGGACAACAAGAGCAAAGGTTTACTTCTCACTGCCAGCACACGTCCTTGGTTGGCTGTGCTCTGCATCCTCTATACTCACGGACCCAGGCTCACGACCCAGCGGTAAGTCACAGATTGCCATGGCAGAGGGAGAAGAGAGAACAGTGTATCACACATTAACTCTTAAATTTGCTGCCCAGAACCAACACATGTCACTTTTCAAAGCTAAAAGGAATTACCTGATCATGGTAGTCATCAATAGGCCAAGGAGCTATAATCCTCCCCTTGGAGGGACCAAGAATATGACTGAACAATAAAACAGACAGTTTCCAGTTACTGTTTATATATTAATAGCAACTGTGGCAAGTCTATGATTTCATATACACATAAAACTGGTCTCTCTGTACTGCCTTGTAGGGATTTATACTTCCAAGCATTGAGCACCCTCCATACAGCAGTAATGCCTGCTTACTAGGGTGGTAGGGCAATAAAACCAACATCTCTATAAAGGATGCAACAATGACAAAGCCTCAGTGGCTGACAGCAAGTCTATTTCTCACTCAAAGCACAGTTCTGTCATGACTTGGGTATGTGGATGGGCCAGATTATCCTCCTTTTGGCAGAGGCTGAATTTGATGACTTTTATGAGAGTCCCCAAATGACTCTAAGTTGCCTTCATCTATCCTAATTGTATGGAGGGTGCTGTTACAGGGAACTATTGATTATCTTCAAGAATTTCAATATGCCTCACTGTTTTTCAAGAGAAGAGAGCCTAGTCTAATGAATGAAGCATTGTTACAAATGAAACATAATTTAAGTACCATTTCACACTCAGCAGTTTGTAATACACTTCCACTATGCTTCTGTTCTTCCTTTTTATTCACATCTCTCGGCTTTACGAGGTTTCGAATAGTTATTAAGTCCGTGGTCAACTGAAGTGACCATGCTCTTTGAGGTTAGAGGAGTAAAATAATAAAAATGCAACATCTTTCATCCTATGGTCTGTGGGATACAAAAGATCTTTGTAACTTTTCTAGGAATTTGATGTGCTTGTGGTCACTTGTGGCTTTAGAGCCTGATGTCTTGAGCTCATTTGGGTCTCATCTCCATAATCCCCTTTGCTCTTTGCAATGCAGACAAAAAAACTTAGACTTTTCTCCAGAACTTTTAACCAAAAAACCCAACCCCAACACACTACTCACTGAAGGTTTGCTGTAGTTTGGCCCCTCCCACTCGAAAACCCTACACAATGGGCTACTCTCCCCTCTCCTGGCCCCTTCCCTGGGTTCTGGTTCCTCCCTCCCACTCTTAATTCAATCCCGTTCATTTTATTACGCAGCGTGCTTTAACTCTTCTTTCCTCTACTCTGCCCCAGGCCTACCTTCACAGAAGCCAGAGACTCAGTGTCTTAATACAACAAGGGGCGATTTCTGTGAGTCGGAATCATTGGTAGAGATTTTGTAATTTCTTTCTCAATTTCTCTCCCTTACTCTGTTGGTAGAAGAAAGCCATATGAAAATTTATTTTCATCATACAGGAGGGCTGAAGTGGCTACAGTTTGGGTTTCAAATACTATTTTCCCTCTTCATTTTAGGTACTTATGTACTTTCTTGACATCTATTTGCGATAAACTTATTTAATACAGAGGGCCTTAAATTTTTGGTCTCAGCAATGTTTCACACTCTTAAAAAATTCCTAAGGGCTCTAAAACTATTTGTGTCAATGTGGGTTTTAGCTATAGATACCTACCATATTAGAAATGAAAACAAAACTTTCAAATATTCATTCAGTTAAAAACAAAGGATGCATACATCTTAATACAAGTGGCATTTTTTTTTTTTTTTTTTTTTGGTGAAACAAATATATTACCAAAACAACTTAGAATTGTTTTATATTTTTGCAAATCTCTTTTAAAGTTTGGCTTAATAGAAGACAGCTGTTTTGCACAGTGTTTTGCAACATCACAAGCCACCCAGCCTCCAGGAAACCCAATTGTGCACAGTTCATGCAAGACAAAGAACTAAAAGACAAATGTATGGATGTGAGAGTTGGACTGTGAAGAAAGCTGAGCGCCGAAGAATTGATGTTTTTGAACTGTGTGTTAGAGAAGACTCTTGAGAGTCCCTTGGACTGCAAGGAGATCCAACCAGTCCATTCTAAAGGAGATCAGTTCTGGGTGTTCTTTGGAAGGACTGATGCTAAAACTGAAACTCTAATACTTTGGCCACATCATGCAAAGAGTTGACTCATTGGAAAAGACTCTGATGCTGGGAGGGATTGGGGGCAGGAGGAGAAGGGGACAACAGAGGATGAGATGGCTGGATGGCATCACTGACTCGATGGACGTGAGTGTGAGTGAACTCCGGGAGCTGGTGATGGACAGGGAGGCCTGGCGTGCTGCTATTCACGGGGTCGCGAAGAGTCGGACACGACTGAGCGACTGAACTGAACTGATGAAAATAATTTTTATTTTGCCTACCACTATGGCAACGACATTTTAATACATATTCTAGTTGCGCATCCTCTCAAAAAGAAAACAAACGATGAAACCAAAGAGTCCTTGAATTAAATCTGAACCTTGAACCAAACTGTAGAAAGAACTCATTGGCTAACGTGCAGTCAACTTAAGTAACTAAGACTTAAGATGGTATATTTAAAAAGCATACATGAGGATGAACAGAAACCAGCCAAACTCTTCCATCTTTGTCTCCAACTCATAAATTCCTACTCATTCTTCAAATCTGCTTTCTCTATGGAGTGATGCCTTCTCTATAGAGTGATGGCTTCTCTATAGAGCTTTCCCCACTGTAATTAATAACAAGAATGATAGAAATAATGTTATTATTAATAAAGGTAACTAGCTGTCATTGGTCTTGAGGAGTCAGTTCAGTTCAGTTCAGTCGCTCAGTCGTGTCCGACTGTTTGCGATCCCATGGACTGCAGTACGCCAGGCCTCCCTGTCTATCACCAACTCCCGGAGTTTACTCAAACTCATGTCCATTGAGTTGGTGATGCCATCCAACCGTCTCATCCTCTGTCCTCCCCTTCTCCTCTCGCCTTCAATCCTTCCAAGCATCAGGGTCTTTTCAAATGAGTCAACTCTTCGCATCAGGTGGCCAAAGTATTGGAGTTTCAGCTTCAGCATCGGTCCTTCCAATGAACATTCAGGACTGATTTCCTTTAGGATGGACTGGTTGGATCTCCTTGCTGTCCAAGGGACTCTCAAGAATCTTCTCCAACACCACAGTTCAAAAGCATCAATTCATCAGCGCTCAGCTTTCTTTATTGTCCAGCTCTCACAGCCATACATGACTACTGGAAAAACCATAGCCTTGACTAGACGGACATTTGTTGGCAAAGTAATGTCTCTGCTTTTTAATATGCTGTCTAGGTTGATCATAACTTTTCTTCCAAGGAGTAACCGCCTTTTTATTTCAAGCAATGTCAAAACAGTGCACGTGTTATCTCGCTTAACTTTCACACTAACACTGAGGAAGGTGCTGGCTTCTCTTTACAGATCAGGTGGGTGAAGACTGGAAAAGAAAGGCCTAGCTCTGTGCCCTGCACACCTGATCTGCCCTACCACTTACTGCACCCAGGTGGTCACCATCCATGTGCTTCGGTCCCGCACAAGGTGGGTCGATGAGGTCTGGGTCAGGCTGAGTCGCCTCCTACCCCGGCAACCCGCGCGGCCGGGCTCAGGCAATGCCCGGAGCCACGAGAAGGGATCCAGCTTCTCGATCCCCTAGCTCCCGGGGCCTGAACGCCGCAAGCGGGCTCGGGGAGCTCGGGACTCCGGGACCTTTCCTCGCGCAGCCAAGCCCGCTGAGGTTTGCCGGGAGGGGAAACTGGCGCTGGTGTGAGCGTCGGTGAGGAAACCGGTCCACGCCCGCGGCCGAAGGCCGGAACCTTTCTCCTCTCTCCGCGGCAGCCCCGCTCTGCTCGGAACTGTTTTTCTCGCGTCGCTGTTGTCGGGCGGAAGGGTGCGGACAACGGAACGGTCCTCCAGCCGCCGGGTCGTCGCGCCGCGGTCGCCGGCTGCTGACGTGGACCGGCTTGGTGGGGCAACGGTGGGCGCGGGTCGCCATGGCGGTGGACATCACACTGCTGTTCAGGGCCAGCGTCAAGACCGTGAAGACGCGCAACAAAGCACTGGGAGTGGCAGTGGGCGGCGGGGTGGAGGGCAGCCGCGACGAGCTGTTTCGCCGGAGCCCCAGGCCCAAAGACGACTTCTCCAGCCGAGCGCGCGAAGTGGTGAGCTGGTTGCTATGGAAACGGCGGGCTGGAGAGTTGAGGGCGCGGATCCCAAACCCGACTGTCTGTGTCTGGTAGAGCAGTGTGTCAAAGAGCCTGGGGAAGGTGGTATGAAGAGGGGGGCGGGAGAGTTGGTTCCGGAGAGCTGACGGCTGTCGGGAAACGAACAGTCTTGGATTTTCCCTGGTGCTCAGACGGTAAAGCGTCTGCCCGCAATGCGGGAGGACCCAGGTTCGATCCCAGAGTCGGGAAGATCCCCTGGAGAAAGGAAAATGGCAACCCACTCCAGTACTGTTGCCTGGAAAATTCCACGGACGGAGGAGCGAGCCTGGTAGGCTACAGTCCATGGGCTCGCAGAGTGAACTTCACTTCATTTTGGGTCGAAGAATGGGGACGCATGTTGGGAACTCGGAATTCTGTCAAGTTCATGGGCTGCTTCCTGAGGTAGTGATTTAGCTGTCACTCTGCAGACCTGAACGCCGGCGAGGCTTCCCCCATAGTTTTCTGCTTTTCCTGTCGCAGCACTGACCGCGGTGTATTACTTTGGTTTACCCGTCTCATCGCCTTCCCCTTCCCTGCCCCGCCTTGAGATCGCAGGTGGCTTTCAATTGATCTCTCACTTCTCCTTGCTTCTCATGGACTCAGGACTCAGGCTAGGAACGGGCTAGTTTAGGGTGTTCTTTCACAAGCATGCTCTATTCCAGTCATCTAAACTCCTTTCTGTTTCCTGAACACAGCCGACTTAGGTTCAGGAGAGCCGTGACCTGCTCCTTAAGGGCAGGAACAGTGTTGACTTCACCGCAGAATCCCCAAAGCCTGACTCGTAACATTGCTTAGTAAGTGTTTGTTGAAGGAATGAATGAACAAATGGTTGTCTGTCTTCCCCGCTACACTGGAAACTCTGTAAGGGGAGAGAGAAAGTTTGCCAGGTTCACTTTTGTCTCCATGCCACCAAGGATGGATCTCGTTTTTGTGGACCTTGAAGCTTATACAGTTCTGTCTGTCCTCTTTAAGAAATAAAAATCCAAAATTACAATAAAAGGTTCAGAACTTTAGGAGGTGCAAGGGAGGGGCCCTGAGGCTTAAACTTCTTGGTAAATCCACTTCTGTTTGATACACAGTGCATGCAGTGTCTGGTACTTTGTAGACACAGTTTTCAATGAATATATGTATGCATGAATTAGGGAGTGGCAGTTGGCAAAGGATATTCAAGCCTTGGAAGGAAAGTTGGTCCAGATGTATATATTCAGTCCATCAGAAAGCATCTATTAAGTGCCTACTTTCTGACCACCATTGTGTTAGAATAATGTGATTTAAAAGGAATGGTGGGCAGACATATTACCAAAAGAAATGCCACAAAGCCTTGTAGATGTCATGTGGGACACAAAGCAGAGTGTGTTCAGTTAAACCTCAGGGCCAAGAGAGGCTTTACAGAGGAGATGATGCCTGAAAAAATCTTGTAGGACGAGTAGTTGGTTCCAGTGCAGACAGGGTGGAGAAGGGCCTCTGAGGCTAAGAGAAGCGTGTGCACAAAGGTGTGAAGCTAGATAACGTTATGCTCAACTTGTTTATACTCAGTGTGTGTCTACTGGTTGAATGACAGATTAGTAATGGCATTTCAGATTCTCGGAGGAGGAATTTTTCATAGCTGAACAACTCCAAACAGTGATAATTATGGCTCTTGGCAACGGGAGCTTGACTCATTTGGACTGTGGGATTAATGGGGATATTGGGAGTAGAAACTGGGTCTTGAATTTAGAAGAACTGGATTCCAGTCTGCTTCTTAGAAGTGGGTGACCCGGGCAAGTCCTGTTATCTGTGTCTCACATCCCCTTTGTATAAAGTGGGCATGATAATACCTTACTTAACCGGTAAGCTAATTATTAGGATCTTATGAGACCTTGTACATATTGTAAAGAGCTATAATGATTATTATTGTTCCTCTTCACCCCCTACCCTGTTGCCAGGTAGGCTGTTTAGACGTATTTTCATCAGTGTTGTGAAACTTTATTCCTTACACCACTTACCTGTCATGTACTTTCATTCTTTCTTGTAAAGGGAAACCAAGTCAGTTCACAAAGGAGTCTGAAAATCCTGTGCAGGTGCTGATAGCATCACTAGAGGAGACAGCAGCTTTCCTGTCTCTCCACCATAGCAAATGTGTGGCAAGTGGACAGCTCTTCCTCTCTCTCCCCATCCCTGGGACCGTGGAAGCTGGTGTTAATTTCCCAGCAGATCCCTTTTGCTCAGAATCCCGTGCAACACTGCCCCAGGCAGCTGTTACCAGTTGTTGGATCTGACATTCAAGTTGAAATTTACTGACATCCTATCTAATATATATTAATAGTAAAAGTAGAATCTGTATGCCTAAAGCAGAACCATGGGCTTTTTTTCTCTTTAGTACTTAAAAGGACCTGAAGTTTGTGTTGTTCAGGCTTCTCATTTTGTAGATGGGCAAACTAATACTCAGGTAAGTAAAATGCCTTGCCCAGAGTAATAATTAATGAGGTCAAAGGGCAGGGCCAGAGGAAGAAGCCAGGTCCTTTAACCCCAGTTGAATGTTGTTTATTTCCCATCCCATACATGCATTTCCACTCTAATTTTAAACCAAAAATTCCTTAGCTGAGTTTCTTCTTCCTGAATTAATACAGAATTCATAACTGGATACTGAATAAGATTTGGAGCAGAAAGTCCTGAATTTGAATGCCTCTTATTTACCGCAAGGCCTTGGGAAAGTTATTTGACCTCAATTTCCTCACTTCTAAAATAGAGCGAATCATAGCAACTTGATAAGGTGGTTATGCAGATGAAATGAGAAAAGGTGTGCAAGTGCTTGCATGAGTGTGACTTGTTCTGGTTGCACGTAAGGGTGACCTTGTGTAAACTACCTGGAGGAGGAAATGGCAACCCACTCCAGCATTCTTGCCTGGAAAATCCCAGGGACAGAGGAGCCTGGTGGGCTACAGTCCATGGGATTGCACTAAGAGTCAGACATGACTGAGCAACTGAGCACCCAGCACTGTGTAAACCAACCCGAGGAAAATAGAAAAGTTTTGGCTTATCTACCTGGGAAACATAGGAAGGAGCTTCTTTCTTTAGCTCTTATCCATAAAACTCCAGAAAAGGGCTCTAGTTGGTTCTGCATGGGTTCTGAGCCCTCGTTAGGAAGTCATTCAGTCGTGTCTGACTCTTTGTGACCCCTATGGACTGTAGGCCACCAGGCTCCTCTGTCCATGGGATTCTTCAAGCAAGAATACTGGAATGGGTTGCCATACCCTTCTCCAGGGGATCTTGCCGACCCAGGGAATGAACCCAGGTCTCCTGCATCGCAGGCAGATTCTTTAGCGTCCGAGCCATCAGGGAAGCCCTCCTTATGGCTTGGCCAATAGATGGGTTGAATGCTGTGATGGCTGCCCCACCAGAACCTTGGGAAAGGGAGTACTGTGTCTAAAAATCAGGGAATAAGGGATACTGGGCAGGCAAAACCAACGCAGATGTTCTTTCTGGTCCCTAGCACAGTGCCTGACCTGCTTTCACGTTACGTGTCTGGTCTTCAGCTCCGTGGGGAAGAAAAACACTAGAATTGTAGGAGTTTGTAATGACAGGCTTCATGCGGGAATGTGTCCTGAGGTGCCTCCTCGGGGGCAGCTCTTTAATTCTTTTATTAATTTATAAAAATTACAGAGGCCAGGGGAAGCAACATGCAGTAAAACAAGACACCTCTAAGCAGCCAAACCGAGTGTGCATGAACAGCAGGAGCCAGCCTACAGGACGTCAGGAGACCTGTGTCCTGGCCCACATTCAGCCACAAGGGGCAGACAGCCTAGTCTTTCTGCGCCTCAATGTTCACCTTGGTAAAACTGACAGCTTAGCCCATGATTGTAGCAATTTCTTATAAAGCAGAGATAACCTAAGATAAACATCGGCTCTGAGTATTTTTGGGGAATTCTGTTTTCAGATTAAGCATGCCCGTGAGTTTTTCTTTGTTCATTATACATTGCTTTTGTGAAAGCCAAGTGTCACTTATTTTTTATTTTTGTAGGAGTGCATTATCTTGAGTTCCTGACTTCAAATCAGACTTCTTACAGCAGCCCAAAGGCAAATGGTCTGCTCCCCGCTACCGTCCCGAGCGCCTCTCCTTTTACCCTGCACCAGCTGCCCTGACCACCTTGCTTTCCTCACAGCCTCCAGGCACATCCCCACCTCAGGACCTTTGTGCGTGCCCTGGACCTGGAGCGCTTCTCTCCCAGATGCCACGCGATTGGTTGTTATGCCTCTGCTCATGTGTTGCCTCAGTGATCCCTCCCTCCACTGCCCTGTGTGAAATAGCATCCTTTTTCTCTCCTTTACTCTGCTTTATTCCTATTATTTAACATACTGTGTATCCATCGACCTGTTTATCCACTGGAACATATACTTCATGAAAACAAAGACTCCTTAAGTTTTAGAGCAGTGCAAGATAGATTCTCAGTAAATGTTTCTTGAATTAATGAATGAATGTTATTTACTGTGTCACTTTGCTTTGAATTTTGGAGCTGGTTGATCTCTGTCTAAGGCTCCTTCCAATTCCAGAAAATGTGTGAGCCTAACATGATTCCTTAATATTATATAGCATGTATATACACACTTAGGGCTTCCCTTGTGGCTCAGATGGTAAAGAATCTGCCTGCAATGCAGGAGACTCTGGTTCCCTCTCTGGGTTGGGAAGATCCCCTGAAGGAGGAAACGGCAACCCACTTCAATATTCTTACCTGGGAAATACTGTAGACAGAGAAGCCTGGTGGGCCACAGTCCATGGGGTTTCAAAGAGTCGGATATTACTGAGTGACTGACGTGCACACACATATACTTAATCCAGTGTCTGGAGTAAACATTGAATAAATAGTGGCTTTTATTATTAAGATTTAGTTCCTACCTCAGGGAGTTTATAGTCAAATGGAGAAGCGGACACATAAATACCACAACAACTCAAGTGGAAGTGGAACTGTAACACCAGACATTGATACCCCAGGGCCTTCTCAGTTTTCTTCTGAGATGTAGTGTTGACCTTGTGTGCCAGTCTTTGGAGCCATAAGTGAATCTGGGAATAGGATTATTATCCAGAGTATTCTTATTATTATCCAGAGTAGCTGGAAATAGACTTTATTCAAGGATTGAATATAGTTCTACGTAAATAGAGTGTCAGTTGAGGAGAGCATGGTTCAAAGAAGCAGTATCAGGCAACAGGTGCTACAGTCAGTGAGAAGCTTGAGAGAGGGCCTCACAGGACAGGAAAAGATCAGGAAACTGTAGATTTAGGAGGCAGGCTCCAAACACAATGTAGTCTGTTAAATCATATAGACTTTTTAAAAATTAATGCAGAATTCCTTTTGCAACTGATATAAAGAGCTGTTTTGTCTAAGGCTGGGATGAGAGGGCTGGGAAAAGAGAAGTTAATTAGTCAGCTGCCTCTCCACCGTCCCCCCCTTCTCCTTGAGGATCCTCTTTGGAATCACCTGTAGGGCTCAGAGAGACACAGTCTCACTGTGTTAGTGTTCTTCAGGGCCTCTTTTAACTTCATGATGCGGTGTTTTTATGGATCTTAATAACCAAGTGTAAACTGTAAGCGGGACTCAGTGCCAGAGACTTTCTATGATATAAATAGTGAATCCTTTGTGGGGACTGCACTTATGAATTTTTCCAGCACTTATGAAGACTGTAGCTTTTGAAATTACATTTATTCAATACTAATTGGTTTAGTCCATCTCCTGTAATCATTGGACTCCTGATACGTGTCAGTCATTGTGAGGACATTAAAAAGTTATGACATCTATGTCCTGGCTTTTAGGAAATACAGATGCTGCTGCTGCTGCTAAGTCACTTCAGTCACGTCTGACTCTGTGCGACCCCATAGACGGCAGCCCATTAGGCTCCCCTGTCCCTGGGATTCTCCAGGCAA
>NW_011494827.1:552893-567103 GCF_000754665.1 Bison bison bison | reverse complement strand
CACGTCTGACTCTGTGCGACCCCATAGACGGCAGCCCATTAGGCTCCCCTGTCCCTGGGATTCTCCAGGCAAGAACACTGGAGTAGGTTGCCATTTCCTTCTCCAATGCATGAAAGTGAAAAGTGAAGTTGCTCAGTCATGTCCTACTCTTAGTGACCTCATGGACTGCAGCCTACCAGGTTCCTCCATCCATGGGATTTTCCAGGCAAGAGTACTGGAGTGGGGTGCCATTGTCTTCTCTGAGGAAATACAGATGAAGGGTAACTAAAGCTCCTTGAGGGAGAATCAATGGAAAAACAAACCAGACTTTGAAGGACAAGAACCATTCTACCAGACAAAGGAAGGGGATTAAATCACCTTCCTGGCAGAGGAGGGGCTGTGAGTGAGGGCGCTGGTGTTCAAGAGCAGGGTGACAAGGGGGAGCAAGGGCAATGCTGGTGCAGCTGGAGCCCGTTCCTGGGGGGCCTGGGAGAGGGGCGGGGAGGCAGGAGAAGAGGCTGTGCTGGATGAGGTTAGAGCAGAGGTCGACCAGCTTTGGGCCACAGGCCACATCCAGCCGCAGCCAGTTTTTATAACTGAGGTTTCAGTGGAATGCAATCATATTCATTTTAGGCTATGGATGCTTTTGTGCTATAGTGACAGATAGAACGTTGGCTAGACCTTGGGCAACAGCATCGTCAGCAATGCTGAGGAATTTGGACTTTATGCTCTAAGCGGTGTGAGCAGAGGCAGGAGAGTTCATATTTGTATTTTAAGATGATCAGCAATATTGCAGATGGGTTTGGAGTGAAAAACTCATTAGGAGGCTGTTGCCGTGATTCAGGTGAGAGCTGATGAGCTAGTGGATGGAGTAATGACTGGATGAAGGAGATATCTAGAAAGTGGCTCTTTTAAAAATGTAGCCGTTGGTGGGGTTAGAAAGAAGAGGTAGAACAATTCCCAGCTTTCTAGTTGGAAAGTTTCATGGTGATAGATACCACAACGTTTTCTTCAAGGTTAGAGTCGGATGCCAGTTACTCGTGGCTTTGCTTTCTCAGTTCTAAACAGTGGAGAATAGATCCACCGAGCCCAGAGGACGGAAGTTTTATTGAGACAGCAGTGAAAGCGTTAGTCGCTCACTCATGTCCGACTCTTTGTGACCCCATGGACTGTAGCCCACCAGGCTTCTCTGTCCATGGAATTCTCCAGGCAAGAATACTGGAGTGGGCTGCTGTTCCCTTCTCCAGGGGATCTTCCTGACCTAGGGACCCAGGTCCCCCGCATTACAGGTGGATTCTTTACTGCTGAGCCACCAGGGAAGCCCATTGAGACAACAGATGGTGGGTGACTCCCCAGTGGCATTGCTTCTTGGAAAAGCTGGATTGGAGAGCATAGCTGGAACCAAGTGGGGTCCTCTAGTTTTGTCATACTTAGAACGTGGAGATGGTTGAATCTTTAAAATAGACACCTAGTACGTGTGCCCAGCCATTACCTCACAAATCCAGCAAACACTGGGCTGTGCCTCATTATGGCGGCAGACACAAGGCGAGTCCACGGCACCAGACTGCAGATGGGGCTATTCAGCAGGGCCCAGTAGGGGCTTCCCTGGTGGCTCAGCTGGTAAAGAATCCGCCTGCAATGTGGGAGACCTGGGTTCCATCCCTGGGTTGGGAAGATCCCCTGGAGAAGGGAAAGGCTACCCACTCCAGTATTCTGGCCTGGAGAATTCCATGAACTGTATAGTCCATGGGGTCGCAAAGAGTCGGACACGACTGAGCGACTTTCACATTTAGACTCCAGGATCTTATACAGACTTGTTTTCAATAGTGCGCTCTTTCTTCTTGAAAGAAATTCATCTTTGTGGTAATGATTGTATCACTTATGTATTCTACATACATATTGTAGAAGTTTGATTCTCAGGGATAGTCGTCAGTTAACTTTCTTCTTTATTCCAAGAAAAATCTGGAAAGGGTCAAAGAGTTCCCTCTCTTCTCAGTTTGTCGTTGGCAGGTAAACAGTTCAGTATATGACCTACTAGGATAGGGCTGCCCAAACAGGTCCTCTCAGGGTGACCTTTGGAATGAGTTCTTCTGTCCAGGGTCTGATTCTGTCTTGCAGACTTGAGAAAGAGATTTGTCCACATACCAAGGAAAGAACCATTTTCAGGGCAGGTATCAACGGAGCTCACACCAGCTTGTGTACAAGCAGAATACTAGATTGTTCATTTACTTTGAGTGCTATAACTAATACTCAGAAGGATCCAAATTTTGGAAAGTCAATTATTTTTGAACTTCTATAGGTCCGGAACTCTGTTGAGGGCTTTACATACCTGATCTCAATTAATTTTTCTCTGTTTAGAGGGACAGAAGTATAATATTATTAAGTGATTTTACAATGTTGATTGTATCATGAATAATATAATTCTAGAATTCATACGAACTTGATGTTTGAGGTTTCTTGTTACATGGAAATCTTTATGGGCTCCCTCTGGTGGCAAAGTATCAGTGACGTTTACAGTGGTTAATTATGGCTTGTGTTATGAAAAACTTACTGTGTTTTAAACATATTAACTTTAAAGTTGATGTAAGAAGAGGCCCCGTCTGAACCCTCTAAAAGAAAGTGAATAAACCAGAGAAGTGAAAGTATAATGTGTTGAATGAACTCATATAACTCGGCTATGAAAAGCTTGCCGCACACTTGTAATTTTAAACTCAGCAGTACTTTTTTCTTCCTGACTTTCAGGTTCTCAGAGTCTATAAATACTAGAATCTGCCCTCTACTTGCCACAGTCTAACATACGCCTATTTGTCAGAACTTACTTACGGAGCTCGTAAGCTATGTTTAACCAAGAGAAGTGAGTCTTTTCATTTCATAATATTGTACACATTCCTGTTCACTTTTTTGGACACATGATAAGAAAATCCTGGTTAAAATCAACGTTTGTTTTTTATAGCCTAAGTAGAAATGACAGGTTGCTGCATATCTTGGCTGGGAGAAATTGAGAAAGGAATTAAAAAGCATAAGTTTTGAGTTATAAATACTTTGGGACTTTGCCAATAATTAATTATCTGATCTTGGAGAACTCACCTAAACTCTATTTCTGGTTTTTTGTTTGCTTTTTTTTTCCCCCCCACTTTACTTGTTTATTTAATGAGGAACTTTCACTAGATTATCGTTAAGAATCTTTCCATGATCAGTACTCTTCTTTCTGAAAGTCCCAGAATATATTTTTAAATGCTTTTTATAGCACCTGGTGATATTCCTCCCTGACTTTCTGTGTACTTAGAATTTTTCACCTAGATTAAAAGAAAAAAAATTTGTTTTTCAGAGTTCTCATTTGGTATGTTTCCACAAACATATTTGATTTAGTAGTGATTATGTACTCTTGTAATGGGTTTTATCAGTGGGGTATGTTTTTCAAGTTGACTGATTTTGAAATCTGACTATAAAAATAGTAAATGCTCATTGAACAGGATAGAAAAGAAAGTGAAGTTCACATATACTACTTATGGCCAGAAATAACCACTGTTTTAATTTTAGTATATTTTTTTTCAGACATTTTTCTTATTAAAAAAAAAACAAAACAATTTTTCTACAATACTGTTTTCTAGCCCCCCCTCCTCTTTTTTTTTTTTTTGGTCTTATCTTGCCTTCTTTCAGTTCAGTTCAGTTCAGTCGCTGAGTCGTGTCCGACTCTTGGTGACCCCATGAATCGCAGTGTGCCAGGCCTCCCGGTCCATCACCAACTCCGGGAGTTCACTCAAACTGATTGAGTCGGTGATGCCATCCAGCCATCTCATCCTCTGTCGTCCCCTTCTCCTCCTGCCCCCAATCCCTCCCAGATCAGAGTCTTTTCCAATGAGTTAACTCTTTGCATGAGGTGGCGAGTTTCAGCTTTAGCATCAGTCCTTCCAGTGAACACCCAGCACTGATTTCCTTTAGGATGGACTGCTTGGATCTCCTTGCAGTCCAAGGGACTCTCAAGAGTCTTCTCCAACACCACAGTTCAAAAGCATCAATTCTTCAGCGCTCAGCTTTCTTCACAGTCCAACTCTCACATCCATACATGACATATGGAAAAACCATAACCTTGACTAGACGGACCTTTGTGGCAAAGTAATGTCTCTGCTTTTGAATATGCTATCTGGGTTGGTCATAACTTTCCTTCCAAGGAGTAAGTGTCTTTTAATTTCATGGCTGCAGTCACCATCTGCAGTGATTTTGGAGCCCCCCAAAACAAAAGTCTGACATGGTTTCCACTGTTTCTCCATCTATTTCCCATGAAGTGATGGGACCAGATGCCATGATCTTCGTTTTCTGAATGTTGAGCTTTAAGCCAACTTTTCCACTCTCCTCTTTCACTTTCATCAAGAGGCTTTTTAGTTCCTCTTCACTTTCTGCCATAAGGGTGGTGTCATCTGCATATCTGAGGTTATTGATATTTCTCCCAGCAATCTTGATTCCAGCTTGTGCTTCTTCCAGCCCAGCATTTCTCATGGTGTACTCTGCATAGAAGTTAAATAAGCAGGGTGACAATATACAGCCTTGATGAACTCCTTTTCCTATTTGGAACCAGTCTGTTGTTCCATGTCCAGTTCTAACTGTTGCTTCCTGACCTGCATACAGGTTTCTCAAGAGGCAGGTCAGGTGGTCTGGTATTCCCATCTCTTTCAGAATTTTCCACAGTTGATTGTGATCCACACAGTCAAAGGGTTTGGCATAGTCAATAAAGCAGAAATAGATGTTTTTCTGGAACTCTCTTGCTTTTTCGATGATCCAGTGGATGTCAGCAATTTGATCTCTGGTTCCTCTGCCTTTTCCAAAACCAGCTTGAACATCTGAAGTTTCACGGTTCACATATTGCTGAAGCCTGGCTTGGAGAATTTTGAGCATTACTTTACTAGCGTGTGAGATGAGTGCAATTGTGCGGTAGTTTGAGCATTCTTTCGCATTGCCTTTCTTTGGGATTGGAATGAAAACTGACCTTTTCCAGTCCTGTGGCCACTGCTGAGTTTTCCAAATGTGCTGGCATATTGAGTGTACCACTTTCACAGCATCATCTTTCAGGATTTGAAATAGCTCAACTGGAATTCCATCACCTCCACTAGCTTTGTTCGTAGTGATGCTTTCTAAGGCCCACTTGACTTCACATTCCAGGATGTCTGGCTCTAGGTCAGTGATCACACCATCGTGATTATCTGGGTTGTGAAGATCTTTTTTGTACTTTTTTGCCACCTTTACCTAATAACATACTGTGAAATTTTTTCTATGTCAATACATATTGTTCTTGCTGCCAATTTATTTGGCTGCATAACCATTAAAAATAACACTACAGAATAAAAATATCTTACCTAAAAAAATAATTCTATTCCATAATTTATTTGATATTTAGGCTGCTTTTAGTTTATCACTATTTTAAACAGTACATTTTTACCAAATTTGTTTCGAATTTATAAACTCTCAAGATGAAAGGCAAAATGTATATCATTTCACTTGTTTTCTGTTTAATCTTTTCTCAGATATAAAGATTTGGATGCCCCAATATGTTAAAAAGAAAAGTATCCCTAATTTGGGGAGAAATGCTAAATGTATTAGAACTTATTTCGGTGCTGGGCGTGGGGGGAATAGAAAAGGGGTAGGGGTAGGTAGGTGATAATGAGGAGCAGACTAATCAGGAAAACTTTGACATGGGACCAGAGCCTTGAAGGGCAAGTAAAACTGGTAGGTGGTGAGCATGAGTGTGGTGCGTTTCAGCGACAGTAAGGACACGGATAATGGGGCCATGTAGCTTCTTCTTGGTCGGTGGTGTGAAACAAACTTGGGGAGGTGCTTTATGGCCTACAGACTATAGAAGGCCCCCTGAGCTTTTTATACAGAATAAATGTACAAGAATCAGTGGCCATCCAAATCTAATGACCACTTAAAATCTAGTGAAATCACTTATGGTAGTAACAAAAAGCACATCTAGAAATAACCTTAATAAGCAATGTAAATGCCCCATTTGAAGAAAACTTCATAGTTTTGTAGAGAGAGAAAACTTGAATAAATAGAAACACATATTGTATATGTGGAAGGGAGGAAGTGCTGTAAAGATAGCAGTTATTCCTAAATTAATTTGCAGGTTTAGTGCGGCTTTAACCTCAATTCCAACAGAAAGTCGTTCTGAAATTTGTCTAGAAAGTTGTTTTGAAATTCATCTAGAAAAGAAGACGTGTGTAAATAGCTAATTAATTTTTGACGAAGAGTATACTGAAGTGACGCAGCAGCAGCAGCAGCATACATGTTGGGGTGGGTGTACTAGCCTTACCAAATATTAAAACATTTTAAAGCCAAAACCGAGTGTATACATGTATGGATCATGTATGATTTATTTGTGTGTGTGTGTAACTTTTATTTTGTATTGTAAATCAGTAAGATTTACGATAAAAAGATTCATTCAGTGATTTGGGGATAATTGGTTAGCACTTTGCAAAAAAAGGCTTTTTGTTTTTTTAGGTCCTTATCTTTTACTGTGGACACATTAAATTTATAGATGGACTAAAGATTTACTTGTAAAAGCCAAACTGAAGAAAACAAAAATTAACCTATCTTCTAAAAGCGGGAGGTCTTTCTGAGTTTAAAAATTCATAGCACTGGACTTGATAATGGCATTGATTTTGATGATGGCAGCTTTCACAAGACCTTTACACTGAGACACCATAGCATTATTCCCAAGTATAAGAAATTATTAGGTAAATATGGCATACTGAAGAGTTTGTCATGGCATGAGAAGAAATGCTCATATTAAAAAGTTACTACCAAAACCACATACAATTAAAACTTTATATACCAAATCAAAAAACTCCAGGCATGGAAATATTGATTAGATGAGAATACACTAAAATGTTAACAATGGCTGTTTCTGGCTAATGAGGTGATGAGTGGTTTATTTTTCTGTTTCTATCTTCCTGAATTTCTTTAATGAGCACATATTACTCCTGAAATGAGAAACAAAACAGAACAAGTAAACCTCCAGGCCGATGAGTTTTTATTTGCTGTGAAAGGAAATGGAAAAGAATTAATATCTTTTGATCGGAAAAATGTCATGAATAAGCAGTATCTAATTATATATTAAATGCACAATGGAGAGGGCCCCTGTTTAAAGGAAGTCTGTGGTAAATCTTTTGTAAAGGGAGTAATTTTCCTGTAACTCAGCTGGATTTTCAGTTGAGACTTTCTTAACCTGTACAAGAAAATCATCCACAAATGTTTCATTGATGTCTTAGCTTTCTGGTTGTCATTCTAAAAAATAATAAACCTATAATAATAGCTACCACTTGTTGAGCACCTATTCTAGCTGGCACTCTGCTAAGAGCGTTATCATTTGGTTGGCTATCCTTGCAAGTTAGGTTCCTTTACTCATAAAGAAACCAAGGTTCAGGAGCATAAGTCCCTGCCCAGGGTGGTGTCACCTTGATGGGCTTGCGCCCCGTTCCTGGCATCTCCTGCCACCTCTCCATGCACACACCTCTCAGTACAGGATTGTGTGTGCATGTGAGTGCTGCCCCGGGGCTTTGGAGCTGGGCTCCACTTGGAATTGCACAGGCCGGATCTCTGGTGGTTTTCTCCTAGCATTTTGTCATATCATCTGCTGTCTTTGGGAGCATGTTTTGCTGTATAAATCTCAGGTATTTGAAAGTGCCTGACTAGCTTTTGGGGAATACAGCTGCCTCCAAAGCAAACTCTCTTTTTAGTCAACAGTTGCTAGTAACTGTGTATTTCTTAGAGCCAGTGTTGAGGTCTGTTTTGGGGCAAAGGGGAAAAGTGTTGTGGTTTTAGTTAGTGAAATCGTTGAGAAGGAAGGAGACCCAATTTATACATTATATACATCTGAGAAAGTATAATTCCCCTTTCTGTTGTTGGGACAGTCTTTTGTTATTTATTTGTTTATTCAACAGTGAGTCCCATGGAGGACTCAAGCTGAGATGACTTTCCAGAAACGTTGAGGTGAGGCAAGGGCCCGGGCCTTTGGAACCACTGGTCAGTCATTGGATGAAGGCTTCCCCCAGGGAGAGGGCTTCCCCAGGGAGAGGCCTTCCAATTGGATGGGACAGCTTCATTCTGCTGAGAACAGTGCCTTGAGAGAGACTCAGCTGTGAGGCATCGACAAGCAGTTTTTCTGGAGGCTGGGGCAATGAGGGCCTTCATCCTGAAGGCACAGCTCTGCCACACTACCTATTTTAGAGTTGTTTTGAGGACTGAATGAGATATTTCATGTAAAACTGCCATCATTGTATGTGATACATTAGAGATACTCATTAAATGGCAACTGCTTTATTATCAGCTTGTATCTATTGAGTACCTGCCCATAAACAAGGAAGGTGCTTAGATTGCTCTTTGGACTCTGAAGATGAATGAGACTTTTGTTTTGCTCATTAATAAGCTAACAATCTAGAAGAAGGCATTCATTCAATCAACAAATATTTATCGAGCATCTGGTGTAAGGCTGTGCACTGTCTTTGATCCTGGGGATGTGTGTGTGCTTAGTCATGTCTGACTCTCTGCAACCCCATGGATTGTAGCCTGCCAGGCTCCTCTGTCCATGGGATACTCCAGGCAAGAATACTGGACTGGGTTGCCATTTCCTACTCCAGGGGATCTTCCCAACCCAGGGATCGAACCTGTGTCTCTTGCATCTCCTGCACTGCAGGTGGATTCTTTACCACTGAGCCACCCGAGCAAAGATAAGACAGACAAAAATCCCTACTTTTGTGGAGCTTATATTCTAATGGAAAACTTAAACAAGTAAACATGAAAAAAATACTGATGTCAGGTAGTGATAAAGAAACTCATCAGACATGCTCATAGGTAATTATAGAAATCTTCAGAAGAAAAACTTTGATAATTCAGAGAGCAGAGAGGTTACTTTTGGGTAAGGTTGGAGGGAAGGTGTCATGGAAGAGATGACATTCAGGTGGGCCTCCCAGATTTTCCACATGTAGAAACAGAGAGGAGATGCAGAATGGAACGCGTGATGAAAGCTCCAGGAGGGGGGAAGCACTAGATTGGTAAAGTCTGAGGAAAGCTCATTTCTCTGGAAAGAGTGTGAGAAGTAGGCAGTGGGGTGTGCCCTATATTACCCCATCGGCCCCTGTCTGTCCTTTCCTCTCGGCGTGCTTCAGGAGGCCCATCTGTATGGAGTGCGTGGCCGGTGTCCTTGTTCTCTGGCTTCTGACTGGGTGCAGTCGGTGCGAGGCTCCAGCAGGAGGCTGGAGGGCTGGAAGTGGCAGGAGTTGGTTGGGGAACTGGGTAGCGGGGCTTTGTGTCCACAAGGGCCAGGTGTCTACTCATAGGTGTCTGCCACCAGCCCCAGCACTTTTTACCCATGTATGCCAAGCATCCCATGGGTTAGAATGGGTTTAGCAAATAGTCTGGTACCAGCCAGCAACAGACAGGATTGCACTGCAGCTCCACTGAGGGGTGACCCTGAATGATTGTGACAAAGGGAATTCATCCCCTTGTATAGAATGTTGGACGGTTCATCTTTGCCTTTTTATTTAAGGTAGCTTTTAAAGGTGATATATTTCTCTTTCTCTCTCTTGCTCAGCATTACAATAGGGAAATGTCACAAACTTTAGGCTCAAACAGATTTTCTCTTAGTGATGTGGCTTTTCATACTTTTCTTCCAGAAATGACCTGAAAGGCTAGAGGTGGTAAATGGCTCTCATGGCAATTTGACTATAAATCTGAACTGGAATGGAATCTGTAACCCATTATCAGATTCTGAATCAATCTGCCTTGTCTTTCTCCTGTTTTTGTTTCAGTGAAATGTGTGTTTTTACTCTGTCAGTGGACAGTTTACGTACCTAATATACCTAATATTAAGAGGGAATTATATAATGAATACTTGATGTGAGAGGGACTAGTTAAATACTTCAACTCCAAAGGATTCCATTAAAGTAATAAGGAAATTACATTTAATTTTAAATGATAGATTTTTTAATGTTATTGCTATTAAGCATGTAGTATACACACTCAACCCATTTTTTGCAAATGAATTCCCAAAGCACAATTCATCTTTATACAGGTGGAAAGGAAATATTCTTACAAAGTATAGTTTGATAGTCGTCTTCTTAACTGTGGAGAGAAACATACTTTTCCCAAGAATAGAATGTGATGGTCGATTGGAAACTTTGGGAGTTACAGGCTTTTAGCTCTACCTCTTGAAATAAGAAAATATATATAAATGGGTCCCCAGATGAAGGCGTGGTGGGGTCCTTTATAGCCCTAATTGACTCCAGACATAGAGGCCGTGATTTGTAAGCAAGCAGTGACAAGAGGAAGTTAAATCAAAATTAAATTAAGGGAAGGAAGAAAAAAAAAAAGACATATCAGGAGAGGTGGTGAATTTTCTGAAGGCTTCTAAATACTTATCTGTGGGTAAGTAGGAGATCTGTGACTGTATCTCAGTTGTGTCAAAGGATGAAATCTGGAAACATTTCAGTCCTAAAAAAGAACTCTCTCTCTTTTCTGAAGTCTTTTTGGTATTCATTACTTGGTATAGTTCAGTCAGTACACGCACATTGCTTCTATACTTTTCCATGACTCAACTGGCAGTAAAAAAAAAATCAGCATCTCCCAGATACACAGAGGAGGTGATATTCTGGGAGGATTGGTTTTTCTGTTTATATTTTGACTTTGTGTTATTATTCGGCTCATGTGACTAAAATTGTAGGAATCAGAGCCTCCCGGGCTCTCAGCCACGCTGACTGCCATTTCTGCAGTCATCTCAGTTTCTCTTTTGCTGGCCTCCCCTGCCTGGTGAAATCTCAGGCCCAAGAGGACAGACTGGGTCCTGCTCCCCGCCCCTGCAAACACGGTGCAGAGGTCAGCACTGTTTGTGACGTTGACTAGCGCCTTGCCTTTCCTCTCTTTCTCATCTATCCCACTAGCACCACGTGGGCTCCCACCCTCACCTTCTTGAGCCTGAGCTGAGGCAACAGCAGGTCTGAGGGCTCCCGCACCTCCACCCTCTCTCAGAGCCATGCCACTGTGCAGAAAGTGCCACGCTCATTATGTTCCCGCGCTCGGAAGTGTTCAGCACTGCTCCTTCTTCACAAGGTGGATCCTGTTATTTGGCTGGTGTTCAAAGGGCTTCATAAAGCTAGCCCCACCCACTTCTCCAGTTTAACATCCCATACCTCCCTGTACTGTCCACCAGCTTTAATCAAGGGGCTCTCTTAACACGCTGTTCTGCTCTCTTGTCTCCTTGTCTGAAACTCCTGCTCTTTCTCTTGCCTCGACGGCTCACTCCTCTTTACTTAACTCATATGCTACCCATCTTAAAAGGGTAGAAGAGGAATCTCTTCTGAATTCAGAGCATTTGCTGCTTGTATTACTTGTTAACCCAGCAAGTCTGGGAGGCTTGTGACAGCCTTTGCATTATTGTTTGTTGTCATTACTTTTTGAAGATGAATCGGGCAGTATCCTGTCCAGCTGAGAGACAGGCACTCACATATTGTTATTTAATAATTGCATCGATGCTTAGCCTTCCAAGTGCCGTTGTATTGTCTTCCAAACTACGTTATTTACTTTTGAGCACGGGAGATGGAAAAGGAAAGGGTACGAGTGACTGGATGTCTTTTAAATATTTCCTTCAGTGGCTTTGATGTAGCTAGGGCTACAGCTATCAGGCAGGATAGTCACCCAACTTACTCATGCTTGCCTTCCCAGCGCCCAGCCCAGCGCCTGGCCCATGGTGGGGAGTCAATCCATGGTATGTGACTAAATGAATCGAAAACATTCTCAAATATTTGTTTACTAGTTTGACCCAGAGCTAAATGAATCAACATGGGTGATTTTCCATCTTCGAAAAGCCATAAAAATCCAGTTTCTCATTTAGCTTTTTTCACCATTAACAGTTCTCCCTCCAGCACTTCTTCCTTTTGCCTGCCTTTTGCTTCATACTGAAATGCAAATCAATTTCCTCTCATTCTTTCCCCTGTGAAATTGGAGAACAGCTGTTTAGTCACCTCTTTATAAATAACCCTTCAACAAGTTAAATTGCCTCTAGGACTTGCTTTCTCTAGATTAAATTATCCCAAAGCCTTTTCTTTTTCTCATAAAGGCATTTTCAGAAAGAAGCATTTGTTATTTTTTATTTCTTTTTCTAACTCTTTATAAAACTTTATTCTTTTCATAAATATACCATATAGAATACCCCTGCAAGTAACTGATTAATGCTGTCTGGAAAGGAAGCCATCTTGGATCTCCTCTCATTTGCGCTTTGGAATATCCTGTTAACCTTTCTCCCCATTGCCTGTGAGATTTAACTTGGTGTCTACTCTCAGCCTCTCCTTGTTTTGTTTCCTTTTTCAGTGCATTTCTTCAAATGTGTAGCTTGATTTTCTTCCCCAGAACGCTAACTTGCTCTATCAGTAGTCTTACCAGTTACAGAGAACCCAGTACAAATTAGCTTAAATGATGGAAGGGAATTTATTGGGTTATATCACTGAAAAGTCTGGTAATATGACTTAACCTCCAGCGTGGCTGTGCCCCGGGGACAAAACAAGTGTCACCAGGAGCACTGTTTTCTCACTCTCTCTGTTAGTGGTATTAGCACCTCCCTTCAGGCCCCTCCAGGCTCCAGCTCCGTGGTAGCTGTGGATCTGCTGCACATGCAGAGCTTACTTGCCAGACTACCCCACCCAGAGGAAGAGAGAAACACTTTTCCTGGGAGACCGGCTGGAATCCTAGGGCTGAGGCGGATGCTGCTCCTTAAACCCATCCCCAGAAGCCTGCTTAGGACCCAGCTCTGCAGCCAGAGCAGTGTCACATACGGCTGTGAACAGGGGAAGAATGTTCCAAGGAAATGTGGGGAGCTGTTCCCAGGAGGAGGGCAGTGGGTGTGAGTGACCAACCATCGATGTGTATCGCTCTGAAATTGTGCTTCTTCACTCTGCCTTAGACAGATTATTAATACTGCTTTGAACTGGAAATGTTTCTGGCATGAACTCTTCACTCAGTCTTTATTGAACACTCTGGATAGAGAATGCCAGGCGTGCAACTAGGTATTGTGTGTATAACCACGAGTGAGGCAATCAAAGACAGATGAATAGGCAAATAGTTAAAACCTGTTATAATAAGTGTTGTTATCAGAATGTATGTGGATACAGGGGTGTTAATAGAAATGAGGGACTCAGTGGGAGGGGCTTGAAGGGGGAGAGAGCTTCACAGGAGAGGTCAGTTTTGAGCTAAGCCTTGAAGGGTAGAAAGGACTTCCCTAGAATGGAGAAAGAAGGGCATTATCCTCAAGGCCATGGTGAACCTTATTAAAAAGTTTCCAGCAGGGAACTGGCAGGATCAGGTATGGATTTTAGAAAGATGGTTCTGCTGGACGTTGGTCGATTCAGTGGAGGCGAGAAGTACTGGCAGGGAGGAGAAAGATCCATTGACTGTTGGAATAATCAAGTCTGAGCCCGACCCAGTGGAGGCCTGAACTGAGTCAGGGACTATAGGGACAGAGGACAGGTTTAAGATATATTGACAGGGTTTGAGACTTGTTAAGTGTAGGAGATGAAAACCAGTCGGTCTAGATGAATTCAAGGTTTCAGCTGTGGGTGATTGCTAGATGAGTTTAGTTCAGTTCAACATGAGTTCAGCTTTGTGGTTCTTTGAGGTGCCTGCTTAAAACCCACCCAAGGGGCGCATGTCTATCGGGCAATGGTAAATACAGAAGGGGACCTCAGGGAAAAGTCTCTGAGCCAGAGACATAGATGGGAGATATCCGAGTACAGGTGGAGTATAGATATCACTTCTTCCTTGAAGAAGGAGTGAGGTTACCCAAGGGGAATTTCAAATGAGAAGAAAAGAGGGCTGTGTAATGGGGAAGAGCAACATTTGAGAGTCTAGGAGAGGATAAGGGATCAGAGAAGGAGGCCGTGGAGAAGTTAGGCATCTGGGTCTCTCCAAATAATAGACTTCCTCTTGCCTTGATAAAGGCAGTGTCTCCTGGGAGATTGATGCCAAGGTGGTTGGTTAGGCACATGGACCCTGGGCTCTACCACCTACTGGTGTGTGACTTGTGGGCAGATTAGTTCGTTTCCTGATCTATAAGGTGGGAATAAGTGAAAGTGAAAGTGTTGGTCGCTCAGTCGTGTCCGACTCTTTGAGAACCCCTTGGACTGTATCCTCTGTCCATGGAGTTCTCCAGGCAAGAATACTGGAGTTGGTTGCCATTCCCTTCTCCGTGG
>NW_011494827.1:516303-552793 GCF_000754665.1 Bison bison bison | reverse complement strand
TCTCCTGAAGTACAGGCACGTTTGTTACCATCTGATTCACCAAGGAAGCCCCTGAAGAAAAAATTTTAGAGGATTAAATGAGTAAATCACTTAATCACTTTGAAAGTGCTTGGCACATAGAAAATGTTAATAAGTGTTTGATAAATAAACATAGAAATCTATCAGTGCATGTGCCCTGCATTTGTGATCTGTCTGCCTCTAAATTTACTTACCTACCGGCCAGTTAATCTGAAATCCAAACTTTGTTTTGGACCTAAATAATTTATTCTTCTGAAAACTCTGGTGGTTCCAATGTAAACAGTGCAAATATCTGACTTCTTGAAGTTTTTCCAGATTATTTATTGGATTATTATTTTTATTATAATACTGGCTATTAATTTGATGTACCTCTAACTTTGATGTACTTTGTTTCTTCCACACTTGATGTGTTTTAAAATTGTTCCTAATAACCTCACTGCATATAACTTTCTCTTCTTTCTCTCTCTCTTGTTTTCTTCAGATTTTCTTCCCCAGAATCATTCTTATAAAGTTCTGGAATGCTCTTTTAGTTGCACCCCCGCATTTTGGTCAGTTTCTGGCATGTTACTTTTAATCAGGCTACTTTTTTCATCCATCTGTAGAAATTGGCAATAATTTCAACTCCTCTCCATTATGGTCAGGAATACGACCTCACTGTCTTTTTCTTCTTCCTTTTGCATTTTCCCAAGTAAATGTCTTGAACCACTGATTAGATCTATGTGCCCACAATAACATAAGCAGGCATGAAGCTTAAATCTGATTTAAAGCAGTATTGTACAGACTGTTACTCCATTAAAGTCCTTCAGAGTCTAGATTAAAATAGAACAGTATGAAGAGCGTGAGTTTGTCATGCAATCTCTAACACTTGTTGAACCAGACATCTTGTGTGTTCATTTTTAAATAACTGGGTGGATCACTTTTTTATTTATTATGAACACAAACACTGATGCTAACAGCTGACATGTGAAAGGAAAACAGGCGATAGTGATGAAAACCATTTAATGATTAGTGAGGAAACAAATATTGTTTAATGAAAATAAAAACCATGTCTAAAGGGCCTAATGCTGACTTTTGGAAATATAACCATGTTGTGGTCTGTTGTGTACCCTCTGTCCTGTACAGTAGATATTGTTTAAAATTGCTTGGGAACTGGAGCTTGCAATTGTGAGCCTGGAATGTCCTGCAGATAATTAAGTTGTGGTCAGGCTTTGGAAAAATAAAAAGTTCTCGAACTATGATTTTATAAACATGCTACAATAACATTTCTTTATATTTAACAGTTTCTTATAGAAAACTGATACTCTCATGAGGCATTGATTAAAGGTAAAACATCAAGAAAGAAAAAATATTAAATTAAAACTTCACTTAGGATGTTGACAGTTGGCTTGTAATATTAAACAGATGTGTATGTTTCTGGGGATATTCTTCTTTCTGAACTGAATTGCTAAGTTGTATTTTTTTAAAATGACAACTACAAATTTTTGATCAGTTAATAATTTTAAATGCCCTTTCTACAATCTTCTGTATCTAACTTCATCTGTAGTTTGAGCCCTCTCAGTGATATAATGATTGGTGAAACCTTTGCTGCCTCTTCTGAAGTCTTTCCTTTTCTTTCTTTCTTCATCATCCCCAGCTCCTCGTCTTAAAGCTTAACTGGGCTCTTCTGATTTGATCGTGCATTCTTGTAGATTGATTCCTTGAAATAATTTTAGGATCACTGAGTGGAATTCTACCCTTTTAGATTTATGTCTGCAGTTTACTCCTGTATAAGTTTCACGTTGGCATTTGCGTGCGACCTACCTTGTGGTATTGTGTTTGTGTGGTCAGTCGTGAAGGCTTCACGCATGATACGTCTGTAGAGCCAGCCGTGCAGATCCGGCCGTACCCCCGTGCTGTGGGGCCAAAGAAATGTCAGTGAGGGGACCTAAAGGAAACAAGGCCATGGAGCGAAATGAGATTCAGTACACTCCTCTTTTTGCTTACAAGAATTTCGCCATATGACCTAGAATGTAGTAGGGGCAGTGGGCGGGGTGGGGTGAGGTGAAAGGGTGGATTGGGCAGGTGGGTGGACTTCGGTAAATGGAGGAGGAGTCAGGTCAGATTTTGCAGGATGAGGTGAAGATGTTTTGTATCTTCAAAGCTTCTTCATATCTATTTGCAAGACTAGATAAATTGTTCATTTTGTTTGGGCCGATGAAATTTTTTAGTTCTGAAGATCATTTTAATTGTTAAGTCTGACATGTGGACAGCTTAAGTTTTCTGAAAGATACATGTCGCAGGGCAGGAGTCTCTGATTAACCTGGAGAACAGTCTAGTTGGTTTGGGTAGAATTATTTATCTTGGAACTATGTATTGTTTGCACAGTCTTCTTTTTGGAATCAGTGTTTTTTTTTTGCAGATTCCATTTGGGAAGCTCTGCTTTGGGGCCTAGTATTTGGAAGGCATTTCCAATAAACACAAAGGTTCACTAGACTGTCTGAACAAATATAATGACATATTTTAGCACACAAAACTTTAAGCTCAAAAATAATGAATTTAGCTTTAATAGCAAACTATCTAAACATGACTGTTGTTCTCAATATCTAACAGTGTAAATCATTTTTAAATGTTCTGTTTGTTAAAGTTGGATTTAATAGCAATAATTTTCTTCTTATAAAAAGTGCATTTTTATATGAAAGGATTTGACAAGTATGTGTTTCAGGTGTTCGCCTTTTGTTTTTTGGATCGCTGTTTTGGAAGTATTATTTTCTATTTTGTGTGTGGGAGAAAGAGCAAATTTCTGTGTTTGATGTCTTAGCAGATTTAATTGAATCATTGCCATATTCTCCTAGAAATTTGTGATGCTAATTAACAGTACCCTTTTAGAAAGAGTTGGGAACTTTAAGCTATGTGCACAAGTACTATATAAATTTAGCATAATTTGTTATTCTACAGCCATCCTTTTTATCGTAAGACTCTGAAAAGCAGTAAAACGTATCTGTTAAGGTTTCTGTCAATTAGCTTGTTTCAGAGCTTTGTATTATTTCATTCCAATTCTCTTCCAATATTTTTTGTGAAAGAGAGTTGTAAATATTTTAAATAGTTCTGTCTAACCAGAATTAATACCACCAGATGTAAGTAGAAAATGCTGTTTCATTTTACCATTCTTACTGCATCATAAGCTAACTCTCTGTAAATGATATTCTTTTATAGATGTTTTGGCCTGGCTCACCGATCCTAATTTCAGTATTATGCCTGACTTAGCAATAAGCTGCTATGATCAGCTACAGTGAATTGTATTAGGCAGGCTTTATTTTCTGTGGCAGTGTGGTATTGCAGTTTCTCCCACCTCTGAGGTAGAATAGCATGGTCTTCATATTGTTTTTCAGTTTTAACGTTTAATAATTGTCTTAGGGAAAAGGAAAGTGGGAAGCTTTTCAAGATAGGTGATGATGAAAGAATTATACCGTATGAATTCCTTCCATCTTTTAAACATTTCATTCGATCACCCCTTTTTCTCTGTATAGTGATTGGATCTTCTCAGCCGTTTCACAGATAATGAATTTGGTTCTGTTCGGGAGACAGAGTACATTGCTAGTGTTTGCAGCCTTCATTCTCTTAACTGTGAAGTTACTGATTGGGAAATGGAAGACCCTCATTGGTCCCTAGTGGTCTGAAATGAGAAATGCATCTCTGGAAAATTTCATTTGAACTTTCTGCAAAGCTTAACATTTCATCAGAAACAAAAACGTTAATAATTTTAGGTAGGTTGATTGGCTTATTTATAGTGTTCTTTGAGCTATAGTTGTAGTTACTTATTTTCTTTTTTTTTTTTTTTTTTTAATTTTATTTTTTAACTTTACAATAAAAGTGTGAATCTTCACAATCTCTTGGGTATTGCTCAGATTACTTCTTTTATGATAATGCAGATTTATTCTTTTTTTTTTTTATATTTTTTTTTCTCTAATTTTACTTTATTTTTAAACTTTACATAATTGTATTAGTTTTGCCAAATATCAAAATGAATCCGCCACAGGTATACATGTGTTCCCCATCCCGAACCCTCCTCCCTCCTCCCTCCCCATACCATCCCTCTAGGCCGTCCCAGTGCACCAGCCCCAAGCATCCAGCATCATGCATCGAACCTGGACTGGCAACTCGTTTCCTACATGATATTTTACATGTTTCATTGCCAATCTCCCAAATCTTCCCGCCCTCTCCCTCTCCCACAGAGTCCATAAGAGTGTTAATCTCTTTGAAAATAGATGAACTACATACAATAACTTGGGAACTGAATTAGCACCTGCATTTCAAGCCACTTAGGAAATGGGGGAAAAATCTGTAAACGCTTGTGTAAGTGCAGATTGAGAAGAATCTGTCAGAAACTTTCTCTTTGTCATTTCTTTGTTAGCTTTATCATGCTTAATTTTCATGAAAATAATGTGTTTGTTACTGTGGTCACACCGTGATGTAGCTTTGGCTTATGTATGATATTTTATTGTCCCTGTCCTGGAAAATTATAGCAGTTTTTATGAGGAGTGGTTTGTGGGTTCACACAACCCACTTGGAGTGCCATTCACTATAATCTCTTCTAAAAGGACCATAAAACATCATGTAAATTGTTTAAAAAGGGAAAGGCCTTTTTTGAGAAAGGCTAAGAAGAAGTCTTTCCAGGCTTTGTTTCTTACAGTTAGCTTCATGATTTTAAGCTCAGTTTATTTAAAGCATTAATGTTAAAAAATAAAATGCACGAGTATGTGAGTAAAGATGGTTGTGAGCTAGGGCTGGGCTAAAACTGGGTGTTGATGCAGAATAATATGTACCAAATACATTGTAATATTTTAAAATGTGTTTCATGTGACTTTGGAAATGAAATTAAGGAAGAAAGGAAAAGAGAGAGGGAGGAAGGAAGGAGGAAGGGAAGGAAGGAGGGAATTAACTCACCGCATGTACATCTTGTTTTAAAAAACCCTTGTGTTCTCTTAAGTAGCTGTGTGTCTGTGGTCGACATTAAGGCACAGTTTTTGGTAACCAGCCTCGTGAAACGCATATTTAATTTCACAAACAGATTTACCTAGAGAAACTTCCCTCCTTGGCAGCTTCACCATTTCGGTTGGCTTGTTGCACTCAGTTTATATACGCCCTTACGAAGGAAGCATAGAGCAGCACAGTAACAGGGCCAGAGTTCTGTCATGGTTTTCTGTACAAATGCCTTATGCCGATATTATCTTGATTTTGTGTACGAGCTCGATGGAGAGCAAGGACGGAAATTGTTAATAATTTTCTACAGCATTTACATGGTACTCTGAGCTTCTAGTCACTTAATACAGATATATCTTATGTTTAGGAAATTTTGGTAAGAAAATCCATACATATGTGAAATATAAAATAGAGGCAGCTGTTCATTTTGCATGAAGATAGAACAAATATAGAATAGATTTAATTTAAAAAACCACTTCCTCAGTACATGTGAGGTTGTTACAGTTGCAACAGCATTTATGGGAACACTTATAAATGAAATGATGATTACCGTGTTCATATAGATAGTCACATAAACATTTGCTTCTGCAAAATTTTCTGTTTATATTAGTGTGTTTTAAAAGCCTCAGATTATCTGGGTGGTTTAGCAACTCCTTGGTTTTGTGACAAGAGGAGGTTATAAGTGGATTATATTTATGCATCTTGAAGAGAGCATCAGAAAATTGCTAAATTCTCTTGAACATGGCTGTTTATCTTTCTGTAAGTATAAATACTTCCTATTTGCATGTATAATTTCATGAAGAATATCAACTTAGGTTTTATTAGGTGATTGTAAATTCTTCTTGTCCATGTGTGTTAAAACATACACAAAACCAACTTCCTAAAACATGTCAAAACTATTTGGAATTATTTCTTACTGTACCCTTTTTTTTTTTTTAATTTTTCTATTATTGAGGTGTTTCTATACTATCTAGGCTGCAGAGTAGCCAACTAAATGAGTTTGGGAAATAGAAGATGAAGGAGATTTTAATAAGAAACAGGAGAGTCTAATGTGATGCCGTGCAAGGTGGGAACTAGGTGAAGGCTGCCCTGACAGGCCTGGAGCCTCGCTGCCGCTGCCACAGGACTGCCCTCGGCCTTCCAGCTCTTGTCGGGACTGCGGCTCCTGTGGGGGACTGGGGAGCCCCTGTGACCAAGTCTTTAGCCTGAGAATCTATCTTCTGTGGTTCAGTGCACTAAGCAAGGAGGACTTTTTGTGGCATTTTAACTGAAGCTATTGGTTATGCCACAAATTTTATAATTGAAAACTTTGTGTCTAGCTCTACTGACTAAATTGTTCTAACATGAGATGGTTGGGAATAGGATAGGCAGGACGCTGAAAGGACCGAATACCAGCTTCTCAAAGTTAGATATTATTTTCCTCTGAGAATTGATGATACGTTGCTGTATCATGGCATCATTATTATCGTAAGTGATATAGATTTGCTATCTTTAGGGGTTTTCTTTTTTTAGATTAGGAAATCATTTTTCCTTGTGTGTGTGTTTGCACAGACAACATACTTCCTAGTCATTTGCAGTTATTAAAATAAAAATGCTTAAGAAGAGTCAAGTGTGTGTTATCTTGTTTTACAAATTACTCAGCTGGAAGGAATCTAAACTTACTTTGCTTACAACTTTTGTCCAAAATGTAGAAGTCCTTGTTTCTGTTTTTCACTTGAGTCAGAAAAATATTTTTCATGGACTTTAGATGACAGTAAACTCTTTCTTAATTAAATAGCTAATTTTTCTTCTTTCTTACGTGAAAATCCTCATCAATATGACCAATTCCTGTCAGAGAAGGGGCACAATTTTTTCATTTTTTTCCCCAAAACTGCAACTTCAGAAAATATGTAAGAGATGTAGCAATTAACCTACATGCACATTTATAATACTAGAAAATGGGCAGCTAGTTACATTCAAAGACAGGATCTGATAGGCCCAAATTGCTTAAAACATCACAGTTATTGAAGATCTACCCTAGGGAATTTGAGAAACCATTTAACAGATGAAAGTACATTTTGAAAAGTCTGACCTTACAGGCAATCATAAAATGAATCAAAACAGTGCTTTTTTCCCCCTGAAATGTACAGAGCCCATCTGTGTCTAATCCAGTAATTATAGACTGTGTTCAATTACCTTTTCAAACTTGGAGCAGACTGGAGACTAGGCAGTGAACAAACATAGGGGTTTGTCTAGACCTCAATTGACCACAGTCTAAAACTTGAATTTATATCTAATTTTATTTTTTGTTTGGTTTGATGGTTCTTAAAGGATTCATTTTTGCTACTTGTGTTCTACCTTCTTAGATTTGAGGTACTGCCTTTTCTCATCACAAAAGCTTGTGTATCATAGATAGCTTATGCTATAGTCAGATGTGTGTTTTCGGAATACTTTTGTCTGGAAATCAATAATTTGCACTGGAGAAAAGACTGCATGGGCTGGGGGGAGAGAGTTATACTCGTGAGTAGTATTTTTTAAAAGTAGCTGTTAAAATGTTGCTGCTGACTCTAACTTTTTTTATGTGCTAGGAAAAGATAATTTATTTTCCTCTTAAACTTAGAAAACTATAGTTGAGATAATTTTAAATTGCTTTATACAGTTAGTAAGATGTTTTGAAAAATACATGTAAACTGCTAAAATCTGTCTTTCCTTTATCAAAGGTATTTTACAGTTGTTTTTCTCTTTATACATTTTTATTGCATTTGCCCATCAGGCAGGTATCTGTTATTAAGACATTGTATAGATTTCAAAATCCACTTCAGACCATTTCAAGTCAGTTTATGATTTGATGAATCTTTGTGTGAGAATTAACCATGAGCAGCCACAGCTAGTTCAAAATATTCAAATATTATCCAGGAATCTTGGCACTTAAAGTTTTTCATAAAACACAAGACGAAAGATCACCACAGGTTTTAGAATGCTTATGCAATAGTCAAAGCTCTTCCCCGCCCCCCCGCCTACCCCCCACCATTATTTAGTATTCCAGTCATTCACATTCCAGTTAGCATTGGAAACCAATGTTCTGAGGTATTTATTGGAGTCATCATTGCATATTGTATCGTGAATTTTTCTAGAAACTTTATGACCGTTCTTAGTGTGGGTTTTGTTTTTTTTTAAAAGTTCATTTAGGTCTTACCATTCTTGGGATGTTTTTAAAGATTCTGTCGTAGGGGAGGGAAGTAGTTTTATTTGGTTGCGTGAATGAACTTTCTGAGAATTATATGGGAAAATGAAACTTGAAGAGAATTACAAATACCGTATGCTTAATAATTCCGTAAGACATTTGCTCAGTTACTCTAGAACAGTGTGATATCTTTACCTTCTTCTGGTCCCCATACTTCTTAGGGTCCTCACAGAGAAGGTTAAAGATTAGTCTTTCTAAGTAGGAGCTTAACAGAGACACTGTTTAGATCCTGTCTCATTCCTTCCCTGATCTGATCCTACTTAAAATGTTCCTGTCTCCACCCAGATTTTCCTAGACCAGCACTCCCTCCTAGTTCCTGCTTCATTATGTGATGTTTTGGGCCACTGAGGTGCCCTCCTTCATGGCATTTAGCCTGACTTGGATTTTTGTGTTTGTTTACTAACCTGTTTAATGGCACTCCCACTGGACTGTAAGCTCTTTCAGATCACAGGCTGGAGGTGTGCTATGTTCTGTCTTCTCCCAGCACCAAGCACAGTGCTGCTTGTGGCAGACGTTTGCTTCTTGTTGGCTGAATGATGGGTGAATGCACCGGCTGCCGACTTCCATCCCATTCTCCCTGACTTAGGCACCATATCCACACTCTTTCTCAGATCACCCAAGCCTCTCTCAACCCAGCGTTAGTCTTCTCTCCTTTTCTTTTTGTGTCATTTCCTCCTATAGATCTTATTTCTCTTACCAAATAACTCTGGCCACGCTGGTGCCCTGCCCTGAAAAACTTCTCACCATTTCCCTTTCAGCCAACCAATTACTCTTCTTTTTACAAGGTGATCCATTCCTCAGAAACACTATTGCTCCGAGTTATACCTCCTCTTATATACTTGTACTTGTCCGGTATTTACACTTGATTGAACATAGCCTTGGAAAAGTTATTTTTATGGTTGAGGACATTTCTTTATGATCTGTTGATACAGAGCAGTTAGTCTGTGTTGGGCTGTGTTGTTATGGGGCCCACATGAGGTCTAAGTGTGAATAATACCTAGTATTTCTTTACAGCGTTCCAGTTTACTGGTTGTTTTCACTCAATTCTCACAATCCTTTTACGAAGTCCTTCCTGTTTCAGAGATACGAGTCAGAGACATACACTTCAGAGAACCCAGGTTGACTCATAAACCCCAAAGCTGCAGGACAAAGATTCAGATCAGGGTTTTGTCACTCTATAAACTCTTTGTGGAACATCAAGATTATTTGAAAATATGTTCTGTCTTTACAGACATTCTTTACACATAGGAAACTGTTGGTTTGTTCACTGACTGAATTGATGCAGCCCGTAGTTATGGCTGTTGTATCACTTACTGAGCTCACTGCAGCTGGGTGACTGTTTGTCTCCCTGACTTTTGCTTTTTAAGGGCACTGGCCACATCTTATTCTATTTTCAGTCCACAATGTGTAGTCATAATAGAAATGCAAAGAACATTTGTTGAGTGAATATACAGTATCAGGGCTTCCCTGGTAGCTCAGAGGTAAAGGATCCACGTGCAGTGCAGGAGTTGCAGGAAATGCAGGTTGGATCCCTGGGTCAGGAAGAACCCCTGGAGGAGGGCATGGCAACCCACTCCAGTATTCTTGCCTAGAGAATCCCATGGACAGAGGAGCCTGGCGGGCTGCAGTCCATAGGGTCGCAAAGAGTTGGACACTACTGAAGTGATGCAGCATGCATAGTGTATCAAGTGAGAGAAATGCAGTAAAAAATAAATCCTTAACTGACATAGATAATATCTAAAACATTCTGCTACAAAGGCAGTATGGCGTGGTGGTGAACACCAGAGAGGCTAGAATCCAGTCTGCCCAGATTTCAAGCCCTGGCTGTGGCACTTTCTTGCTATGTGACCCAGGCAAATTACTTTGCCTCTGTGCGCATCAATTTTCTCATCTGAAGTGGGGATTATAATCCTACCTGCCTTGTAGGGATGTTTATACACACACACACACATTCAGAATAGTATCAGACTCATAGTAATGCTCAATATATATTAGCTTTAGTTTAAACAGACCACATAGGACCACTGGGCCATGACGATAGGCATTCAAAAATGAATATAAATATAATTGAGATTGTTGTGTGTGTGTTAGTCACTCAGTCCTGCCTGACTCTTTGCGACCCCATGGACTGTAGTCCCCCCAACTAGGCTCCTCTGTCTATGGGATTCTCCAGGCAAGAATATTGGAGTGGGTTGCCATTTCCTTCTCATATCAGTAAAAATAGTGGAAAACTCTTAAGGAGTTGCTGCGTAATTTGAGCAGCTCACATTGCATGAAGGCAGCTTAAGAACGCTGAGTGGAGGAGCCGAGCATTGGTGTGCAGGAGAACGTTCACGCAGCAGAACATGCCCAGCGTTGTCTGTGCACTCTGCCACGTGGATGTGTATGATGTCTGCATATTCCGCATGTCAAGTTCAGAGGAGAAGGGTGCTATGAGGTGCTCCTTTAGACGAGAGCTAAGGACAATGCCTGGGCCATGCCCTCAGAGAGTAAAGGATATGGATCAGAATATCCTGGTTCGTGAGGAGGAGAGAATTTTGATTAAATAATCGGTTAAGTATCATGCAACAGAGGGAAGACCAGGAGGGTTGTCTGTATTAATTGGTTATCATGTAGAGAGTAGTTTCGTTGAAGACTTAGTTGAGAGAAGCCAGGTCAGAGAGCTTAAGAATAGATAAATCAGTGTCTTGAAAAATCAGGGCAAAGTGAACCATCCATTCAGGGTTCTTAGTATTGAAAGACAGGAGTGAAAGAGCTTTAAAAGGTAGAAATCATATCTAACTCTGAAATTCTCTTTCTGCCATAACCAAATAGCTGAAAGAACTTTGTTTTTACTCTAGTTTTTTAAAAATGAGAACAATGATAGGATGAATTTCATTCACAGAGTTTGCTTTCCATTCCAACTGCACTGTCTGTTGCTGTGTTCGACAAATTGATTGCTTAATTTATGATAATGTTTATGCAACTGCTTTCCTCATCTGCAGTGAAAAGACTGAGAAACATTTCTTTGATTTGTGTATCTACGAGTCCTCCTGATTTGTAGAGAAGCCTTGAAGCCTTTACTTGACCACTCAGTAAAGAGTTCCTGAGCACTTTCAAGGTGCTGCTCGAAGCAGAGACGTCATAATGGACAACTCCTGGCCTCATGGATCGTGAAGGCTGAGGGCTGATAATCATGGCTCCTTTGATCATCATGTCTCCTTCGGGCCCCTTCTCTCCCTCAGTGGAAGCTGGAATCTCAGAGTTCTCCCTCCAGTAGTCAACTCTTACGTATTTGGATGGTTTTCTTCCAGGTCCTCCATGTTTTCATCATAGCCCTGCCCTCAGATTGACATTAAAAAGAAAAAAATTTATGTCATTTATAGAAGCAATGATTGAACATCCGTCTTTTCTAAGAAAAGTTAGAAGTTTATGGTTGTCTTCATCGTAGCCAACCAGCATGTTATTACTGTGCTAGCAAGGAGACACTGCAGACCTCTGGCTTTGTCGTGAGTGCTGGGGTACTTTTTACTCATCAGAGGATTAAGAATCTCATCAGTTATTCCTTTCTGTTGGGTGCCTGTTATAAAACGTAGAAATGTGATTTTTTATTGACCTTGGAATATTTAGAGATATTCAAGGTGCCATGTTTAAGTAATCTACTGATGGACTTTGAAAATATTAATATCAGCATTCCCATGTTCTGCTGGCAAATGTAGCCCCTAAAGTCAGCTCTAACACAGTAAGATTCAGGAACTGAGGAGAGAAAACTGACTGAGATGACTCTGCAGGTTGAAGTCCCCCACACTCCTCCGTCACTTCAACCTTTTTCTCTGTCCTTCCTTTGATTAGGATTGGCCTGTGGCTCTATGCAGGGTTGCTTTTTCTAGGGTAATGTTGCGGTCAGGTCTTTGAGCCTACTTTCTGTGAGATCATAGCTGAATGGGAGGCCCTGAGAGGTCTGGCGTGCCTACAGCTGGGATTTGGCGTCTAGGTTCTTCCTGATCTTACTCTCAAGGTGCAAGTGCTTCTGAACTAACATGGAATATAATTTCTGGGATTTGCTAATGGGAGAACTAAGGAAAGGTTTCCTGTCTCCTATCTCCTCTTAGTCTTTGGGAAACTTCTAAAAATTTTAAACTTACACTGCGTCCTTCCTTAAATTTTTGAGTTGAATGCATTCATGTCCATTTGATGTGTATATTATCATATTCCTGGATTTTATTCTTGAACCGAGTTGGAAAGTTTCAAGGCAAACATTTGGTTTTCTGTTAGCCCACAAATTGGGCAATGGTTGTTCAATTATGGTCTGCCGTTGACTTAGGCAGAGTCACATGTTAGAAGTATATTTTGCTAGTAACCCACAAAGCATACCAACTGTCAGTCCTTTGTCATGTCTGCCTGTGGGCAGTAATCTCACAGTAGTAGTACTATTCCAGGATTTCATCTGTGGATTACTTAAATGTGTCATCTAGAAACTCACTGTAAAATACATTAGTGACAAAATAGCCAGGCATAGATGTTATGCCTGCCCACCTACCTAAAAATTCTACTCATCTCCCGGTGGATTCAGATGCTTCCCAGAATACTCAGCTCACAAACGTGCCTCAAATGTAGTAAAGGAAACCCAGTCCAATATGATGAGGAAATATTAATTTGCTGACTGTTTGCCCTGTGATACGTTTATTATTCATTATTAAATGGTTGTGGTGGATGCCTGGTTTGTTTTTTTGTTCCCAAACCACTCTTCTATCAACAATAGCACCTTCCTCCTTTTGGAAGCTGATACTGCCTCTGACTTCAAACGTAGTTTCAGCAGAAGCTGCTGTTCTTCCATGTAACATCCTCCACCCTTCAGGTCACACACCATAGGCAGGGATCAGGCTCCAGTCAGGACAGTAAGACTCATTCCCTAAGATTTCCTGGGCTTCCCTGGTGGCTCAGTGGTAAAGAATCCACCTGCAGTGCAGGAGATGCAGGTTGAGTCCTTGGGTCGGAAAGATCCCCTGAAGAAGGAAATGGCAACCCACTCCAGTATTCTTGGCTGGGAAATCCCACGGACAGAGGAGTCTGGCGAGCTATAGTCCCTGGGGTCCCAAAGACTCAGAGATGACTGAGCGATTAAAATAACAACAAACATTTTTTAAAAACTGGGTTTTGAGAAAAGAGTCATTCTTTGTCCAGAGGCCTGATTTAACAAATAAAAGGAGCTGTTGACAATGTTCCCATTGCTGAATTGCAGTAAGAGAATTAAAGCTGAAATACAGAAGGAAAACCGGGTTAGAAATCAAGGGAGCTCTCGAGGGATTTTTTTTTAATTAAAAAACTAATTTATTTTTAATTGAAGTATAGTTTACTCATAATATTAATTTCAGATATACAGCATAGTGATTTGATATCTTTATAGACTTCACATCGTACAAAGTTCTTATGGTATTATTGCCTGTATTCCCTGTCCTGTACATTGCATCCCCGACTCCTTTATTTTACAATTGGTGGGTAGTTTGCACCCCTCCGTCTCCCTCACCTATTTCACCCCTACCCGCCTCCTTCCCTCTGGCCGCCACTAGCTTGTTCTCTGTACCTGTGAGTCTGTTTCTTTTTTATTATGTTTGTTTGTTTTGTTTTTTAGATTCCACCTATAAGTGAAACATATAGTATTTGTTTTTCTCTGTCAGACTTACTTCACTTAGCGTGAGATACCCTTTAGGTCCATCTGTGTTGTCACAGATGGCAAGATTTCATTCTTTTTTGTAACTGAGTATTATTCCATTGTGTGTACGTATGTATCACATCTCTATTTATTCATCTGTTGATGGGTACACTTAGGTTGCTTCCATGACTTGGCTATTAATGCTACAGCGAACATCGGGGCGCATGTATCTTTTTGAATTATTGTTTTTGTTTTCTTTGGATAAATACCCAGAAGTGAATTGCTGGAGTGTATGGTAGTTTTGTTTTTAATTTTTTGAGGAACCTCCATACTATTTTTCACAGTGACTGCAACCAATTTACATCCCCATCAGAAGTGCCTGAGGGTTCCCTTTTCTCCACATCCTTATGGACACTTGTTATTTCTTGTCTTTTTGATGACAGTCATTTTGCCTGGTGTGAGGTGACATCTTACTGGGGTTTGCTTGTCATTTCCCTGATAATGAGCATCATTCCATCCCCAAACAGAAGAATGCACATTCCTTTCAAGTGCACACAGAACCTTCCGCAGGATAGATCACGTTAGGCCACAGAAGTCTCAATACATTTAAGAAGAAAGAATCCGTTTCAAGCATTTTTCTGACCACAACGGCATGAGACTAGAAATCAGTTATAGGAAGACAATTGGAATAAACACAAATCCATGGAGACTAAACAGCGTGCTACCAAAAGCACCAGTGAGTCAACAAAGAAATCAGAGAGGAGGTCAAAGAGTAGCTTGAGGCAAATGAAAGTAGAAACACAGCTTTCCAGAATCTGTGGGATGCAGCAAAAGCCGTTCTAAGAGGGAAGTTTATAGCAATACAGGCCTTATTTTAAGAAACAAGAAGAGTCTCAAATGAACAACCTAACTTTACACCTAGAAGGACTAGAAAAAGAACAAAGTAAACCCCGAGTCAGTAGAAGGAAAGAAATAATAAAGATCAGAGCAGAAATAAATGAAATAGACACCAAAACAAACAATAGAAAAGATTGGTTAAACTATGAGCTGGTTTTTTTTCTTTTGTTTTGGTGGTGGTCTTTTTTTTTTTTTTTTTAAAGATAAGCAGAATCGATAAACCTTCAGGCAGACTCACAGAGAAGTTTTTAAATACCTACTTCCAGTTGTCTCAGAGGGCCAGCTGTGTCTTTGCCCTTCCCATGTCTTAACATTAAACGGTTGTCCTTAACTGGTGGCAGTTCAGCCTCCTAGGTATATTTGGCAATGTCTAGAGACATTGCTTGGGGGATGCTGCTAAACTACCCTACAATGTACAGGACAGCTCCTACTCCCCACATAATTTCCCTACAACAAAGAGTTATCTGGCTCAAAATGTCAGTAGAGCTTAGGGTGATAAACCCTGAAGTTTAATCCTTCTTTCAAACATGTTGGATAACATTGGCATCCATTCAGTCCCCACTCCCCATTTTTGGAACACTAGCTAGAACTAGTTTCTATTCAAGAGACCCTTAGCTAATTTAGGGGTATATATGAACTAATTGTGAATGTTGTTTGTTATTGGTACACATTTTAGTCCCATATTTAAGATATTTCAGTACACAAGTGACCCGATGAACCCCATCACTCAGATTTAGGGGGACTGTTGATTCACCTACCACAGGGGTTCAGATGGACACTTATAGCCTGTCTTGTGTACCCAAGCGACGTATCTAAACTTGCAAACTTTTGATGCATAACCTATTCATATAAATTGCTGCTAGGATTGCATCAAAATTATGCTGTCCTCCCTAAGATTTCTTTTGAGATTTATATTCAGCCCATGTTAGGGATGAAATATCCATTTTTAGGAGTAACTGTGTGGAACAAAACACTGTCTTATAAGGGCCTTGATCATGCTTGGTAAGTACAGGGAGCTACAGCATCTGTATTAACATGGGCTGGGCAAATGAAGTTCCCTCTTTGAAACTATTGCAAAGTAAGGTACCTCTGATTCATTTTCAGACTCATATACAGGAGTTTCTCAATGACAACTCAATGAAAAGAATGTTAGTAATGACTTCACAGCGAGAATTTGAGGTGTTAAGCACAGCCCTCCAGTTCATCTTGTAGATTAGGAATCAGATTTAATATTTCTTACATTTTTCACTAAATCTTTCTTTGACTAATGTCTTCTAAAAACCGTGACTGGGAATTCGCCCTAAGTTTCTTTCTCCTTGGCCTCCCTCATCGCTCTGGTTAAGCCGGGGTTGAATTGCAGAGCATTTTGTGAGGTGAGTTTCTCTGCCTCTCTCCCTCTCCCACTCCTCCTGGCACATAGTTGACTCATTAAATGTTTGCTCGAAGAACAATGCATATCTGTTTTTGAATTCTACTAACTTCTAAATTTTGATTTCCAGCTCAAACTTCTCCTCAAACACTACATTCTACTGCCTACTTGACGTGCTTGCTCAGAGGTCCGGTAGACCCTCGGTGTCCTTGCTTTTCATGGCAAATGCTAGGTCTGCTCCTGTCCTACTCCTGTCTTAGGGGCTTTGTACTTGTTCGCTCTACTTGTAATGCTTTCCCCCAGAGTATCTGTCAGGAGAACTCTTAGCTCCCCTCCCTTAAGCATGTCCTATATGTCATCTTGTCAGTGAGGCCATCTTAACCCCTCTATTTAAAAATTATAATTCACCTGTTCCCTCACACTCTACCTAGATTTCCCTTCCTTTACTCTACTTTTTCTTGTTTTTCCCCATAACACTCATCACCATCTGATATACTTTACTGGGGCTTCCCAGGTGGCTCAGGGGTAAAGAATTTGCCTGCCAGTGCAGGAGACAAGGGTTTGATCCCTGGATCGGGAAGATCCCCTGGAGAAGGAAATGGCAACCCACTCCAGTATTCTTGCCTGGAAAATCCCATGGACAGAGGAGCCTGGCATGCTGCAGTCCATGGGGTCGCAAATGAGTTGGGCACTACTCAGTGACTGAACAAGTAATATACTTTATTGACAAACTTATTTTTATATGTTATTTTTAATATATTTATTATATTTATTGTTTATTATCTGTTTAGACTCTGAGCCTGGTAGGCTTGCAGTCCATGGGATCGCTAAGAGTTGGATATGACTGAACGACTTTACTTTCACTTTTGACTTTCATGCATTGGAGAAGGAAATGGCAACCCACTCCAGTGTTCTTGCCTGGAGAATCCCAGGGACGGCGAAGCCTGGTGGGCTGCTGTCTGTGGGGTCGCACAGAGTCGGACACGACTGAAGCGACTTAGCAGCAGCAGCAGCAATTGTAAGCAGAGCCAAGATCGTTCAAACTGGGATCTTTTGACTCCCAAATTTAATTCAGTTTTTGTTACAAACCAGCTTCTTTGTTTTGACTTCAGAATGGTCTGATATTTCTGGTCTCCTGAAGTGTTGGGCTTAGTCTTTGTTTCAAAATAATTAATTTTCTTTATGTGCTGTGCTGTACTTAGTCGCTCAGTTGTGTCTGACTCTTTGTGACTCCACAGACTGTAGCCCACCAGGCTCCTCTGTTCATGGAGATTCTCCAGACAAGAATAATGGAGTGGGTTACCATGCCCTCCTCCAGGGAATCTTCCCAACCCAGGGATCAAACCCAGGTCTCCCGCATTGCTGGCAGATTCTTTACCATTTGAGCCACCAGAGAAGCCTATATAACCTACATAATTAAAGTGACGTTTGTTTCTGACTGCAACACCAAAACCTCTAGGATTTTTACCGAATTTGGAGGCTATGTTTGGGATGATCTAAAGGGAAATACAGGCTACGTAGCATAAAAGAGATGAGAACGTGTAGTCAGAAGAGGCAGTTTTCTTCCAGAGTCGCATCAGTGGGGAATGGAGAGACCCAAATGACAGACTCTTAAGACACCATGAACATACAGAAAACAAAAACAAAGACAACAGTGGTTTGGGATTTGACCCCCAAGTTGAAAGTCCTAGAAGCAGGTGCTTTTCACTTGAGCATTTCTACATGTTATAGTCTAGAAGGCATGGCAGCTGTGACACATTTACTTGATGATAACTCATAATTCTCCCAAGCAGTCATGGGAGGCCAGCTAGTATTTAAATTAAAAACACCCCCCATTTGGACTTCTATATCTGTGTTTGGATGGCCAAAGTTGTTTGTTCTGTGGTCGGCTCTCTGGCATGGTGGCTGATAGACAGGAAGTGAAGTGAAGTGAAGTCGCTCAGTCGTGTCTGACTCTTTGCAACCCCGTGGACTGTAGCCTACCAGGCTCCTCCGTCCACGGAATTTTCCAGGCAAGAGTACTGGAGTGGGCTGCCTTTTCCTTCTCCAGGGGATCTTCCCAACTCAGGGATGGAACCCGGGTCTCCCGCACTACAGGCAGATGCTTTAGCGTCTGAGCCACCAGTGCTTACCTTGGGGACTGGAGCATAACGTGCTAGGAGAGTCTGTGTATCTTTCTAGTTGGCTTCTTTTTTTAATTTTAGTTTAATATTAACATACAATAAATTTGACTTTTAAACTGTTCAGCTCTGTGAATTTTAATACACATATGCATATATGTTTTACCAACATAAATGTATATATACATACATATGTATTCTCTTTTGGTATAACCATTTTAGTCAGAATACAGAACAATTACCTCTAAAATCTCCCTCATGTTATCCCTTTGTAGCCAACCCCGTCCAGCCATAACCGGTCCTTTCTTGCTGTAGTTTTGGTTTTTTGAGAATTTTATGTAAATAGAATCATGTAGTATGTAATCCTTTGATACTGACTTCTTTTCTCAAGTACAAAGCCTTCAATCTTAATATAAAGCCTTTGAGATTCCTTTAAGCTGTGTGTTTATTCAGAGCTCCTTCTTTACTGCTGCGCAGCAGTATCTGGAGGCACCATGATCATCACTTCTTGAGGACATTGAGGTTGTTTCCTGTTTTTGGCAATTATGATAGAGCTGCTGCATATTTGTGTATAGGTTTTTGTGTGAGAATAAATTTTTGTTTCTCTAGGGCAGATGGCCAGAAGTGGGACTGCTAGGTCATATGATAACTATATGTTATAAAAAACTGCCTGTGTACAAATGTTCTTAGCAGTGTTATTCATAATGAGGAAAAAGTGAAAATAGCCCAAATGTCCATCAACTTGAGGAATGGGTAAATAAAATCTGATATATCTATACAGTCAGTATTATTTGGCAGTAAAAAGAAATGTACTGATACTTATTGCAACAGGGATAAACCTTGAGAATATGCTTAATGGAAGAAACCAGTCACAAAGGACCACTTGTTGTATGATTCCATTTCTGTGAAATGTCCAGAAGAGAGGTATCTGTAGAGACAGGAGGTAGTATGGTTGTCTGGGGCTGGGAGGTTGGGTAGATATGGGAAGTGACTGCTGATGGATATCGCATCTTTGGAGTGATGAAAACATTCTAAAATTGATTGAAGTGATGGCTGCACAACTTGTGGATATACTAGAAACCACTGAATAGCACAGTTTCAATGAGTGAATTGTATACTATATGAATTATATCTTGGTAAGGCTGTTTAATGGCAACCCACTCCAGTATTCTTGCGTAGGAAATCTCATGGACAGAGTCTGAGCCTGGTGGGCTGTACTCTGTGGGGTCACAAAGAATCAGACACGACTTAGCAACTGAGCACACAAGCTGTTTAAAAAAATAATAAACTGCTAACTTCTTTCCCACAGTGGCTGTACATTTTTGTATTCTCACCGGCAAAGCGTGGGAGGTCTAGGTGTTCATGTAAACCTCACCAGCACTTAGTATTGTCAGTATTTTTTATTTTAGCTACTTTTAATAGGTGTGTAGTGATATTTCACTACTCATTTGCATTTCCCTAGTTAATGATATGGAATAGTTTTCATATGCCTATCTGCTTTCTTTAGTGAGGAATCTGTGCATGTCTTGAGCTCATTTTATGACTGAGTTGTTTGTTTTCTTAGTGTGAAGATTGAGAGGTCTTGATATGTTCTGAATGCAAGTCCTTTGTCAGATATGTGGTTTGCAAGTATTTTCTCTTCCTCTCCTGATTAGCTCGTCTTTTTTCTCTCTTCAGTACTTCTTGATGAATTCCAAGTTCTCAGGGTTTCATTGTCTGATTACTCCTGTACCCTCAGTGCTTAATATCTGGCATGAAATATCTGGCATAAAACAGATATGCAGTTAATATTTGATGGATGAATGAATGAGTTCCCCCTTCTTACTGATTAGCAACAGGTTTTTTTTTTTGGAGAGATAGTAATATATTAAAAGTAAACCTGATTAAAATATTTCCTTTCTATACATACTCTTTAAAAAAAAAAAAATCTCTAATATAGATTGTAAAGCCTGTCATGATACAGCTTGATTCCTTGAACATTTCCTGTTCTCCTCGGCCTTATAACCTTTACAGGTGTTGTTCCTTCTGTCTCGAGCACTTTTCCTCCCACTCTCTTTGCCAGGCTAATTTATTTATTTCCTAGTTCAAGCATCGCCTTTGCTCATTCAATCTAGACTCTGGGAATATAAGAATAAATAAGACAAACACAGTCCCTTATCCTCTTGAGGCTTACCTTTCATGGCAGAAACCCTCTCCCCCTTGCCCCAGTCTAGGCTGGGCGTCTCTGTCTCATAGTGTCCCTGTTTTTACTTAACAAAACTTTAATTATTTATAATTAAGTATGTTCACCATACCGACCGTAAACCAATGACCTTTAAATATTTTTGTTTATTTGTCCCTTAAAAGAATTTTGGACAAAGCCAAGCAACCTTGTATATATATTTCAAGCTGACATCTACACTTTTTTTCTTTATAACTTTAAATAGTTGCAAAGGATATAATTTCCAGCATGCTATAAAACTTGACATTTTAAAGTTAAACTTTTGGTCACTCTTTTAAATGTATCCCATGAAATCTAAATACTGTATATGATGCTCACCATCATTTGTTGGAAAAAGAAATCCCTAAAAATTCCTTTTTATAGTCATAAATTTTACAATCTTTCTTTTTCTTCATAAACTCCATTTCATTTCCCCCACATAATATCCTATCCTTGGTTATTGCTGAAATCTTTTATTGTTCATTCTCTTCTACTTCTTTGCAACAGAAATAGGTATGCAAGTAGAAATTTAATTTTTAAAGTATTTCCAGTGATAACCAAAAGGCTGTAATTGTTCTCTGTTGAATTATTGTATTGAATTATTCTGTGTTTAGTTACTTTGGCAGTTATTATCAATGTGCATATATTAAAACAAAAAAAAATATGTTATTTGACATGAAAAGACTCTTAAGGAAACAGATTTTTTTTAAAACTGGATTATGTGCAAGTAGATGAATGTTACTTTTTTCTAGATCATAACAGTATTCTATATCAACTGCATTCTTAGTTTTCATTTCTTATGACATAAGAGCTGAGAAACCTTGGAAACCTTGTTTGCACACATAACAGACACGAATGGAAGGAGTTTTGTGTTCGCACTGCCACTCCTCTCTGTTGTTTGAACTTCCTCTGCGTTACAAGCCCAAACTGTCATCAAAACTTTTAAATATGATCTGCCAGATGAAAACTGAGTTAGATCCTCTGTTAATTTTGTTGAGTGGGGAATGTTGGAAACCGTCCCCTCCCGCCAACCCCCAAGCTTGTGGAAGGGTTTGTTGTTCAGTCATAAACGTCATTCCCAGGATTTCTAAGTGTCCCTTTGTTAGAAGTTTTTATGTCTAGGCCTATGCACCATAATAAGCTTCAGGTGTGGTGGAGCTCTGACTTTAAGAAGCGGAAAAGGTCCTTGTGAAGGGCTTGTGGGAAAGTAGACCAGCAGGATGTGGATCAGCAACAGGTTCGCAGGAAGAGTCGCTTCAGAAAAGAGTATACATAGATGTCGAACTCTAGAAATCGACTTCCTTAAAATTATGTGTGCCTGATACCCGTTAGAAGTCCATCCTGTGTTTCCTAGTATCCATCCGTCTGCCACGTGGACTATTGCTTCAGGATTCGTAAGGCAAAGAACCAGCCCCCATCTTCTCAACTCAGAACTCCTATCAAGAAGAACTTAATATATATTTTCTCACTGATCCAGAAAAAAAAAAATTTTTTTTCATGTAAAATTTTTGTGTAAAATCTGAACTTGCTCATCTTTTATATTTTCTTTGAAAAGACACAAAGGGAAAATGTTTTTATTCCTGAATAGTATTGTATGCTTTGGAACTCATTATTAATTTTCAAGAATAAAATGTTCTTTTACAAGTAAAGTTTTTGACTCAGTAGCTGTCTTGCTAACAATGATTATACCACTTACCTTAAATCCTTTTTCTCCGTTTTCCCAATTACACTGTTGTTAAAAGAAACTTTTACTGTTCTTCAAGTAATAAGGTTCTGCTTGAATTCTCCATGGAAATAATTTTTTTGGGTACTTTTTATCCTAATGTAATTTTCAAAGCTTAGAAAAAAAGTAATTGTCATTTGTTTTCTTTTTACCTGCAGTGGTTTTGAGGTATCTGGGAGATGCTTTTAGGCATATTACACCTATAGGGCAATAGAGGTCTGTGTGCCTGCAACATGCAAATAGGCTATATTGCTGCTGAGAAATAAGAACCGCAGATTGGCAGCTTCACCTTTCTGTTAATGTGCAGATTCTTAATGCTTAGTATCCTGGAGGTTTCTGCTTTTCTGCAGAAAATCTAATACAGATTTTCGATTGCCTCTTAAAATGCTACACTTCTCCAGGAAACCTTATCTTTGCTATAGCATCTGGTTTTCTGTGAAGTCATAATTTTGAATCAGAATTTCCAGCTGTTGGCATCTTGTTTTATGGAGCCTGAATTGAAAATCAAAAACTAGGTTATGTATTTAAATAACAGAAGTGAATGTTATCTTTCTTTTTCTAAAACAGTATGGCAATTGTATATAAGTATTTCCAATTTGCAGCGTTATTGTTCATGATTTGCTCCAAGAGAAACAAGGTTGAACAACAGCTGAACAGCTTTAAGTGAGTAGGTTACGTTTTATTCTTCTCTCGTGTCCCGTGAACCTACACACATGGTGTCTGCCTAGGGACAGATAAGAACTGCAAAATAAGAATTGTTGGTGCTCAGCAAGCACCTTACAGATGGGTTAGTCTTGACTCTGTAGTTTCTAGATGAGGAAACCAAGGTCTTATTTTGCCCTGTATATAGAAAATGATCACTGACTTGAGGCAGAAGAAATCGGGTTTAATGATATTAAGATAAACGTGTTGTTTACTGTTCTAAAGGCAGTCGTTCTGAACAAGGGGACCGAAGGAGGGGAGTCCCGGCAGGCCTGCTGGAGGACTGCTGTGCGCCTAGCCTAGGCTGGGGTGCCACGTGAGGCCAGTAACTCCTTTCCCTGTCTGGGAAGCCATTTGGCAAGATCCCTCAAGATTTTAAAAGATTTTGTAACTGTCAAGCTCACGGTTCCTCTTTTAAGACTTTGTCTTAAGGAATTACAAAATCAGATAAAGATTCATTGTACAAAAATAGCCTGGTATGGTTTAGCAGAAAGATGTTCTTTACAGCATAATTTATCCTGTGGAAAATCAGAAGGAGCAGTTCAGTTATCCAGTGGTAGAGAAATAGATTATGGTAAATTTAAACAATGAAATGTTATATAGTCATCGAAGTAATTTTTAGAAGATTTTTTAACTATGTGGTAAAGTGCTTATTTGTAGTGTCATTGGAAATCAGTAGAATATAAGATTGCATATATAATATGATTCCTTACGTAAAGGAAATTTGTGTATAAAATGGATCATATGTCAAAGTGGCAAAAGAGTTTGTCACTAGGTGATGATGAGTTGATTTTATTTTCTTTTTATTTTACTTATTTCACCCACTCCATGATTAGCAGAGAATAAGATTATAAAAAAAGGAGTTTAAAATGTAGTTGAAGAGGCAAATTTTTTTTTCAAATGCCAAGGGTTGGAAAACCCCACTTTAAAATCCCACCAAGGTCAGGCTCATTGACAGTCTCTGGGGCTTGTGCTGTGTTAAGTCACATACAGTTGCCCCACCCTCATCCCCGTGGCTGGAATCCTAATGGCGGGGGGAGTGACCCATCTGGAATGTGGGCAATGGGGTGGAATCCACAAGTAACTGCTGTTTTAATCAGCAGTCATTTTATTTGGAAAAAAATTTGAAAAGCAATTTCCCCTATCGAACGAACATTCCTTTATTCTTTCATTAGCAAACATTTTTGAGTGCCCCCTAGTTAGTTCTTCTGACTTGAAGGTAACATTCTACTGCTAGTGATTCTTTGCCCAGTGATTGTTGAAATGTTCCTAACTCTCTCTGCCAGAGTCTTGTGGTATACAGGTAACTTGACACAGTTCCTGTTCTTACCTGGTTCAGGTTTAATAATTAAATGGGATTAGCTATTAAATAATGCATGTTTGTGGAGAAGCCAGTCAGTTTAATACCTGTGAACTTGAAAACACCACTTTATAATCAGTGCATGTCTTGGTGGGATCCATGTTGCTGTGGCTTTGTGTGTAACATAGTCAAGCAGCAGGGCAAATTAAATGCTGTTTTTCTGAAAGGTGAGGTTTCCTAAGGCATGGTATGGCTTTCTTTGCTTCCAAACTTCTTTGAAAAAAATCTATGAATATTTTAAAGTCTTCGATTCCACTTTATAATTTAAAATTAATAATTTCTTACTACTGTAATTTCATACGTTTCGTACTAACCCCCCTGGGGGGGAAGAAAAGTATTTACTTACTTCAAATTTCTTATACTGATTTCAGTTGGTCTCATTCCACATTACAATTATGGCTTTCCAGTCCACAAGGTATGGCTTAGAGTTGTGTTTCAAATTCGCAATGGGTTGAGCATTAATAAAGCTACTGTTTTTAATTTAAAAGAACAGATCTCTTAAGGAAAGTTTGTTAGGCTCTGGGATTAATTTTTTAGATGTTTGTTGTATGTAAGTTCATGATAGCCTCAAATTGTTATTCTCCTGCCAAGAAGTGGCACCTTTTGTTCCCCTCATTTGCCTGTTCGGCCTAGTTGTCTACTTTGCCACATTTGCAATAGCCAAGGAATTCTAGAGCTGGAATAAGGTGCCTTGGTGAGCTTTCTGTCTTTTGCAAAAATAACCTGAAGCCCTTTGATGAGTGTCTTTTCTTAAAGGCCTTCAGAGAAGGACGTCTCGCAGTCTTTCCAGCGCTTTGTGTTTCTGATTGACCATTATCTTTTTCTCTCTCCTTTTTTTTCCATCTGGTGTGAAACATAGATCTTTTTCTTTAAACTTAAGCTGTTTTGCTATTTGCCGCATATTTTGGAGTACTAATCTATACCTGTATGGATATGAACAAGTTGTTCTTAGTATCCTTCCTAAATGTTCTGACTGACTGTGTATTACCTGATTGCTTCGTCCTAACAACAGCATCATGTACCGGTGAGCTGCTATCACAGAACTATTTTTCTTGGAAAGGCTAGGAAGTCTTTGATAATGGATTGGGCCAGTGATTTAAATAGTCCAGACACATAAGCTTACATTTATTTAGCAATTTACTAGATGTCTGTGTGATACCGGGACTGTGTCAGTCCCTGTACTGGGGACCGAAGATACTGCCCACTCCCCACCCCCCACACCCCAAAAAAAGGATGAGATTAAGTGCTTCAGAATAGAGCAAGTCTAGTAGGGAGACCTTTCCGATATATTGGCAGTAATAGTATCATTCATTATTTGGGGTTTATTGCTGTTAATGGGTTTATTTTCCAGTATTATTTTGCAGAGAAGTTGAAAAGTGGCTTCAGATCTATTTGCTTTTTGCCCCACCCCCCAAACCCAGAAGTGCTTCCCTCCAGAGAAAAATCATTCTAAAAAAGCTTGCAAATTTAGGGAAGACATATATAAATGAGTTGTAAATTTATGTGGTGAAAACAATATGAGGTTCTATGGAACAAGATTTTTCCTTTTATAGAAAAGAGTGATTGAGTTGGATTTTCCCAGTTCATATTGTTACTGAAGTTTTATGTGACTTATTTTAATTAGTAGAAGACATCTGTTCATTTACAGCAACTAGTGATCACACCTCTCTTTGACACATACCATAGACCCTCAGGGAGAAGGCGATGGCACCCCACTCCAGTACTCTTGCCTGGAGAATCCCATGGACGGCGGAGCCTGGTGGGCTGCCATCTATGGGGTCGCACAGAGTCGGACACGACTGAAGTGACTTGGCAGCAGCATAGACCCTCAGATGTGAACACCTAGGAGTAGTTTTTCCTGACCATAGCATTAGTTCAGTTCAGACCACACCATGTTGTCTCCTTATGCTCTTGTGTCTTAGAAGATAAAGTTAGTCTTCGTTTAACTCAGCAGGCACAATACACATTTTGTTCTAGGTATAATAGATGTATCTCAGGAAGCTATCTATGACAGGGTGATTCTGAGGGCTGGTGTTCATTTCTGATTGACAGATCTTACAAATTCTAACAAATAAGGAGTATAGATGTTAGTTAAGAGCAAAGGTTCTGGAGCCACATTACCCAGGTTTTAATCTTGTTATGCTATTAGCCAAGTGACCATGGGCACAGTGTTCAACCTTGCTGCCCCCCTCCTTTTCCTCATGTGTAAAATAGGGATAATACTACTCTTCACCTCATAGATTAAGGAGAGTTAAGTGAGCTAACATCTGTAGAATCAAACCATGCCTGGTGTGGAGCGCTGTATGGACACTAGTGAGTGTGTGATGGGTGTCTTGACACCGGTTGATGTTTCTGAATCATAAGATGCCCTTCATAGGTCCGGGGGCTGGTTGGCCAACACTGCGTGAGTTGAACGGCGATGTAGCTTTTTCTGGTTTTCCTTAGTCCTACTCATCCCCTGCGGTGCCCCAGTTTTTCTGCACTGATGGTTCATTATAAACATCTTAGAAACTGGAAGTCTGTGCTCTTTATTGGCATATTGTGCAGTAATCCCGGGAATTCGGCCTGAGCCCCTGGGAGCTAAATCAGAGGTCACGCCATCCGAAAGCCTCTCTGAGCTGTCCTTCTGGGGCAGGTACTGGGGGCGGGGGTTGGAGGGGTCTTGTCGACCTTGTGGCTCCCCTGGCTCTGGGGAGCCTGAGGGGGCGCCAGGGCAGTGAGTGGTCCACTTGCACATCTGTGATCATCCACTCCCCTTGCCAGCCTTCTCGGTCCTGTATCTGGGATGGCAGACCCTACCTCAGTCCTCAGAAACCGCCACAGCCCTGTGCTGACTCAATTGCTGGTTTTATGGAATTCATTTCTGTGTCTTGGTTCTTCCAGGCGTTATTAGGTCCTCTCAGATACAAGCTAATTTGCCTTGGCAGTATGAGAGAATCTTAACCCTGTTGGGTTCCAGAAGTTCCTTCACTGGGCATTAAAGGCCTTTTTTGCATACTATTACTACTACTAAGTTGCTTCAGTCGTGTCCGACTCTCTGCCACCCCATAGACGGCAGCCCACCAGGCTCCCCCATCCCTGGGATTCTCCAGGCAAGAACACTGGAGTAGGGTGCCATTTCCTTCTCCAAGTCTTTGCATAGTCCTTCTCATATGCCAGGTTCTTTTCTGAGCAAAAAATAACGCATTTCACTCTCATATATGTGTGGTGTGTACTAATACTATTATTTTTCCCATTTTTACAAAAGGAGAAACTGAGGCAAAGATAGGTTAAGTAATCTGGGCAGAGCCTCCCCATGGTGACTGTCAGAGCCAGTGTTGGATCCAGGCTGTCTGCGTGCAGACTCTGCTCACCAGTGCCCCCTCTTCGTTGCTGGTTCTTAGCCTGCTTGTCCGTTAGACTTATCTGCAGAGCTTGCCAAGAGGGCCGGGGGCAGAGAGAGACATTTTACCTGGCCCTTCCGGAGACCCAATCAAATCTTCCATCTTCTCCCTTTTATAGAAAAAAAGATCACTCTCCCTGTTTTTCTAATCTACTAGGCTCTTTCCTTTTCCCCTTTTCATGACGTATAGATGGTAAAGAATCTGCCTGCAGTGCGGGAGACCTGGGTTCGATCCCTGGGTCAGGAAGATCCCCTGGAGAAGAGAATGGCTACCCACTCCAGTATTTTTGCCGGGAGAATCCCATGGACGGAGGAGCCTGGCAGGGCCACAATCCATGGGGTCAGAAAGAGTCGGACACGACTGACTAACACTTAGTAGGGTTTTTAATGGCCTTTTACAATGGTGGGCATAGAGCTCTATGGTTTGACTCTGTAAGGTAAGGCCCACGGGGACAGGGACATCCTTTCTCCCTGTGTGTATCTTGTCTGGTGCCCAGCACAGTGTTACAGATATACACAGGACTTGAGTGTTAACCCTCAGTGGATGCTTCCACGTACTGTTACCACTTCATCACATCACTTTATTTATCACTTTTACCACATTGGGGGAGATCCCAGGATGTATGGCAAGAGTGTGGATAGTTAACTGGGCGGATCTAATTTGGCCAGCTCTAGTATATCAGAGCCTCAGTTTTGTTACCTCTAAAATTGTAAAGGTGGTACTATTAGAAGACTTCTGTAAAGATGAAATGAGATACGTGAAAATACGGACTATGCTCTGTCCTGTAGTGCTGTGCTGCGCTTAGTCGCTCAGCTGTGTCTGACTCTTGGCGACCCCATGGACTGTAGCCCGCCAGACTCCTGGGTCCATGGGATTCTCCAGGCAAGAAGACTGGAGTGGGTTGCCATTCCCTCCTCCAGGGTATCTTCCCAACCCAGGGATCGAACCCAGGTCTCCCGCATTGCGGGCAGATTCTTTACCATCTGAGCTACTAGGGAAGCCCTGTAGTAGGAGATCAGAAATAAATGCTGAATTATTTCTTTGTAAAGTAAGCACAGTTTGAATAGGAAAAATCACTTGAAAATGTGCTGTTCAGCTTTCAGTCAAATGCAAGAAGTCATGAAGTTTTTGGAGCTCAAATAGACCTTCGGGATCAGGGAATGCAGCCCCTTCATGTGAAATACAAGTGAGGAAATGGAAGCGTAAAGAAAGGACTGGACCTGGGGCACACTGTGAGCCCAGATGCCGTCCAAACGCTGTCTTACCACTGTGACTGGCATCACCTCTGCTTCCTAGTGTTTGCACTGTCGCCTCAGTGCACTCTCGTGTATGTTACGGAGCTCTCAGAGCAACTCCCCGGCCTCCAGCACCTGACCCCAGGGGAAGGCTTTGCCTGTTGGATAAAGTCCTAAACAAGCCACCATGGGTTATGGGGTTAAGGGGGTACAAGGAAAGAGTATGTATTTACCTTGATGTTTGTGAACAAGAAGGAGAAGAGTTAAAAATATGCAAATAGCGAATGGCTGAAAGCCCATGAACCTCTTTCCAGTTCCTCTGTTTTCCAGGAAAATGGGGCTCTTTTATCTTTCATCAGTTCTTGCAGGTATAAGGTTGATATTGGAGGGGAATGAAGTTATTCCAAGTATGCTTCTAATAGAATGTTGGTATTTTGTTTTTACTCAACATCAAGTTGTAAAAGCTTCAAAACGGCATCATGCTTTGATATAATGTTTAAACCATTATAAATATCATCTCCTATTGATGCCTTAGAATAGATGTTTTCAGTTCAGTTCAGTCGCTCAGTTGTGTCCGACTCTTTGCGACCCCATGAATCGCAGCATGCCAGGCCTCCCTGTCCATCACCAACTCCCGGAGTTCACTCAGACTCTTTCTATTAATGTTGATTATTACAGATTGAAGTAAAAGTGCTTCAGCTCACTGACGTATAATATGTCTTGTTAAGTTGGGGCGTAATTGCTAGGGAAGTATCCAGCCTGTAGTGAAGATACGAAGATAATAAGATGTGTCATTTTCTGGTATCTGAACTCAAGTTCTTGACTCCTGTCATCCCCCTCCACCTCCTGCAAAAACGCATTTGTCGTTGTTGTTGCTGTTGTTGTTGCTGTTGTTGTTGTTGTTGCTGTTGTTGTTGGGATAGTTTTTGGAACAACCAAGGTGAGCACACTGTGGTGTCAAATCGTTTACATTCCCTCATCTTTTTCTGTCCTGTTTTGCAGCTTACTACATACGCCAAGAGGTCTTGATTCCCTTAAATGCTTGGGAAAGTTTTTCTTTGTAGGACCCTGAAATTAGCCGTGGACAGTGCAGAGAGGAAATGCCTGTGTCTTTTCCAAAAAGTGGGTTTGCTTAGAGAAGATGGTGATAAATGTTTAGCATTCTTAGCAGTGCCGAAACTCATGCAGAAAAACACCTATTTCAGGCCTCTTCAAAGACTTCGGTTGTCTAAAAGCAGAAACATTTGTAGTTTGGACTTTACTTAGGATTTACAATATACTGTATGAGCACTTTACAAGTATTTAATGTTTATTTTTTGACATGATAATCAGTATCTTTGTTTCCTGATTCTATATGAAGCTCTGATCCTTTTTTGTCTTTGTCTTCTTTTTTAGAAAAGTCCAAATGGGTGGATTTTTAAAAATGTAATGGAAACAATGTGGCTTAGCTTTTAAAATGATTCATTATACAGAGAAAAACCCGAAACTATAAAATGTAAATCTCATGAAAGTTAATCAGATTTGGTTGTGCACAGCCTTCATCAAAACCTGAATTTCATAAGCCTTGAAAACTCTGACGCTTTAAAAATGTTTGAGGAGTTTGCCTTTCCCATCCTCAAACGCACGCATTCTTTCAGACCACTCAGGAAGAAAGTGCTTGGAAGAGCATTGCCGACTCCCCGAGGCACCCCTGACTGGTTTCTAAAACTGAAAGAAACTTCTTGGTTGTGTGTGATAAGCAGAATTCAGAACGCGTCTCTATTTTAGCACGTGTGAAATAGAAAGTGATCGTGCTCACAAGAGTGAAATTTGAGTTATGACGTGTTGACAGATCTTCATATTAAGGCACCATAAATGATACTTTCAGTTTCCTTATGAAAACAAAGTTGAGTTCCGCTCTGAGTGATTCTCCTAATTGTTATTGTTAAATTCTTTTGCTCTGCTGTCTCTTTTCCTGCTCACACTTAGATAATCTACAAATACTGTTTGGATCCTATGTGTTTCACTTTCTCTTCTTAGCTGAAAGTTTTCGGCAAATCCTTTCCTTTCCAACAAAGTGTTTAATTTTCTGTGCACACAGATTCATGAGTCAGTTAAACATGTTTGATTAATTTATCACAAAGAGTGCCACCTTGAGTAAAAACAATTCTACTCTGTGGAAAGTTCTTTCCTTTTAAAAGAGGGTCCTTATTTCTAAGAGCAGAGCTCTGATTTTAATTAAAGAGCATTTTATGCAGTTTTTTTTTTCCTAAAGCTTAAGATTAATTTCTATGGTTACTGGGGATATAAATCTCTAGATTGCTTTAAAACAAAGATTTTTGTTCAGGAGAGAGTTGACAGCTCCCTTTAAGAGAAGCTATTACTTAATTTTACTTTCCTAAGTTTAAACATATAAAAATATTTGTAATGATACCCCAAAGGCATCATAAAAATGTAAAATAATTGTACTCTAAAATATCTAAAATTACAGGAAATAGACCTCATTTTAAAAAATGAACTGGGATTCGTGGTTGGGGAACTGAGGTGTGACATACTTCAAAACCAGATTCTCTTGTCTGGATATTTTTTTTTAACGGTTAAAAAAAAAAATCAAAACTTTTCTATTGCCGGTCATACAGACTTTAAAATATGTTCATTCTATTGGGAAGTATGTCTTTATAGTTTCATTACCTTTAATGTGTATTACTGTATGGATGTCTTAGATCCCCCCTTGAGAGACAGACTTCTGTCTCTAGAATTAAGTGGCCTCAATGGCTTGTGGATTAACTGTATCACAGTTACTCTTTAGGCTCTTTTTAATGATTATTTTTAAAAGTACATAGCCCAGTTTTCTAAGCAACTTTAAACAAGGGCAGCACAAATAGTTTCCAGTGTTTTACTTATCCAAAGTAGACTTCCTCTTTCAATAGATAATGTTAACTGGTAAATTGTTCCCAGGTTAAAGATTTGTCATATTTTAATAAATATAGTGCAAAATCTATAGTAGGGACACTTAAAGAAAAACCCTTCACCTTTCCAAGTAAATGAATTAATACTTATCTTCCTTCGACTTTAGTATTGTAGTATCCATTCTTTTGGTATTTTCATTTACTAAAAATTTTTAAGAAGGTCTTACATAGTAAAATGTCTTCACTTTATTAAGAAAGGTGAAATTAGACTTATAAAATATTCAGACAAGTTTTGAGAGAAATAGTGTTTCGTATGTAATATAAATGCTGTTGGGACTAGATATGCTTTTAGTATAAAACGTGCCTGATTCAGGAATGCTTTGCATTAAATGAGTTTATATTTTGAGAGCAAAATAAGAGGAACGGAAACTACTTTCCCTCCCCCACTTTTTTTTACGAGACAAAAAAGTTAAGTTGAATGAAGATATTGAAAGTGCCCTAAGCTGAATGTTTGAGCAATGAAAGTAAACACTGATTACTGCAAATGTACATTTGAACCAATTGCCTTTTATCTTTCAAGCAAAACATTTCCCACAGTTTTTGTGGGCTTTTATTTAAGTTGGGAAAACTTTGGAAGCTTGTGTGAAAGTATAAATAAGTTTGGGAAAGTCATGATTGGAGTTTGATAATAAACATGCAAAAGCAAATTGGGAAACTCTATTAAAGTCAGATGTAACATTTAATAATGTTGTCTCTGAAAACTCATTTTCAGGGAGAAGAATGGTTATTATGTGGCTCTAGAATAAAGACTGGCTATAATTGAAAATAAGGCCTAAATATGAATTCTTCAATATGTATGAAATTTTGGGTTTTTTTCTTGTTTAAGAACCATACTGATTGTTTGGGAGTCCCCAAAATGTCCCCCTCCAATTATGGGCACCAACACTACATATGTATTTTTGTTTAAAACACAAAGTGCGTACATACTTGCCAGGAAACTTTAAACTAATTTTTACAAAATAAGCATTAAATTTTAGTGTATATGGAGATTCCTAATTTTGAAAGGCGGGAAAATATTTTAGTTCTTTTAATTATTGAGATATATCACAATATGCAGTATAAATACAAATAAAATATAAAAACCTTAGTCTAAGATTTGATTACATTAACTTCACAATTGCATATTGGCATTTTATAATATTTTTTAGTTGTTCATACAAATTCTTGGGGAAATTTGTCCATTTTTTAATGTAATGGTACAATAAGTGTAAAAAGATATCACTTTAGCACCTATTACATATAGACATTTTTGCTTTCCTTTCTTTGATGCACTACTCTATATATCCCTTAAAAGTGTATGTGTTTGGGTGGGGAATGGTTAGTATTACATTTTGATGACAATTTTATTGCTTACAAATTGATATGTGATTTTAACTGAAACTTGTTGCTAGGATAAAAATGGAAAATTCTTTCTGCATAGTGTTTCAAATGCTTTACCTAATGATCTGAAAAACTGTTTAAAAGGAATTTAAATTATATATACTTGTTTTACTTTTAAAACTTTCAACTGAGTTCTCAATATAAAACTCAAGTATAGCTTTTAAATATTTAGGTGTCTGAGTATAAAACAGTAAATAAATCTTAAAAGTAGACTGAAAAGGTATAATTTGATTCTCAAAATCAAAATCTGTATATACAGCTCAGGATCTAACCATTATTTTTCTAGTTATTATTACACACAGATTTTTCTCTAGCAAATGTTGTATTGAGTTGGCCAAAAAATTCATTCAGATTTTTCCATAACATGTTATGGAAAAACCTTAATGAACTTTTTGGCCAGCCCAATGTTAGAAACTTACATATTGTCTGCTATTTTGAACATTTAAGTTTAATAATCAATTTTTATCAGGCTTGTCCCCGTTTTATAAAACTTAACAGTTAGCTAATCTGCTACAGTTTTTTCAAATCCTGAAAACAACTCAATTTTATTTTCTTTTTTTTCAAGCAAAGAGATTGTTAGAATGTTTTGTATCTTATTCCTTGAAAAAATATTTTTGCCTTTTTTTCACTTTAAGTTTTATGTCTTATTTACTCCAAAGAAGACCATGATGAGGGAAAAGAATCTGTATTTTTAGGAGGATTGGGAGTGATGAAACCAGGCCCTGGGTTTTGCTTGGAATTTGGACATTTGTGTTCTTGCTCGAGGCCGGCATGCTCTGCATTTCACTCCCACTCGCTCAGTTGAAAGATGACATTGGAGGCGACATTGTGTATCTTGTTACCAAGCCGTCTTTCGCAGAGCTTCGTGATAAAACGCACATTGATTCCTTTACTTTTGTTTTCACTAATAAAGGTGGGGGGGGGATGTGTTTTAATAGAGCAAAGCACTTACACTTTGCGGGTTCAAATGTCATCAAGCAGTGTTTTCTGTTGAGTGTAAATTATTGGCATCTATCAAGCAGTATGGAAGTTGAATGTATGTTTTCCCTTTGTACCGCCCACAGTTGATTTCGCTGTTCTCCCTGCTGATGTGAAGCAGAAACTGGACAAGGTAACAGTTTTGATGATGAGATTAGAGGTAGCCAGGCTGACTGTCTCCTGGCTTTTAGAGAACCTTATAAGCTCAGGGCCGCCCCCTCCCCTTGTTTAGATATTACTTGCTCTTTTGAGTTTCAGATTACAGGAGCAATTGATCTGCATGACCTATCTTAAGAACTTTAACGTTGCAGTGGAAACTTAAACCAAATGTATATCCTCAAGAGACAAATCATCTTAAAACCAGGCTGTTGTCATTTTGATATACTGTACTGTTCGTGAGGCACAGTGTGGTAGAGAGCACCACCTAGTGGACGGGACGTGCGCTTGCTGCTCTGGGTACAGAATTTAGAGAGCGAGTCTGTGTTGACTCTTGACCTTGGTTTGCAAATAAGTGAGGTTTTATGCTGTTCCCAGCTCATAATTTCTACCCAGGGCAAGGATCCCAGGAGAATGAGATTGGGAGAAGCTGTGACATGTCGGTTTTATTTGTGGTTTCCCCACACGTGTAGGTGTACGTGCTAATCTTTGCCATCTTCACAAACATAGTCTCTCCTCATAGTTGATATTTTTACGAAATAAAGATCATTTTTTTAAAATGTCACTAGGGCAGCAGTCAGTCTTTGGAGAGTTTGTATTTTGGAGTGTATGTGTTTAACCTTAGTGATAGGAGTCTCCCTTTGGCTGGAACTGGTTGGATAGAATTGGTTCCCCTTAGGAGGAAAGGAGTTGCTGCTGATTATCAACTGGCTCCTAAATCATGGCCTGCCTGTTACAGAGAGTGTGTGCCTTCAGAGTGTACTAACACATCTGCAAAATCAGTGTGAGAAAAATCTATGTTAAAAAAAAACCCACTTTTTAATGCATCATAACCACCTGTTATAGATGCAGCTGTTCCTTCCTTAATGTTTATTTCAGAAGGACAAATTCTTAATAAGATGCCTCACTTGTTCTACAGACACTTGTTGAGTTAGGATCCTTGCCAGACTTTGGGAATCTGAAACAAACACGACATAATTCTTTTAATTCTTTACAACAGAAGAGAGGGAACATATTCCTGAGATGTGGCATGTACTACGATGGGGTATAAATGTGTTTATTTGCTTGGTATTTTCTGCTGTGACTGGAAGAATTTAAAAGACATGTAGAAAGGACTTTTGGAGGAGCTGATAAATAAAACCGATGGCTTTTCTTTTAATGAGCTCGGTGTGTGGGAGGTTTCGAAAGACGCTGGTAACTCTTCCTTGGTTTGGATGTTCAGCTCACATTTTTTAGCTCGAAAAGCCTAAGCTTGGAGACATAGATCACAGGCCGTGGAACCTGTTTTGAAGTAACGGACCTTGGCTTTTCAGCGTGCTTGCTGTGTGACCTTGGGCAAGTTACTTAACAGCTCTGTGCTTCAGTTTCCGTTTTCTCATGTGTTAGGAGAATTAAATGAGATCATCTGTGCAGCAGCGTAGCCAACGGTAAGCACTGATGATGACAGTGATCATCTGACGGTGGCCGTGCTCAGTCAGTGCTTCTCTTCATCTGGCCTTTGCTCCATGCTGTGAGGCATACAGCGTGTGAGTGGTTATGACAGTGCACTCGGTCTCTCCCTGATGCCTGGAGGCCTCAGGCCCCTGCCGCCCCCCACCCTCCCGGGTTCCAGTTACCACCATGCAGACAGACTCTGCTGATGGACGGCCGGCAGCTGCCCCCAGGTGTCCAGCTGAAAGTGCTTTCTTACGCACAGGAGGTTTACAGAAAAGTAGTGCCCTCCTGTGTTTGTCTGTTTGTTTGTTGAATTACGTTTTAACCTGAGCTCCAGTGAGCCAAGAGCCTCTAAAGCTCAGAACGGTGGGCAGGAAGTTTTCTTTTGCGTCTGTGGGAAAATTCATTTTCTTAAGGGAACAGATCAGACACGTAGCTTTGGTTAGTGTCTCAAAGGCATCTGTGCCCCCTGAAAGCGAGACCTGTACCTTTGAAATTCACGATTCTTTCTGGAAGCCCACTTATGAAATGAAAGATACTATAACTCCCTCCTATAAAATGTAACTCAAATTGGAATGTTAAAGATAGAGCTGAGATTTTATTTTGAGGAACTCAAATATAGATGGACCATTTTCCCCTTCACCCATCTTGTCAAGGTTCTGAAGAACAATACGAGCAAGGAAACATTAGAAGTTCAGGCTGTGGAGTAGATGCCCTGGCTTCAGATCCTGCGCTGTCGTCTGCTAACGAAACCTTGAGCCAGTCGGTGAGCT
>NW_011494827.1:494407-516203 GCF_000754665.1 Bison bison bison | reverse complement strand
CCCCCCCCCCCCCAATAAAGGGAGCTAATGAAGGTGCCTCCCCTGGAGGGCTGTACCGGGGACGAATGGAGTCATCTGGACAAAGCCCTTGGGACTCTTCTTGGCATGGACTAAGTACTATGTAAGGGCTTCCCGGGCTTCCCTGGTAGCTTAGTGGGTAAAGAATCCACCTGCAATGCAGGAGACACCAGTTCGATTCCTGGGTCGGGAAGATTCCCCTGGAGAAGGGATTAGGCTACCCACTCCAGTTGGAAACAGAGATTGCACCACATTGCAAAAAAACAAAGAGGAACTAAAGAGCCTCTTGATGAAAGTGAAAGAGGAGAGTGAAAAAGCTGGCTTGAAGCTCAACATTCAGAAAACTAAGATCATAGCATCCAGTCTCATTACTTCATGGCAAATAGATGGATAAACTATGGAAACAATGACAGACTTTATTTTCTTGGGCTCCAAAATCACTGCAGGTGGTGACTGCAGCCATGAAATTAAAAGACACTTGCTCCTTGGAAGAAAAGCTATGACCAACCTAGACAGCATGTTAAAAATCAGAGACATTACTTTGCCGACAAAGGTCTGTCTGGTCAAAGCTATGGTTTTTCCAGTAGTCCTGTATGGATGTGAGAGTTGGACCATAAAGAAAGCTGAGTGCCGAAGAACTGATGCTTTTGAACTGTGGTGTTGGAGAAGACTCTTGAGAGTCCCTTGGACAACAAGGAGATCAAACCAGCCAATCTTAAAGGAAATCAACCCTGAATACTCATTGGAAGGACTGATGCTAAAGCTCCAATACTTTGGCCACCTAATGCAAAGAACTAACTCATTGGAAAAGACCCTGATTCTGGGAAACATTGAAGGGAGGAGGAGAAGGTGATAACAGAAGATGAGATGGTTGAATGGCATCACTGACTCGATGGACATGAGTTTGAGCAAGCTCCGGGAGTTGGTGATGGACAGGGAAACCTGGTGTGCTGCAGTCCATGGGGTCGCAAAGAGTCGGACTTGACTGAGTGACTGAACTGAACTGAACCCACTCCAGTATTCCTGGGCTTCCCTGGCAGCTCAGACAGTAAAGAATCCACCTTCAATGTGGGAGACTGGGTTCGATCCCTTGGTTGGGAAGATCCCCTGGAGGAGGGCATGGCAACCCACCCCATGGACAGAGGACCCTGGTGGGCTACAGCCCATGGGGTCGCAAAGAGTTGGAGACTACTTAGCAACTGAGCACGCACACATTGTTTATTACTTGTCAAGGTCAGAGAGGTTGTAGGTAAATTTTAAGTAGAGGAATGACTTCCCAGTTAGTGTTTGATAGGTGGATGGAAGGGAGGAGGGGGACCCTCCCTCACACTCAAGGCCAGTGTGTCAAGACCTGGTCCAGAGATGTGCAGTTGGAGGCCCCCTCATCAGCCATGGAGGTGGGCACTGGGGCCGCAGTTAATTTCTTTGACCACAGAGTGGAGAGAAGATGCAAAGGAGAGTGGGTGGGATGACGGAGCTGCCTACAACCTCAAGGCGCATCTCATAGATACCGACCTGGCAGGAGTTAGCTCCGTGTGCTTGGCAGGGAAGAGACGCTGATTTCATCAGTGCCTGTTGTCCAGTCTGCACTTGCAGGCCCCAGTGAGGGTGGGAGGGCATTGCTGCTCTCTCCTCGGTGGTTTCCTGGGGCCTCTTGCAACAAGAAGAGTTCTGCCTCACTGACTGTGAGTCTAGCATCTAAGAAGCATTTTTGCTCTCATTGTGGCTCTTAAAAACTCAAACCAGCCACATCCTCTGATGCACAGCTGAAGAGACAGCACCCGTTCCAGCTCTGGTGGAACGAACAGTCTTGAACTTAGTGTAGGAGCCTACGTTGGGATCCAGGGTGGGCTTTGTAAATGCCATGTAGATTGTGGGTGTGGGTGTGGGTGGGTGTGTGTGAGGCTCACTCCCTGCTCAGAAGTTAGGCCGCTGCGAGGTGCACTCCACTTTGGAGGCACCCAAGTACAGTGGGCAGCAGAGCGCTTGTCCACAGCCAGCCCTTTATAGGAGCTGGTTGTGCCTGAGGGAGGGCGGGACTTGTTTCCAAGCTGCTTTTGAGAAGGCCTTCCAGGTGCCCCGCCACCCTGGGGTTGAATCTGTGTCAGGGGGTCCTTGCCACTCCTCTCTCCACTCTCTGCTCCTAACCTCAGTACCCATGGGGGCCTCCCGTTGCCACCGTGGCAGTTTAAGTTGGGCTCTGCAGCCAGACCCTCTGGGTCCAAATCGTGATAAGTCACAGACTCACTGTGGGGCCTTTGGCAGTGAAATAATCCCTCTGGGCCTCAGCTTCTTTTCATAGAGGGTAGTAACAGTACCTAGCTCATGTGGTCATCAGCAGAGTTAAATAAGTTCACTTCAGTTCAGTTCAGTCGCTCAGTCGTAAATAAGTTCACTTCAGTTCAGTTCAGTTGCTCAGTCGTGTCTGACTCTTTGTGACCCCGTGGGCTGCAGCACACCAGGCTTCCCTGTCCATCACCAACTCCCAGAGTTCACTCAAACTCATGTCCATTGAGTCGGTGATGCCATCCAACCACCTCATCCTCTGTTGTCCCCTTCTCCTCCCGCCTTCATTGTTAGATATACATAAAGCTCCTAGAACAGTGCCTGGCATGTAGTAAGCAGTCAATAAATACTAGCTACTGGTGTTGCCACCATGTGTCCTCCACGTGTGCTGGATTGGTGCCAAATCCAGTTTCTTTTCTTTGTCTGACTCCATAGCTCTCTGCTCTCCTCAGCAATACAATCTTGTGAATGACCTTAAAGGTCACAGCCCTTTAGCACGGCCCAGGTTCCTCTGTCTGCCTTTCCATCTGCTGACCCAGCACAGCCCCCCGTCCAGGCAGACCAGGCCTCATGGGTAAGAACCCAGACAGTGATGAAGGGGAGTCGGGGCGGGGGAAGGTGCGGGACCTAATACACCTGAGCACCTGCTCTGTGCCAGATACAGTGTCAGACTGTCGACGTTTCATTGAAGGCTTGTGTCACCTTCAGAGTTACTGTCTCAAGTTTACAAATCAGAGGTTAAAGCTCAGAGAAGTTAAGTGAGTTCCGGTCGTCAGGGATGGCGCCGGGATCTGAACACAGGTCTGTGTGACTCTGGAGTTCATGCTTTGCATTACCCCGCGGAGAGAGTGTGGAGAGAGAGCAAGATACGTGCCATCTCCACACACACACTCTGCACGCAGCCTCCAGACCAGCCGGGCTTGGGTTGGGGTCTGAAAAGCAGTGCGAAGCCGCGTCAGCCCCGCGTCGGGACTCCCCCTCTGTCCGCCCCGCGTCGGGACTCCCCCTCTGTCCGCCCACCTCCCCTCCTCCCTTCTGCCTCATTACCTCCCTCCTTGATGTGCTTGCCCCGTACCTGCTCTTCACCTGTTCACTGAAAACAAATAAAAGGGAGGTTTCCAAGCCCACAGAAAAGAAAGTAGTGATAATGAACCAGTACATTCCCGGAGCACCACCCCTACCCCCACCCAGCCCCCCGGTCTTGTTGTGCACTTTTGAATCAGTTGCAGGTGAGGAGATCTGATTTCACAGGGTAGTTAGCAGATCTCACTGTGTTGCTTTTGTGGATGAAACAGTTTTTTTAATTTTTTAAAATTTTATTGGAGGATAGTTGATTTACAATGTTGTGTTGTTATTGATTTATTTATTTTTGGCTGTGCCACACAGCATGTGGGATCTTAGTTCCCTGAGCAGGGATGAGACCTGTGTCACCTGCAATGGAAGCTCGGAGTCTTAACCTCTGGGCCACCAGGGAAGTCTGAAGGAAACATTTTTTTAAATGGACTGAATATTTGGATTGCAAGGATGTCTGTGGCTCATTGAGCTGGCTGTCCACTGGGAGGGGTCTGTAACTCTGTGCTTCTTTTTCAGCCCAATATTCATTCTATTTTTTAAACTGATAATTTTTAGTTAACAGATGTCTTTAGTGGCAGAATGATCAGAATGGCAAATGGCAAGAGGCTAGGGGGGAAATATGAATATAGTGAAGACATAGGTCTTCATGAAAAAAATAATTGTAGTTGATGGTAAGTCAGTTTGACTCGGTGACTTGAAAGTGAACACCCTCTTGCTGCTGTGCTTTGCTCAGTCTCTCAGTCATGTCCGACTCTTTGTGACGCCATGGACTGTAGCCTGCCAGGCTCCTCTGTCCGTGGGGTTCTCTAGGCAAGAATACTGGAGTGGGTTGTCATACCCTCCTCCAGGGGATCGTCCCGATCCAGGGATCGAACCCATGTCTCTTATGTCTCCTGCATTGGCAGGCGGGTTCTTTACCACTGAGCCCCCCTGGGAAGCCCGAACACCCTCTTAGGTGGCATTACTAAAAGCCCAGAGGCTGAAAGAGTGTAGGTGAAGGTTCTGCCTGCTCTCCACCTCCTGTTGACACAGAGCGTTGAGTCCATTCTCGGAACCACATTTGATTTTTGAGGCCAATAAATTCCTGCATTCAGAAAGTAATAAGTATGACCAGCAGCCCCAAGTGCATTTCATGTAAAGAATTCTGGAAGGGATTGAAGACATGTAGCTTACAGAAGTGAGAAGACCCTCCTCACAGGGCCACACAATAGCTGCGCTCGAGCAGAGTGAAGAAGAACTGTGTCCTATGAAGTAGAGTCCAGGGCCTGGAAGACGCAGGGGCTCCCTCCATGCACGTGGAGCAGGGTTATACTCTGAGTGTCAGCGAGCAAACAAGAGGGTCAGATAGGCCGGGAGTGGACCGAGCTTTGGGACTGGAGGGTGTGCTCCAGCAAAGCTACCTCAGTGCAGTTTGGGGGAGCCAGAAGAATGTGTTTGGTGGTGGTGGTGGTGGTGGTTGGTGGTTTAGTCACTAAGTCGTGTCCAACTCTTGTGATCCCATGGACAGAGGGGCCTGGCAGGCTACAGTCCATGGGATTCTCCAGGCAAGAATACTGGCGTGAGTTGCCATTTCCTTCCCCAGGAAGGAAATCTTCCCAACCCAGGAATTGAACCCAGGTCTCCTGCATTGTAGGCAGATTCTTTACCAACTGAGCTACAAGGGAAGCCCTGAGGTTAAAGTGTGAGCATGGAGACCATGAGATGGAAAGAGAAAGCTGTGGCAGAGGGATTGAAAAGGAAAAGGTTGAGAACAGGATAGGTTTTTGCTGTTTCTTGAGGTTAAGGGTCCTAGACCTGTTTTAAAATGGAATTGCAAGAGAAAGCTGTGGCAGAGGGATTGAAGAGGAAAAGGTTGAGAACAGGATAGGTTTTTGCTCTTTCTTGAGGTTAAGGGTCCTAGACCTGTTTTAAAATGGAATTGCATAGAGTGAGCTTCATGGGTTATTAAGCCCCATGGTGCTGCTCCGCTTTTGAAATTGTTTTAAGTTCTTTCATTATGTCATTAACGCTAAGAATTAAGATTTTAGGTTTTTAATTTCTGAATTTTCTAAAAAGAGACAGGGGCTTAATATTAGAAAACAATACCTGTCAGGTTGTTTGGAGATTAGTTGCTAATATCAGAAATTAAACCGCTGAATTCACCTCTGCTGCTGCTGCTGCTAAGTTGCTTCAGTTGTGTCCGACTCCGTAGATGGCAGCCCACCAGGCTCTCCTGTCCCTGGGATTCTCCAGGCAAGAACAGTGGAGTGGATTCACCTCAGCTAGTGTTAATTATCCCTGCCCCTCTGTGTGACCATCCCTGTCGTCTGCTCCTCAGGCCTCTCTCCTCTTTCGTACACAAGATTTCTCTTTCTCTCTTAAAAAACATACTCTGAATTCTGGAAACTGCAAACCAATAAGGTTGGTACTGGTTCTCAGAAAAATTCCAGAATGGGTTATTTAACTACCAGTGAGTTTCCTTAGGGCTTAACCAGTGGGTGGCTCAGCGGTAAAGAATCTGCCGGCGATGCAAAATACTCGGGTTCGATCCCTGGGTCGGGAAGATCCCCTGGAGTAGGAAATGGCAACCCACTCCAGTATTCTTGCCGATACAGTCCCATGGACAGAGGAGCCTGGTGGGCTGCCGTCTGTGGGGTCCTAAAGAGGTAGACATGACTGAGCAACTGCGCACACACCCACACTGGACAGTTTCCTTAGATCAAGAACGGCTTTGCCTTTTTTTTTTCTAATTAAGTTCCCAGACTGATGGGGTAGAGTACTTTATATATTCAAACTAACATTTATACTATATACACATATGTGTGTGTGAGTATAATGTATATAACATATATACATGCAGCTAACATCTATAACACTCAGCTAACAGACACTTATAGCAAGCCTCCCAGAAGGCATCATACAGAGAAAGCGGAAAGTGAAGTCAGAATGTTGTATTTTAAAACCTCCTTGGGCTTCAGCTAAAGCTGAAACTCCCAGTACTTTGGCCACCTGATGCAAAGAACTGACTCATTGGAAAAGACCCTGATGCTGGGAAGGATTGAAGGTGGGAGGAGAAGGGGATGACAGAGGATGAGTTGGTTGGATGGCATCACCGACTCGATGGATATGAGTTTGAGCAAACTCTGGGAGTTGATGATGGACAGGGAGGCCTGGTGTCCTGCAGTCCATGGGGTCGCAAAGAGTCGGACATGACTGAGCGACTGAACTGAACTGGGCCCAGCACATTTGAGTGGAAGGTTGGTGGATGATAAAGATGTTCCAAGCAGAGAGAATAGTAGTGCCCAAGGCAGAAGTGGAAAGAGGAAGCCAGATTGGGAAAAGCTTCGAGGGTCTGGACTCCCAGGTGGACATGGGTAAACAGGAGGAGAAGCTGGTCCATGGGTGCCCATTCCTCTGGCAGCTGTTCAACCAGTGGAGTGGACAGGCCTGGCTGACCAGTTTAATTTGTGGAGTGAAAAAGAGAGTCAAAATGCTCTGGGGTTTTCTAACTTGGAATCAGAAGAGAGAGGCTCTTTCTCTTTGCAGGGACAGGGAGGCCATGGTTCTCCCTGTAAGTCACACCCAGTAAGTCAGCATGGCAGGGAGAGAGGGGTTGAGCAGGTGTGGTTGGATGACTCAGGCTTTGGGACACATGGGTTTTGAGACACCTGTGGGACACGCAGTGGACAGCTGAATTCACCCTCAGGACACAGGAGTGAAGCGGGGGCCAGTGGACAAATTTTCTGTAGATGGTACATTAAAGCTATGGGTAGAAGGAGTGGGTTTAGCAAGTGTGCGTCAGGGCTGAGCTTCCTGAAGTTTCAGAGGTTTGCAGAGGTGGGAGGAGGCAAGGAAAGAAGGTGACGCAGAGTTGTCAGAAGTTTAGGAAGAGATCCTGGCAGGACCGTGCTTTCAGGAGGGGCTTGTGCGAGGACTGGAGAGCGGCTGCCCACGGCAGGCCCTGTGCCTGCTGGAAGGGTGGCCTCCAGCAGTAGGAATTAGGGAGGGAGGGATGGGAGGAGGCTCAGCTTACGACTAAACAATTGCTGAAAGGAGACAAAGCGAGAAGGCACAGTTCATACGTGTAATCCCTTAACACCCTCCCTGCTGTGACCCCAAAACCAAAGGAATGCCTGTGGCTGTGCCAGGCTCTTTTGTGGGTGACTGGTCACAGGGAACTTCCCTAGCACAAGGACTCAGACAGCCCCCACTGTGACTTCAGCAGGGTCATCACGCTCCAGAGCTGCAGCCCGTTCTGAACCTTCGGCCGTAATTGGTATTGAGGCCCTTTGCAATCATGACTGAAGGGAGTGGATTCAGAATTTAGTTTAGCGGGCCTCCAAATCAGACTTGGGAACATGACCCCTGTGAAAAGTCATGTCAGCTTATCAGTGGTTGGCAAACATTTATACAACAGCGGTTGTTCTGACTGTGCCTTTGGCTGCCTACTTAAACTGAACAGTAAGCTGTGTCCACTGATTGAACTAAAAAAAATAATGATTTTGTGTTACAGGGACCTTTTTACAATATGCCAGAGGCCGTACTGGAGTCTCTTTAATCTTGAACAATGGCTGTTTCTTGCAGAGGCACATTATGCAAATGGGTACTCGGTGTTTCATACTCAATCAGGTCTTTGTTGGAAGTGTTGTGAGTGCCAGAAGAGAATTCCTATCATGGGGGTTGTGGCGGGCGGGGAGGGGTGTGCAAGTCCAACCGCTGCTGTGATCTGCTAAAGGCACCGGTGACTGCTCCAAACTCCCCCTACTGTGAAAATGCAGTCATCCTCCATTTTATACCAGAGTTTTTTGTTATACAGTCTTATTTTGCTCTGGGTAATTCACAAAGAACCCAGGAAGGAGCAGCTAGCAGGTCTGTGCTGTGGGTGAACAAAGCTGGGCCCCCCGCCACTGGGGATGGCAGATGGCAGCCATGCCCGGGAGCTGCCTTTGTGTCCAACCTGCCGGGAACGCAGTGTTTTAAAACCTTGGTCTTGTCCAAGTGCACATGTCTATTTCAAAATAGTGTCATTTCAGCTTCGGCCTGAGCAACACAGTTATAGCCTTTAATAATCCTTTAATTCCAGATCAGAAGTACAGAACCAGAGAAAATTGTAAAGCCCTTGGGGAAAAAAAGACCAAACTGATATTTTTGAGAGTTCCTAGTATTTCTATTCCTGCAAGAGTTGTGTTGCCATCTAGTGGATAATGCAAAATATGTAGCCTGCTTACTTGTGTTAGGAGCACTAAATCGTTTTTTGAAGAGCTGCTTTGGGTAAGCTTATGCCTGAGCAGCTTGTGTCAGATGGACATGAAAACATTTCAAAACAAGAGGCTGACATCACTGAAAGAGGAGTGCTTGCAAGGGGTTGTTAGCCTGGCCTGAAATGGCAGAGAAGACTTTTGGGAGGTGTACCCCATGAGCAGAGTAGGAGTGAGTCAGGAAACTGGGATTGGGAGATCGGAGAGGGCTCTGAGCCCCTAGAAGTCAGGAGGGACAGGGACACTGGTGGGCCCTCCTTCAGTTCAGTTCAGTTGCTCGGTTGTATCTGACTCTTTGCAACCCCATGGACTGCAGCACACCAGGCTTCCCTGTCCATCACCAACTCCCGGAGCTTGCTCAAACTCATGTCCGCTGAGTCGGTGATACCCTGGGCTCACAGAATTGGCCTTGGTCCTGTGGGGGTCTCAGGGGTCCGTATACACTCTTAGGGAAGGATGTAGGAAGATTTACATTTTTGTTTAAAAATACTTTTCTGTCTGATACAAGGATTATACATACAAATTGTACAAAAGTGTTAAGGTATGAAAAGGTCTTATAAATACGAAAAAGCACAGTCTCTAAATCTTACCACCCAACCATCACTATTTTGATGAGCAGTCTTTTAGATGCCCCTCTCTGTATGGATACAGCTTTAGGTCTGCATTTTACATATTTTACATAAGTACATGCTGAGGGCAACCTTGGTTTTCCAACCCCATTCACCAGCATACTTGTGGGCAACCATCCCTGGGGTTGAGTCCCCGGGGCCGAGTCCATGTCAACAGCACGCATTTACCCGCGGGAGCAGGTCTCACGGCTGCACGTATTGGGGTGTTTTTGTTTGGTCTCTCCTAGTAAAAGCTTTACGTGTGACATCAGGTAATGTGAGAATGTTTTTCCCTGTCGGATGCATTGGGACCACTGCTACTGTTTTATAATCAGTCTGTCTATATGGTAGATGTGCTGTGTGGGGAAGTCCAGTGTCTTGATGACTTTTGAAATGAGCCTTATTAAAATGCAGTCACTTAAAAATGAACTTGGTTTATCTTCAGAGAAAGAAAAGGATGGGCCAGATGAATGCCTGTCGTTTTAGAATGGAGTTTAAATAATTGCTTGGTTGAGTATCAGCTTTGTGGAGAAGCCAGATCCCAGCAGGCCTTGGAGGGTGGCAGTTGGCTCCACACTGACCCATAGCTGTTGACATCACATTTGACCTAACAGGGCATCTCAGCGTTGAGTACTTTTGATCTCAAAACATTCTGTGTGCCCTGTGATGAAGGCGGCCCCCAGAGACGCCCTGCGCTCGGACGGGACGGTAGGGCTGTCTTCACAGGTGGACTTGTAGAGGCTGAAAGCACACAGGTCCTTGGGCCGGGCGTCACAGTCCCCCGTTTATTTTGAACCATTTATATGAAATGTGTCACTTCAGTGTCTTCTCATCTGTTAAGTGGGATTATAGCGAAACCTGTCCCACGAGGTTATCAGGAGGAGCGAACAAATGAGCTGGTGGACGGACAGCGTTTAGACTGGTGCCTGCCACACAGCATGTGCGTAATAAGAGTTTGCTGTTAACTCGTGCTGCTACTCTGCTTTTAAAGAATCATGTTTATTGCCCTCCCTTTGTAGTAAAGCTCAGGGAGATTAAGCAACTTGCTCAAAATTTCAGTTGGCAAAGGTTAAGAGTTTAGGGAGTTTATTAAAAACACCCATTTTCCCCCAGCAAGTTTTGGAGCTACCTGAAAGAAATAAGCAGTCAGAACATGAAAAAGCCAAACGGAGAACCGGACTGTAGCTCTGTGGCCAGATGCGGGTGGAGCTGGAGCAGACCCTCTCTGCTGCCTGGCTACGAGCAAGCGGAGCCTGCTCCCTGCCCTCTCCAGACCCTACCCCAGCCAGTCCTCTTCCCTCAGACATGTGATGGAGGGGTCGGGAGACAGAAGAGGATATTCATCCAGCTGGGGTCCCTCGAAGCCTAACGAGGTGGGCATCACTGTCCCTTTCCGAGGAAGTAGCAGAGACTGAGCAGAGATGAGAACCAAGAAGCTCAGCCAACTCCCTGGATTTCTTACCCATTTCTCTCCTGTCTTCCCTGCTCCACCCAAACTCCACAGTCTTTTGCTGGGAGTCTGCTCCTCTGCTGATACCCTGCCCCACACTATGGGTGGAGGTAGATGAACTCAGACACGGGGAAGAGACCCAGCCCTGGAAGTTGCCTTCATTCCTTGTTTAAACCGTGTTTTGATGGCAGTTTGATGGTTGGTACTCAGGGTGAACAGTCATCGTGGCACCACCAGTCTCTGTGACCGTCCTGGTTCCTGGCACACATCTGTGGGCCTTCCTCGCAGCATCCTGACAGTACTCACCAATTCCAAGCCTCCTGTGTTGACAAGACTGGGAATAACAGCCAGGCTTGAAGGAGGAGACTTTAGTGGGGAAAACAGTTGCTTTGGATATATGCATGTTTCTACTTTGAGTGACTTTTAAAATGAGTGCTCTGTGTGGAAACATTCAAAAAAATCTCTCTTGTAGAGCTTTCTGTATCCACTGTAGTTGAAAACATTTTAAAAATCAGTGTCTATAAATAACTCTCACATGAAACCCAGTTTATATTTCTGTGGAAAAAAAAAAAAAAGCCTCAAACTTAAATAAGCTAAGTAGTAATGGTTTATTGACCTTTTGATGATATAAATAACTTAGCCTTTGAGTCATATAGACTTGTGATCCATGCCAGTCCTGCCCCTTATTAGCCTGTGAGCTCACGTGGGCCTCAGTTTCCATGTGTATAAAATAGAAATGGGGGCGATGTCTAATTCATCCGATTGGTTATAAGGGAGCCGACGCCAGCACGAAGCAAGCACTTCACACACTGCCTGGCACACACAGCGGTGCTCTGTAAGTGCCCGTCACTGTGGGGTGACGTCAGATGTGTAGCACACTGTTGAATACAGACGCACGAAAACAGCCTGACGTTGCTCACTGGGTGTTTTTCTCAATTCCCAGGCATCCCTCTTCATGACTACTATACTGAAAAACTGAACTTGCCACCTGCCAAGAATCTGTGCATAAATTTGGGGGTTAAGAACTACAGTCTGATAACTTAGAATACTGGGTTCCATCCAGGCTTCACCCCATGTGTCCCTGAGCAGATTACTTATCAGCTCTCTGACTCAGTTTCCTTATCTGTTAAAACAGGCATGATGATATTACTCATCTCGGGGTTGCTGGGAGAGTTCCATGAGCTAACGCATGCAGAGATCTTGGAATAGAGCCTGGCACATAGTAAATTCTCAGTGAAGGTTTTGGGGTTGGTAGGGTTGTTTTTTTAAGTGGTATTGATCATCTTAAGTGGAATTTTAAGCAAAAACTTGCTAAAGTCTATTTAGAAATAAAGTAGCTAGAGATTTGAGGTGGGGTTGAGTTGTTTGTTCAAGTATGGGTTATTACTAGTTTGGCAGCAGAAAATCTGTACTTCAGAATCACCAAACATGTTAAAAGAGAGTGAAAAATGGGAGATTTTGAAAAATAATGTTTTGTTAAGAAAGCTATCAAGTATGTATTGAAGTAGACAGTATTTATAAGGAGTCCCACACTCAGCTGTCAACTCATGACTGATCCTCTTTCAGGTGTTACTCTCCATCCCATGTTATATTGAAGCAAAGCCCAGGTATCATAGCATAAGAAATAGGGATCACATTTGTTACACTTTAAATGAAACTTCTTGTAATCATGTTTTCTGAGGGGCTTCTTGTTCCTGGCACTCACCCCCCACACATGATTCCAACCCTGATAGACTAAAACTAGCTAACGATGCAGGAGGGGGAACTTAAAGAGGGGAGCTTCTGTGTCTAGACTGTGCAGTAGACTCCTTTGGACACTTAAACCTTTATTGAAAACATTATGACTCCTTTAAAAAGAAAAAGGCTGTTTCAGATAAGGCTTTATGCTATGTCAGATACACTATGACTGAATGTTTGTGTCATCACAGAATTGAAGCCCTGATAGCCAATGGGATGGTATTTGGAGGTGAGGCCTTCGGATCGGTGTCCTTAGAGGAAGAGATGCAGGACCACCATGTGAGGACTCATCAAGAAGGCAGCTGTCTACAACTTAGGATGAGAGCCCTCCCCAGGCCCCAGATATACTGCCACCTTGGCCAGGACTTCCCCGCCTCCAGAACTGAGAGAAACAAGCGTTGGGTATGTAAGCTACCCAACCTGTGGTCTTTTGTTACAGCAGCCCAAATTGAGACATAGTATGTTAGTTTCTTACTGCTGCTGTAACAAGTTACCATCAATTTAGTGGCTTAAAATGACAAAAATGTATTGTGTTCTTGTTCTGTGAGTCTGAAGTCCAAAGTGGGACTCCCTAGGTTGAGATCAGGGTGTGGGCAGGATGCTTTCTCTTCTGGAGACGCTAGGGGAGAATCCACTAAGTTGCCTTTTCCAGCATGCAGACGTGGTGTTCATCCCTTGGCTCCCTTCTTCTGTCTTGAAAGCCAACAATATTGGATCGAGTCCTCCCATTGCATCGTTCTGACTCTCTTCTGCCTCCTTTTAAGGACCCTGTGGTTATATAGGGCCTACCTCCCCGGATACTCCAACATAAATCCAGAGTAATCTCCCTATTTTAAGCTCAGCTGATGAGCATCTTATTACTTTCTGCCACAATGATTCCCCTTTGCCATGTAACATAATAAATTCACAGGCTCCGGGGATAAGACTTGGACATCTTTGGAAGGAGGGTATATAGCATTCCCTTGCCTACCACAGTAGGTATAATCCTTAGGGTATTATTCATTGCATGTGTGCTTCAGTTCAGTTCAGTTCAGTCCCTCAGTCGCGTCCGACTCTTTGCGACCCCATGAATCACAGCACGCCAGGCCTCCCTGTCCATCACCAACTCCCGGAGTTCACTCAGACTCACGTCCATCGAGTCGGTGATGCCATCCAGCCATCTCATCCTCTGTCGTCCCCTTCTCCTCTTGCCCCCAATCCCTCCCAGCATCAGAGTCTTTTCCAGTGGTAGCCGTGCCCAACTCTTTGTGATCCCATGAGACTGTGGCCCGTCCTCTGTCCATAGGATTTTTCAGGCAAGAATACTGCAGTGGGTTGCCATTTCTTCCTCCAGGGGATCTTCCAGACCCAGGGATTCAATCTTCATCTCTTGCATCTCCTGCATTGGCAGGCAGGTTCATTACCACTGAGCCACATGGGAAGCCTGCATTATTCAGTGTCCACTGTCTATTCAACAGGCAGTGGAAGTTTTTGTGCCTGACAGGCTCTGGGGAAAGGGGAGGACCATTTACCCTCTAGGAGCTTGTGGCGCTCTGGTGAAGGGAAGCTAGTCGGAAAGGAATCATTGTGGTCTTTGTGGTTGGTGGGGAGCGTGGCAGGACTGAGGCCCCTTGGGACTTCTGGAGCTGCACTGTGTAGGGCCGCAAGTGCTGCATTTGGGGCTTGGACTTGACCCCACTGATTAGGCGCAGAGATGACAGTTAGCTGCCCTCTGGCAAGTCGACTGGGAGAGATGCTTCCTTTGACTGAATTCACGCCTCCGCAGTGCCCTGTCCCCTCCCCTCACGTTGCCTTACTTACTCACTGCTACCTGGCCCCTTGCAGGCAGGGGCTTGGGAAGGGAATGGGAACCATTGCTGTTCGTTGCTGTCATTCAGTTGCTAAGTCGTGTCCAATTCTTTGTGACCCCGTGGACTGCAGCATGCCAGGCTTCCCTGTCCTTCACTATCTCCCAGAGTTTGCTCAAACTCCTGTCCGTTGAGTCGGTGATGCCATCCAATCATTTCATCCTCTGTCGCCCCCTTCTCCTCCTGCCCTTAAATCTCTCCTAGCATCGAGGACCCTGACCCTGATACTGGGAACCACTGAAGCATATTAAACAGGAGAGTTAATTTGATTATATCTCATATGTGGTATAATAAGCACCTAGTTTGCAGATCTAAATTTTTTTTTTTCCCAACAGTCTTAAAAGTCAGATTTTAAAATGCAGCGTAAGTGGAAAATTGGAATAAGAGGATGAAGCAGGCAGCTGTGGTTTAGTGGAAGACAGGCCAAATGAACTCAAGAGAGTCCTGAGCTTGCCTCCAACCCCCACCAGACACTAACCGTGTAACTGTGGGCAAGTCACGTAGCCTCTGCGAGGTTCACATTCCCAGCCTGGTTGTGAGCACAGTGACGTCAGTGCCCACGACGGGCCGCTGGGGAAGAAGGAGGTCGTGTGTGTGTGTGGAGGTTCCTTATGGAGCCAGGGTTGCCGAACAGTCTCAGTAATCTTTGTAATCTGGTAAATAAATGAATATGTGGTCACAGTTCATTTTTTTCTTTAATTCATGCTCTTAAGATGCCTGAGGGTGCTTTTCTGAACTGTATTTGTTCTTAGTCTAGACCCTGGGAAATGTAACTGAACCCCGACTATCCTATCCCCAGACAGTTGCTGAACGTTTCTTCAGTGGTAAATACTGTTTTTGTATTTAGACGTTTACTCGGTCTGCAAGTACTGACTGACCCCACGCCGGGCTCCATGTTGTGTGTAGGGCCATGGGAGAAGCTGGGCAGCCTCCTCCTCACATGGTTCCTAACCCCTGAGAGGCGTGTGCGCAAAAGTGAAGCCAGTGGACGTGGCCGTGTGTAGCTGATTGCCCGGTGGGTGGGATGCAGATATGCTTTTAAGTTCAGAGCGGAGTGAAAATTGGCCTGAGTTGGCCTTGACAGAAAAACTTTCATGCAAAAGATGAAAGTTCAGCAGATCCTTTGAGACCGGGGCTGCGTGTGTTTGAAATAAATACAAAGGGCATTAGAAGGAAGCGAGCGTGAGCCGTGGTCAAAGGACCGCGTGGGCCCCCGGCTTAGCTAATCGTTCTCTCCTTCTGGAAGCACTGTTGTCCGTGTCGACCATGTTCCCAGGCTTCTTCCTACCTCTTGTTGTTTTGTTTCTTAATCCCTCCTTCCACACACAGCACCTGACACATGGTAGGGGCTTTCGCCCGAAAAATGAGCCACCAGGAGTTCAGTCCCCTGTACTTTTGTGTCCTCTCTTGTTCATCCTCAGAAGTGGAGAAGATGGAGATGTGCTGTGTAGGAATTTATCACTGCTCCCGAATCTGTTTAATTCTGCTGCTCTGCATGGACCCTGTTTATAAACTTAATAGCTCCAGCCTTAGAGTCCATCCCCTAGAACACTTGGAAGAAGGAATGTTTGTCTATAAAATTTTAGGTAGAAAATGCTTAAGGAAGGGAATTGGCTTTTATTAAGCATATGCTGTGCAGTTACTAGACATGCATTATCTCATAGAATCTCGAAGTTCCTTCGAGTCATCTCTTCATTGCTGTTGGTTCTTTCTTTCTTCCTGTAATTGTTGTGATCTGTGACTTAAGCAGGAGACCAAGGCCTAGGAATGTGGGTGACTTTGACAAGTTAGTGATTATACAAGAGTCTAAAATCAGAAGTGTCCAGTTTGTAGCTTCAGAATCTTTTGAAGATTTGGAGAGAGAGCATTCCACTCTCTCTCTACTAATTTAAAATTTGTTGCATATGGGTGTAACATGTTTATCCATATAAACCATTTGCTTTTTCATGACAGATTTCGCACATTGGCAAGCTAAGAGATTTTCTTCTGGAACACAGAAAAAATTATATTAATGCTTATAGGTAAGTGTCTTTTTTTTTTTTAATCATGATTTTGGTGACTGTTATTTACCATACCTATATTCCTTGTGAGGTTTTCGTCCTCACTTTATACTAACTCTGGGTTGTAATGGGGAAGATCAGTTTGACAGTGAAAGAAAATCTGCAGAGCAGAAAGGGGCTCCCAGCCAGGGTAAGTGCAGCCATATCCCGTGTCCTTAAAGTCACCCCAGCCCCGCAGCAGTGTTCCCTGAGGTGCACACGTGTTTGCAGCTCTGTATGTGCCATACATGGCGTGAAGCATGCAGAGAGGATGGGACAGTGTCTCACTGAATGCATACTACTGAGCAAATGAAGAGATCACGCCAGTCACACAAAAATGCCATTTGGAGAGATGAGAACTCTTGCCTCCCTGAGGGTTTTTGTTAGGTTGATTTTTAAAAAGAAAAGCATTTTGATTGCAACCTCCAAAAGGACTTCTAGAATGGACTCCAGCTCTCAGTAGACTCAGGACTATACTGCAGTGCCTCCTGCTCTTCCTTGACCTCTGTTCGCACCCGGCTTTAGTGTGGCATAGCTCCCATAGGATTCAGCTTCAACTGTAGTGCCTAAGCAGTGGAAAAGTTGGACTAGACATAGGAAACGACATCATTAGAAGCATCTGTTTAGGATTTCATCATTATAGAATAAGGGGTTTTGCCCTTTGGAAGCCTTCCTATCACACAGTTAGAAAATATGGAATAAATCTTCTGAATTTATAAAAGGACTTTAATCAATATATATGCAAAAATGGAAATATTTCATATCTGTTTTTTAACAGAGAAAATAATTATGCCCCAGGTGAGTTTTAAATAATCTATATCACTTTGTCTACTTTATGCTTTTAAGTGTATTTCATTTACATAATTTTGGAATATAGTAAAATTATTATTCTAGTGCTTCATACCAAGTAAGCCTTATTTTAAAGTTCTTAGTTAAAAAAAAATAATAATAAAGTTCTCAGTTGGAATAGTTGGTCAACACTAGATGGCAGTATGAATTTTCTTTCTAAAGGTCTGTATGTACATCAGATGCTAATTCTATAGTCTGTACAGATGGAAGTGACGGTTGTTTTGGAAAGCTTAACAAAACTGGTGTAAGCCTACCATTTTCCAGCTCCTTTGTTTAGTACTTGCCATCTTAGGTTACGTAAGTGGTCATGGAGATCTCTCATGGAATCCATTATTAACTTCCCTCTGCCTTCAAAAGGCATCCGCTAAAGTGAATGCTTTAAATGTTGGTTTAGTTCAAGCTACTCTGCCTCCTTATTAGCCATGCGAACCTGAGAAATTCACTTAAATTGCAGAAGGCAATGTCTTCCTCTAAACCAGGGGTCAGCAAACCATAGCCTATAAGCCAAGTCCAGCTCACTGCCTATTTTTGTACAGCCTGTGAGCTGAGAATAGTTCTTACATTTTTTAATGGCTATGGGAAGAGTAATAATAATCATAATGAAGTGAAGTCGCTCAATGGTGTCTGACTCTTTGCGTCCTCATGGACTATAGCCTATCAGGCTCCTCCATCCATGGGATTTTCCAGGCAAGAGTGCTGGAGTGGATTGCCATTTCCTTCTCCAGGGGATCTTCCTGACCCAGGAATCGAACCCAGGTCTCCCGCATTGCAGGCAGACGCTTTACCATCTGAGCCAATAATCATAGTATTTTACCTCATAAGAAAATTAAATGAAGTTAAATATTTGGTGTCATAAATAAAGTTTATTGGAACAGCAGCATGCCCATTCATTCACATGTTATGTATGGATGGCTGCTTTTACACCTCAGCAGCAGAGCTGAGTGGCTGTGCCCAGGCTGTATGGCCCTCAGAGTCTAATATTTATACTCTGGCCCTTTTCAGAAAACCTTTGAGGAGTCCTGCTCTAAATAATGAGAGTGATGCTCACTTGCCTATTAGTTAGATTCAGACAAGACAGTACAGCTGAAATGCTGTGCAGAAAAGAAAAAAAGCAGTGGATTTATAAAAAGATTATTGTATAAGGCAGCTATTCTGTAACTTTGCAGTAGTTTTAAACTTTTGACTATAGGGGTGGGATTAAGACATTTCTCCTCGAACAGCACAGATCAGCTCCACAACACTGCCTGTCAGTGTTCCCAGAGCAGCATGGCGTGGACTTACTCCAAGTCCTCATGTTTCTCAGGACAGCGGGTAGCTGGCCTCGGCTTCCCCGTTTCCCAGCTACTGTGGCAGCACACGCTGGGAGGAAGCCCGGGGTCCCCAGGGCCCATTCCACTCTTGTCTACGCAGTGGTTGTGTGGCTACAGCATCAGCACAACTAGTGCTCCTGAGGCTTCCTGAGGCTTCCTGAGTCTTGACAGGTCATTACCCCACTGAGTCCTCCTCCCAGTTGTACTTCATCAGTAGCCGGAGGACTCCGAGTTTCCCTCCTGCCCCTGTTTTAGCTCCTCTGAAAGAGCAGGGCTTTGGGGGTCAGTCACACCTGAGTTCTAGTCCCAGCTCCACCAAGTATTAGTCATGTAAGTAAACACAACTCACTTCAGATATTTGTGCTTTAGTTTTCATTTGTTTTTAAATAAAGTATGGATAATGTGGATAAGGGGCTTCCCAGGTGGCTCAGTGGGTAAAGAATCCTCCTGCCAATGCAGGAGGCACAGGAGACGCAGGTTTGATCCTTGGGTCGGGAAGATCTCCTGGAGGAGGAAATGGCAACCCAGTCCAGTATTCTTGCCTGGAGAATCCCATGGACAGAGGAGCCTGGTGGGCTACAGTCAATAGATCGAAAAGAGTCGGACATGACTGAGCACACTCACACGCAGTGTTCTTATGAGGACTGAATGAGATGTGTGTGAGAGTTCCTGTCACAAGAAAGTCCCTTGGTGAATGGTTATTGAATTGGAACCCCATTTAACCTGTGGTGCAGGTGAGTCAGTGGCCATTTGATAAAGAAAGCACCTCTCAAGGGCTTCCCTGGTGGCTCAGTGGTAAGGAATCCGCCTGCCAATGCAGGAGACATGGATTTGATCCCTGATCTGAAAAGATTCCACGTTATGTGGAGCAACTAAGCCCATGTGCCACAACTACTAAGCCTGTGCTGTAGCGCCTGGGAGCCATATCTACTGAGCCCATGTGCTGCAGCTACTGAAGCCCGCAAACCCTGCAGCCTGTGCTCTGCAACAACTGAAGCCACTACGATGAGAGGCCTGAGCACCTCACCTGGAGAAAAGCTTGAGCAACAGTGAACCCAGCATAGCCTAAAAGAAGTAAAATAATTTTTTAAAAAAAGAAAGAAAGCACCTCTGTTTCCTGCCAGAGAGGAGGGAGGGAAAGAGAGAGGATGCCGGAGTCAAGTCAACGTGACACAGATGGACATGGTCAAAGCTTGCTCACCCGTGAAATCTGGGGTAGCAGCACAGGTGAGATCTGCGGGCGGGTGGCCTTGCTGAAGGCTCCTGAATTAGACGGGTGCACTCAGTCGTTAGTGCCATGCAGCGGTCACAGCCCGGGAGCACAGAGCACAGAGGCCCTTGAGAGCGTATGAGAGAAGAAGCAGAGCAGAACCTCTGCTGCCACTAAACAGGGAGATCCCAGAGGAGAGGAGAGAGCAGAGCTGTGGCTGGAGGCCTGTTCACTCCCTGCTCAGGTCCTTCTGCCAGGCTGCCAGTCAGAGAAGTCCCTGCTCCAAGGGAAGGGCAGGAGGGTAGAGACTGAGGAGGGAGGGAGGGTGTCATGAGAGGTGTGGATTCTCTGGTAGAAACAGGAGGACCAGGGAATAAGCATTTCCCACACACACATACCCTACATTCTCTCCAGAGGGAGAAGGGCCACCCTTATCTTCTCCCATCACGTTCTCCCTCCCAAAGGTGGTAGACTATTTAAAGTCTTTTCTTTGTTTTACTGCTGTGCCTCCCAGTGCAGGGTGCTGGCTGTGGCCTGTTCTAGTGATCTCTGGCGGCCTTGCTCTTCAGTTCAGTTCCGTCCTGTCGCTCAGTCGTGTCCAACTTTTTGCGACCCCATGAACTACAGCACACCAGGCCTCCCTGTCCATCACCAACTCCTGGAGTTTACTCAAACCCATGTCCATTGAGTCGGTGATGCCATCCAACCATCTCATCCTCTGTCATCCCCTTCTCCTCCTGCTCTTCAGTGGCGAGAAGCAAAGTTTGGGTTTATAGCCAGAGACTGAGGTCAGGCCGAAGCATTGAGAATGCCAAATCCTAGCCACTAGACCAGTGGCCAATGACAAAGCCCTGGCCCTTTTGCTTTGCAGGAAAGAATTCCCACAAAGGTGGAAGTAGAAACAAGGAAAGTGTTTATCAGGAGGGAGAAGAATACAGTACCTGTGGATAGACACATGGGTGGCCTCAGAGAATGTCCCACCCTCGTGGTGGTTTAAATCACTTACATGGGACATTTCTTCCAGATTTCCTTTGGTTCTGAGTCTACCTTTGGTGCATCTCCACATCCTCCCATGTATGCACGTGCATCTCATAGCCAAGATGGATTCCAGCGAAGAAGCCCGTGGTTAACCTTGACCCATAGGCCTCCCCTTTTGACCGCCAAGGAACTTTCTAGTTGGGAAGGTCTCCTTGACTTTGAGAATGAGAAATCTGTGGTCATCTGGGCAGGGCCCAGCCTCCTCTCCCTATTTTCCTGCTATTTTCATCTTGAAGTGTCAGGAAAGGACTCCAGCTATTCACCCTGGTGGGCCCATCTATCTCCTGCCTCACTGGGAACATTGTGGATAGAGTGCGATCGTGGAATTGAGAGAAATACTGCCTTCAGACCCACAAGGCTATGTTAGTTTGACATAATTAGGAAGCTATCATTTTTCCCATAATGTAGAACTCAGACTTTATCGACCCATTTAATTAAAAAAAATAATAATGACATTTTACTAAAGCAGAACAGCAAGAAACCTAAGTAGCCTCTGGCTAGATCTCTTGAATGATTTTAATTAAAAATAATTTCTCCACTTCTGGTAGATAGACCTTTTCCTCAATATCCTGGTGACAAAACAGTACCACCTGGGGGAGAAACTTTCTTGGTTTCTGTCGTTATTACTACTAGAATGACCATACTGGCAATTTCCAATTTAAAAGGTTAATATATAATGTATCCTAAAGGAACACCACCTTTTAATTGAGTATAATCAGTTTTATCAAATTAACCTTTAGACCTTTTCAGTTTCACTGAGCTGAGTTTCCATTAAGTCAAAATAGAGAAGGAGGACGTTAATCTCACGTTCCTGAAATTGGTCCTTTTATAGATCGACTCTGTCCATGGGGTGCCTCGTCACTCGGAAGTGAGCGCCGGTCTCATTTATCTGCCCCTGACCCCGTTAGCCTCCATTTCCGTTTCCGGTTTCTGGTGAGCCCGTTTCTTGAGGGGCGGTACAGACTGTACCCATGTGCTCACAGCTCTTCATCCTCCCCTCTCTCCATCCTCTTGCGCCGGACTGGGGAGTTGCGGAGAGGGTTGATGAGCCTGCTTGCCCAGCCCCTGCCCCACTTCCCCTCCCTGGGCTCTT
>NW_011494827.1:476618-494149 GCF_000754665.1 Bison bison bison | reverse complement strand
GGGTTTGAGGGGGTGCCGTGCCGAGGTGGGAGAGGAGAGGAGACTGGCCTCCTGCTTGGCCCTAAGGAGAGCCCCAGGCTTACTCCTCCCTCTTCTCTTGGGGGCCTGTTCTAGGAGGGACACATTCCCGGGGCCTCTGTATCTCCGTATTTCCAGGGGAGGCTCTGGAAGTGGGATGTCTGCAGGTCTCAGGGCAAGGGGTGCAATCAGACCAGGAGGGGCCTGTTAAGGAGCACAGCTGTAGCTGTGTGTCAGGCTTCTCATATCGGCCTCACACACTAAGTGAGGTCATTCTGAAGTAGTTGGTTATTGATCCATTGATTTATCAGCCTACTAAACCCTAGGATTGCTGGTGATGACGGGGATACAGCAGTGAACAGGCAGACAAATGCCCCCACCTTTATGGAATGTGTATTTTGGAGGGAAAGATAGAAAAGAAACAAAATGAGTAAAACATAGAATGTTGGAGCTTAGTAAATGTTTTTAGGGGGAGTGGAGAAGGGAAAATAGAAACTGTCAGGGTGGATACAAGTGTGTAAAGGTAGCTTAGGGAAGTACTTATTAAGATGCAGGGACTTTGAATAAACAGATACAAGAAGTAAGCAGTCAGTTCATGGAGATCTCATCCAGGGAAAGGAGATCTCCAAAGGAGAAGGCAGCCAGCTAGTGTACGTCCTGGTGCAGGGGTACGGCTGTAGCGTTCCAGGAAGTGTGCAGAGGCCAAGGCGGCTGGAGCAGCGGGAGGTGGGCAACTGAGGATAAGCCCAGAGACGGCAGGAGTCCGAGCTTGTGAGGCACCTTAAGGCTCGTGCAGCTCTTGTAAGGGCCTTGGCTTCTGCTTTTAGGTGGGAAGCACTGGACATCTGTATGGAGGATTGATAGCATCTGACTGACTGTATAACAGGAACGGTAAGGCTGGTGCATTTGAATCATCGGAGGAGGAGCTTGCCAGACACAACAGGCCAGCTGGGCGGCTGCAGTGAACGGTCCAGCCTTGGGATCCCAGTGACATGGCCCAGAGGGGTTAGCAGTGGGTGGGATAACAAGAGGTCAGATTCTGGAAGTGTTTTGAAGGTAGAGCCGAGGAGATTTGTTAATGGATTAGTTGTGAACTGAGAGAGAAAAAGAGGTGCCAGGATGACCTTTTGAGGCCTGAGCAGCTAGAAGGAATGGAATTGCCCGCAACACAAGTGGGAAGCGCGCTTGGGAGTGGCTGCGGGCTTAGTGTTGGGCATATTTGCAATACAGATTAAACATCTGAATAGAGATACTGAGCCAGCAGTTAGATATATGCATTTCAAGTTCAAGGAGAGGTTCGGGCTGAAGATATAAATTTGGGACTTATCAGTGTAAAACTAACAACAGAAAAAAACCCACTAGCCTAGCCGAACTCACCAAGGGAGCAGTGTGGGCAACAGAAATATTCAGGGACTAAGGGTGTGCTATGCTTAGCCACTCAGTCGTGTCCGACTCTTTGCAACCCCATGGATTGTAGCCCACCAGGCTCCTCTGTCCATGGGGGTTCTCATGGGTTCCCATGCTCTCCTCCAGGGGATCTTCCCAACCCAAGGATGGAAACCAGGTCTTCTGCATTGCAGGTGGATTCTTTACTGTCGGAGCCACCAGGGAAACCCATGGGTAAAAGGTGTCAACAAAAAACCTGAAAACCAGCAGCCAGGGAGGTGGGAGGGAACCAGGAGAGAATGCAGTCAGGAGACAGGAGAAAGCAGATCAGGGAGGGGGGCCATCAGCACTGTCCAAAGGTGGAAAGTACCTTGAGGGGAAGGATGACCCCAGTGGTGACCTTGGAGAGTGAAGACCACAGTGGGGGGGTGAGGGCAAAAGGCTGTCTGCACGGGGTCTAGAGAGAATGGTCAGGAAAATGGAGTTCGGGTCTGTAAGCTTCATATGCATTGGTTCCACTGTCTAGAGCAATCTCCCACCTCTTAGCCTGGCCAGCTCCTCCTCATCCTTCGAGTCTCAGCTTAGTGGTCATTTCAGCAGGGAGCTTTGCTCTCCCCTTCACACCCCATCCAGACTCCAGGTGTGGCATTTGCTGCTGCCCCTTCATGCTGTCCTCTCTCTCTCCGTCAGTCACGTCATGTCTGAATACGGGAGAATGACGGACACAGAACGAGACCAGATAGACCAGGATGCTCAGACGTTCATGAGGACCTGCTCAGAAGCGATCCAGCAGCTGAGAACACAAGGTGTGTGCCTTGAAAGGGGCAGCCGGCAGCCTTTTCGCGATTAAGTACTCACAGGATGCGTGTGGCACAGCCAGTTAAAGCTCTCTCTTGTGCTCTTATTTAGGTTTCAGTCTCAGAACTTTCAAAGTCTTCTTTTTCCTCATTAGTGTTTTAACCTAAGCCGTTAAAAATCATGCAAAGGCCATGATTCAAGTTAAACAGATGGGAAGAGGGAGGTGGAAAGGACCTCTCCAGACAGAACCAAGAGTTTACCTTGGGCCCAGGGTCAGAGAAGGTGACTTGAGTGTGGAGGTGTGTGCGGGTGTGCCTGTGTTCTGGGCGGCATTGAGTAGGGCAGCGGTTGATGGCATGTGAACAAGGACGCATGAAGGTACTCTGAGCTCTCTACCTGGAGCATTAAACTGTAGTGACAGACTCTCTTGGTAAAGAGGACGGCTCTGGAGCCTTGGCTGCGTATGCACGCACACCGGCTCCACATGTTCAGGCCATGTGGCCTTGGGCAAGTCACTTAGTCGCCCTGGGTCTCAGTTTCTTCATCTATAAAATGGAGACAATTATATGGCATATTTCTTGGGGTCAACCCAAGGATTGAACCCAAGCCTCCTGCATTTCAGGCAGACTCTTTACCATCTGAGCCACCGGGGAAGCCCATTCTTGGGGTCATCATGAGAATTAAATTCTCCTAGCCACCCTCAGGACAATAGCTAGCCTTAGAGTTACCATCATCTCACTTTCATTGATGTTAAATTTTTACTGGGGCACTGAGACGGCTTCCCAAGTTAGGTGTCTACCTTGATTCTCTTTTAATTTGCTTAAGCAGATGCAGATTACGTTACATAGCATGGAATTCAAGTGGTCAGATGCTGCTGTGCTCGACCCAGACTTTTGTTTGTGTAGCTTCCATTTGAACCCTGATGGACCACCTGGAGAGTGATGAAAACTGTAGACTTTCCTGCCACAAAAAAAATATGCAGATGCATCAGATTTTGTGTATAATTTTATGGATCCGTTGAATTCCCCATGTGAACCTCAGGTTCAGCAGCAGCCCTGTAGTGAAAACAGATCATGTCCCCTACCCTTAAGGACATTCATTGAGATACCTTGAAAATACATGCACGTTAATACAATGATAAATAAGTACAAACCATGTGATCCTGGGCTCCTTCTGGATTCCTCATATGTAAAACAGGCATAATCATAATCGCCTTCTGCATTGTTTGGGCCATTAGCAGTAATTTGTGTAAAGTACTGGCAGGGTGCCTCATACTGTAGGTACCCAGCCTCTACCAAAATACAACTGGCACAGACTCCAAGAAGAAGTGATGATTCACAGGAGAAAGGTGTTCTTGTGGCTCAGAGAGTCAAGGTTTCCCAGAGAAGGAAGGTTTCACTCAGTGTCGGAGGTGAATGTGAGTGGCTGAGGGAAGAGGACGGAGCAGCCCAAGCTGACAGGCAGCCGGGCAGGCAGAGGGGAGTGTATGCTCTGAGTTTGATTTAAAACGGTCCTTGAAGGTCAGCTTGAGCATTGGATCCTGTTAACACGCACGGGGTCAGCTCTCAAGAAATGGCCCACGTCAAACACGATCCCTTAGTAATAAACCATAAATTATTTGACTATAGTTTTCAGCAGGTTTAATCTTTTACTCTCGCAAAACCTCATAAATCTCACTCTTTTAAAAATGAAATGTCACTTGACACAGGACTTGTTTTATAGCTGTGTTTTTAAGAATACATCTAATAAAGAAGCTGTTGTAAGGAAGCTGATGAATTGTTCTTCAGTGTAATTGAATACAGAGCCCTGAATATTGTCCTTTTCTGTTTCAGCCCACAAGGGGATACACTCTCAGCAAGTGAAGGAGCACAGGACTGCCGTTTTGGATTTCACTGAAGATTACTTAAAAAGTATTTCATTTTATCTTAAAGATCACATGTGGCATTTCACAATAGGTGGGATGCAACCTTTAGCTTTGCTAGCTGAAGACTGTAATGTCTCACTGTATATAATGATACTTTTGCCTGAGAAGCAGTTTTAAATGGTCTCTGATATTTTCCCCTGGACAGGAGTGTGTAAACTTTACTCAGAACAAAGAGCCATCCGAGTCAAGCGAGTGGTGGACAAGAAAAGATTGTGAGTATTGTCTTCATTGGTGTTCTTTAGTTAACAATAGTAATGATAATAAGATTGCCTGGAGAAATATCAATAACCTCAGATATGCAGATGACACCACCCTTATGACAGAAAGTGAAGAGCAACTAAAAAGCCTCTTGATGAAAGTGAAAGTGGAGACTGAAAAAGTTGGCTTAAAGCTCAACATTCAGAAAACGAAGATCATGGCATCTGGTCCCATCACTTCATGGGAAATAGATGTGTAAACAGTGTCAGACTTTATTTTTTTGGGCTCCAAAATCACTGCAGATGGTGACTGCAGCCATGAAATTAAAAGACGCTTACTCCCTGGAAGGAAAGTTAATGACCAACCTAGATAGCATATTGAAAAACAGAGACATTACTTTGCCAACAAAGGTCCGTCTACTCAAGGCTGTGGTTTTTCCTGTGGTCATGTATGGATGTGAGAGTTGGACTGTGAAGAAGGCTGAGCACCGAAGAATTGATGCTTTTGAACTGTGGTGTTGGAGAAGACTCTTGAGAGAGTCCCTTGGACTGCAAGGAGATCCAACCAGTCCATTCTGAAGGAGATCAGCCCTGGGATTTCTTTGGAAGGAATGATGCTAAAGCTGAAACTCCAGTACTTTGGCCACCTCATGCGAAGAGCTGACTCATTGGAAAAGACTCTGATTCTGGGAGGGATTGGGGGCAGGAGGAGAAGGGGACAACAGAGGATGAGATGGCTGGATGGCATCACTGACTCAATGGACATGAGTCTGGGTGAACTCCGGGAGTTGGTGATGGACAGGGAGGCCTGGCGTGCTGCGATTCATGGGGTTGCAAAGAGTCGGACATGATTGAGCGACTGAACTGAACTGAACTGAATCATAATAATAGCAGCTAAAGTTTGTAAATGATGATGATGATGATGATGTAGTTGCTAAGTTGTGTCTGACTCTTGGTGACTCCATGAACTATAGCCCACCAGGCTCCTCTGTCCATGGAATTCTCCAGGCAAGAATACTGGAGTGGGTTGCCATTTCCTTCTTGAGGGGATCTTCCCAACCCAGGAATCGAACCTGGGTCTCCTGTACTGCAGGCAGATTCTTTACCAACTGAGCTACAAGGGAAGCCCATAGTTTGTAGAGCTTGATGATTGTGAAGCTTCAATTTCCTCACGAACTGCTGTGACCAGGATTCCCTGGGCACGTTCCGTGCTGGACACTTTTGTAGCTCACAGGAGCCCCAGGAGGCAGGTACTGCAATGACCCTTATCTTACACATGGGGAGGCTGAGGCTTGGGAAGTGGGGTGACTCACCTATGTCCCTTAGCCAGGAGGTGGCAGAACTGGAATTTGAGTCCATATAGAGAGATATATATTGGTCAGTTGATTTTCCACAAAGGTACAAAGCGATTTTAGTGGAACAAGGATGGTCTTTTTTAACGTGAGTGCTAGAACCACTGGATATCCTGTGTTGTTGTTCAGTCCCTAAGTCATGTCCGACTCTGCGACCCCGTGGACTGCAGCACGCCAGGCTTCCCTGTCCTTCACCATCTCCCAGAATTTGCTCAAACTCATGTCCACTGAGTCAGTAATGCCATCCAACGATCTCATCCTCTGTCACCCCTTTGTCCTCCTGCCCTCAATCTTGCCCAGTGTCAGGGTTTTTTGCAATGAGTTGATGTGGCCAAAGTATTGGAGCTTCAGCTTCAACATCAGTCCTTTCAGTGTATTCAGGGTTGATTTCCTTTAGGATTGACTAGTTTGATCTTCTTGCAGTCCAAGGGACTCTCAAAAGTCTTCTCCAACACTGCAATTGGAAAGCATCAGTTCTTTGGCACTCAGCCTTTATGCTCCAACTCTCAAATCTGTGCACGACTACCAGAAAAACAGTTGCTTTGACTATATGGACCTTTGTCAGCAAAGTGATGTCTCTCTTTTTTTAAGATGCTGTCTAGGTTTGTCATGGCTTTTCTTCCAAGGAGTAGTGAGTGGTTAACCCATGTTAACTTGTACTGTTATCTGCTATTAAGTACTTGCCATGGGTCAGGCAGTATGTTTATTTCATGTAATCCTCACAGCCACTTTATTAGTAACTACTAGTATCTCATTTTTGCTAGCCCAAATTATTTCGCTCAGATAGTGCTCGGGGTATTCAGGCCAGATTCTTGCGATGCAGCCCGCGCCGCACCTCCCTGCCCAGCCCCCGCTTGCTAATTAGTATCTCATTTTATAGAGGAAATCGAGACTCGGGAAATTTGGGTTACTTGCCCAGTGTCATACAGCTGAACTCAGATTTGAACGTCAGATTAACCAGGGTTATCTCAAACGATGGACTTTGTGTTGGAGGTTGAATGAAAATAATCTGGGTAAAGGATCAGAAAGGAAGAATGGCTCAGGCAGGAGGGCAGGCAGAGTGTTTGCCCAAAGCAGGTCCTGGGAGAAGAAACAAGGCTCTGACGGTGTTCCATGTGCTGTCGAGATGGGGTGTGGTCACTGGGTCTCACGCCCGCCAGAAAGAGATGCTGATAACTTCTGCTTCCTGATCCCAGGCGGTCCCTGACCCTTGAGACCTAGCTGGTCCCTTGAGTAAGGTAAGAAGGGGGCTCTTGCTGCTGCCTCCTCAGCTCCTGGTTCTCAGCAGAGGTTTGGACAAATTAAGATCAGTCAGATGGGAATTGTTCTCATTTAGGCTGTGAAGTTCAGCCTCATCTCCTGTCAGATAGCTGCCCTGTGCCAATTACTTTGAGCAGAGGACCTTGAGGAAAATAACTGTGTGAGCCACCTCGTGTAGTCCAGCCCTCCCTTCTGGTTCTTTCCTCTCCTTACCCCAGAAGGCACCTGCCTAAAACACATGTATACTTGTAGCCCTCCCTTTCTCCAGTGTCTTACAAAGCTAACCTTTGCAGCGTGACATTCCAGGCCCATAATACTTTGTTTTTTCAGTTGGTCCCCATGGATTTATGCTCTGACCAAAGCTGACTGCTTGTGTCCTTTGACATTCTTGTGCCTTCATCCTTTCTGATTTCTTTGCCTAGAATGCCCTTCATACGTACACACTTATATTCTCTGTCCCTCTTCCCCCACTCAGGTGACCCACCACTGTAGTTTGATAACACCTGAAGTGGTCTAGACCCTGTTTGGAGACAGGAGTCCCCTGATCAAATAGCATTATCAAATTGCCATAAATGTTTCTAAATGATTATTCTTCTTTTTTGTTCTTACTCATAGCAGACCAGTAACAAACAGTTCATAGTCTCATACTGGTCTGTGGATCACACTTGATTAACACTGGCCTGAAAATCACTCAGTATGAAGTACATGCCCAGTAAATATCTGTAAGTGTGAAGATGGCTTAGATGATGTGATGAATTTCCTGCTCTGGGGGAATTCAGGAGACCTGTGCCCTGTTGGACACCTTAGTCCGACAGCCATCCTTGAAATGAGAGTACTACAGTACTAGGGATCAGTGTGGGTTGTGTCCTTTCTACCTAGAGCCTTTGTTGAGAGATTGTTGTTATCCACAACACTCAGTCATGGCCAGCTCTTTGCGACCCCATGGACTGCAGCACGCCAGGCTTCCCTGTCCATCACCAACTCCCGGAGCTTGCTCAAATTCATGTCCATTGAATCGGTGATGCCATCCAACCATCTCATCCTCTGTCGTCCCCTTCTCTTCCTGCCTTCAATCTTTCCCAGCATCAGGGTCCTTTCCAATGAGTCAGTTCTTTGCATCTGGTGGCCAAAGTATTGGAGCTTCAGCTTCAGCATCAGTCCTTCCAATGAATATTTAGGACTGATTTCCTTTAGGATTGACTCTTTTGATCTCCTTGCACTCTGAAATAGTTATCACTTTTCTCTCATATTTGTATAGGGCTTTATCTAAGGTTTTCAAAGAACTTCTTCCATGTAATTTCTTGTTTCAGACCTGGAAAAACTGTTTCTCTCCCTCTCCTCTCTATCCTTCTGTTCTTCTCAAATTTTATATAAAATCCCAGAGTTTTTCAAATAAGGGACCTGGAGACAGATGTTGGCCAGGTGGAAACTGTTTTGATTGCAGTTATGAAATACTCAGCTTTCAGTTAGAGAAATCAATTAAAGTAAATTATCGAGCATAAACTGATCTTTCTGATGACTTTTGAAAAATTGCTTTTTTCAAATTGCCTTCAACTAGTTAATTTGTAATTTCCCTGAGGATTTCAATAGACATTCTGTGTATAATTAGATCTGTTTTTATCACTTAAAAAAAAAAAAAAAAAAAAGCACTCAACTTCATCTAAGTCTGCTGCATTGCAGTCCTTTGTTCATTTTAAATTAAAAACTGGCATATTAGCATACTCTGGACACAAAGGGTGACAGATATTAATGGAACCCTTTATTTAAAAGTCAGTTAAGCCCCTCTCCTTCCTGAACAATTAAGTCCTGCAGGCATGGAGTGAGTCAGAGTAAGGGGGGATGTCCACAGCTATGGGGGCATTTCCCGGGGCAGCTCAGAGCCTGAGCAAGCTGAGGAGGTCTGGCTCAGCGTGGGCAGTAAGAGCCTGAGCCAGGACAGGGGAGGAGCAGCAGTGGAAGAGGCAGATTGGTTGTATGCAGGGGGATTGATCAAGTAGTAAACATAGAAGGATAATGGAAGCCAGGTTCAGACTTTCAGGTGAGTGAAAGGGAAATTGGATTAGAATGAAAAGGACTGGTGTGAACTCATGGTTCTCAGTTTACATAGGTGGACATAGAAATGAAATGTGGTCATAAACGTGTGTGCATGTCTAGGTCTGCAAAAGCAGACAGATTTTTCTGGCTCTGTCTGCCAAGAGAGCCTGGACACACTGACATCCCAGAGGCAATAAGCATGTTTAGCACTCAGATCTTGGCTTCTAAATAGCAATTTCAGCTTCCAGGAACCGGGCTCCTTGCAGAAATGCCTGAGTCTGGGGCTGGGTCAGGGAAAGTGTAAAATGAACTTGGAGCATATTGTTGTACCAGAAAGCAAGGGAAGGCTCAGAGAGTGATGGGGACCTGTAAAAAGGACATAAACCAGTTTGAAAGCTGCCGGTGACCAAATTAAAGACAAATTAAAGGCCAGGCTTCCCTGTCCTTCACCGTCTCCTGGAGTTTGTTCAAAGTCATGTCCATTGAGTTAGTGATGCCATCCAACCATCTCATCCTCTGCCACCCCTTCTCCTCCTGCCTTCAGTCTTCCCCAGCATCAGGTCTTTTCCAGTGAGTCAACTGTTTGCATTAGGTGGCCAAAGTATTGGAGCTTCAGCATCAGTCCTTCCAATGAATATTCAACTTTCATCTTTAGGAAATATTAAAATATTCAGAGGTGAAGGGGCATCAGGTTGGCATATTACTCTCCAGTGGTTCAGTAAAAAGCATTCTTGATACTGTCTTTCAGATTACTATGCCTGTGACTATATTTATTTCCCAAGAAAATAAAACGCTAAAAGATCCCATCTCACACATGTTAGAAAGGCTAAAATAAAAGTGACACTTCAGGGAGGGTGTGCAGCAGCTGGAACTCTCATTTATGACTGGTGGGAATATAAAGTAACTCCGTATTGTGTGCATGCTTAGTCACTCAATCTTGTCTGACTCTTTGCAACCCCATGGACTGTAGCCTGCCAGGCCACTCTGTTCATGGGATTCTCCAGGCAAGAATACTGGAGTGGATAGTCATTCCCTTCTCCAAGGTATCTTCCTGATCAGGGATCGATCCTGGGTCTCCTGCATTGAAAGCAGATCCTTGACCATCTGAGCCACCAGGAAAGCCTTGTATTAGAAACAGCCAAATAGTTCTCCAAAGTTAAATGACCATCTGATGACCCAGCAATTCCACACCTTTGTTCTTTATGCGTAGAATATTTTTTCTGCTCTTCTGTGCCTGGCAAAACTTTACTCCTCTTTTAAAAGTTTGCCTAAGTGATACCTCCCCTGAGAAGCCCCTGGGTATTTCTACTCTTTGAATTAATAGCAGTTAGATTTTTAAAGTACTTACCTTTTACATAATACTTTTTTTTTTTTTTTTTGTCTAGTGCGTCATTTAGTCTTTGCAATGATTTTGAGTGTTAATATTGGAAGGGTACCAAAAGCCGGGTTTCTCATTCTCAAAGAAGTGAAAGGAGAAAGGCAGAATGAACCTTGTTTTATTGGCCAGAACAAAAGATATGGGAAGCTACTTTACAGATGTGGAAGCTGAGGCCCAGTACTTAGAAGGTGAGCCAGAGCAGTACGTGCTTCACGCCAACCTCTGTGCTAAGTACGTTGTCACGGGCGACCTCATGCAGTGTTTGCAAGATTCTTCTTTGTAGAAAAGTGCTTTGCAGATGAAGAAAATTCAGAGGATTGAAAAAAACATAACAGGAAACTGTCACATTGCAGACAAGTGGCAGACTAGACTCCAAACCCACTTTTTGTCTCCAAACAGATTCCTGAGCATATCTTTCTCAGACAGACAGGCAGTCAGCCAATAGTTTAAGGATTGTGTCCCCATCCACCGTAGATTTGTGGAATTACTGGAGTAGCCTGTCACCCGAGACCATCCAGGAGGACATCAGGCCAGTCCTACCAAGGAATGTGGCCGAGGACAAGGCTGCCTTGCCACCGAGGCATGGCCACCACCCCGAGACCTCTCCTCTGCTGATCTACCAAGACTCTTCAGATCCTTCCCTCTCCACAGCACCAGCCTGGAAGATGAGCACTAGTTGGCCCATGACTGAAGACGCTACTGAGTCCCTTACACTGAGAGCAGCAGTGTTCTCCCGTCTCTGAGTTTTTTGAATTATTGATGGATTGTGCCAGCTGTTTCCATCTTTTCCTCCATTGATTTTTATCTTGACAGAATAAAAAAAAAAAAGTGTATTTCTTTAGGGTTTCTCAATACTATCTAACCCCTCTGCCTTTTCTTGTTACACAGTGATGCAAGAGTGGTAGTAATAGCTAATTTTTTCATCCCTTGCCCCAGACTGTGCTCAAGATTTACATATAAACCAGTAGAAAGATGCTTTTACAGTCCCATTTTACAGAGGAGAAAACAGGCTAAGAAATGCTGTCACTTGTTATTTAGTTACTGGAAAAAAAAAATCTGAAAATTCTGCAAATGGATGTCTTATTCATGCTATACTAGTTTGAACATGGCTAAGATGTCAGGTTGGGTGCATGCATGCCCAGTAGCTCAGTCGTGTCCCACTCTTTGCAACCCCGTGGACTCTAGCCCGCCAGGCTCCTCTGTCCTTGGAACTTCCCAGGCAAGAATACTGGAGAGCGTTGCTGTTTCCTATTCCAGGAGATCTTCCTGACCCAAGGATCGAACCCACATCTCTTATGTCTCCTGCATTTGCAGGCATGTTCTTTTCCAGTCGCATCACCTGGGCAGCCCAAGGTGTCAGGTTGCCACATACTGAATCCCAAAACTAATCTTTGAGGTAAAATGTTAGGAAGTAAGTAATAAATAATCATATTTATACATTTAATGTTAAACAAGATAGACCCTTGTTTTGTGTTTTTCTTTTCAGTTATGGTTTCAACTGGCTTTATTGCTTAACCAATTTTTTATCCATGTTGTGTTTATCCAGTTTTTTCTTCTTTATTAATGAATGGCATTATACTGCATGAATTGTTGGTCTATCCATTCTATCCACATAGTTGGACCATCTGTTCTCCTATTGGTGGACATTTGAGTTGTTTCTACTATTTTGGCTGTTATGGATACGGGTGCCATGAACATTCTTGGATAGATCTGTGTGTGGATATATCTTTTCATTTTTCTTGTCAGTCAGTCAGTTCAGTCGCTCAGTCGCTCGTCTCAGACTCTTTGCAACCCCATGAATTGCAGCACGCCAGGCCTCCCTGTCCGTCACCAACACCCAGAGTTCACTCAAACTCATGTCTGTCGAGTCAGTGATGCCATGCAACCATCTCATCCTCTGTCGTCCCCTTCTCCTCCTGCCCCCAGTCCCTCCCAGCATCAGAGTCTTTTCCAATGAGTCAGCTCTTCGCATGAGGTGGCCAAAGTACTGGAGTTTCAGCTTCAGCATCATTCCCTCCAAAGAAATCCCAGGACTGATCTCCTTCAGAATGGACTGGTTGGATCTCCTTGCAGTCCAAGGGACTCTCAAGAGTCTTCTACAACACCACAGTTCAAAAGCATCAATTCTTCGGTGCTCAGCCTTCTTCACAGTCCAACTCTCACATCCATACATGACCACAGGAAAAACCATAGCCTTGACTAGACGAACCTTTGTTGGCAAAGTAATGTCTCTGCTTTTGAATATGCTATCTAGGTTGGTCATAACTTTCCTTCCGAGGAGTAAGCGTCTTTTAATTTCATGGCTGCAGTCACCATCTGCACTGATTTTTGGAGCCCAAGAAAATAAAGTCTGACACTGTTTCCACTGTTTCCCCATCTATTTCCCATGAAGTGATGGGACCAGATGCCATGATCTTCGTTTTCTGAATGTTGAGCTTTAAGCCAACTTTTTCACTCTCCACTTTCACTTTCATCAAGAAGCTTTTTAGTTCCTCTTCACTTTCTGTCATAAGGGTGGTGTCATCTGCATATCTGAGGTTATTGCTATTTCTCCCGGCAATCTTGATTCCAGCTTGTGCTTCTTCCAGTCCAGCGTTTCTCATGATGTTCTCTGCATATAAGTTAAATAAGCAGGATGACAATATACAGCCTTGACGTACTCCTTTTCCTATTTGGAACCAGTCTGTTGTTCCATGTCCAGTTCTAACTGTTGCTTCCTGACCTGCATACACATTTCTCAAGAGGCAGGTCAGGTGGTCTGGTATTCCCATCTCTTTCAGAATTTTCCACAGTTCATTGTGATCCACACAGTCAGAGGCTTTGGCATAGTCAAGAAAGCAGAAATAGATGTTTTTCTGGAACTCTTTTGCTTTTTCCATGATCCACCGGATGTTGGCAATTTGATCTCTGGTTCCTCTGCCTTTTTTAAAACCAGCTTGAACATCAGGAAGTTCGCAGTTCATGTATTGCTGAAGCCTGGCTTGGAGAATTTTGAGCATTACTTTACTAGCATGTGAGATGAGTGCAATTGTGTGGTAGTTTGAGCATTCTTTGGCATTGCCTTTCTTTGGGATTGGAATGAAAACTGACCTTTTCCAGTCCTGTGGCCACTGCTAAGGTTTCCAAATTTGCTGGCATATTGAGTGCAGCACTTTCACAGCATCATCTTTCAGGATTTGAAATACCTCAACTGGAATTCCATCACCTCCACTAGCTTTGTTCGTAGTGATGCTTTCTAAGGCCCACTTGACTTCACATTCCAGGATATCTGGCTCTAGGTCAGTGATCACACCATCGTGATTATCTGGGTCATGAAGATCTTTTTCATGTAATTCTTCTGTGTATTCTTGCCACCTCTTCTTAATATCTTCTGCTTCTGTTAGGTCCCTACCATTTCTGTCCTTTATCGAGCCCATCTTTGCATGAAATGTTCCCTTGGTATCTCTAATTTTCTTGAAGAGATCTCTAGTCTTTCCCATTCTGTTGTTTTTCTCTATTTCTTTGCATTGATCACTGAGGAAGGCTTTCTTATGTCTTCTTGCTATTCTTTGGAACTCTGTGTTCTTGCCTTGAGAACCTCATGAACAGTATGAAAAGGCAAAATGATAGGATACTGAAAGAGGAACTCCCCAGGTCAGTAGGTGCCCAATATGCTACTGGAGATCAGTGGAGAAATAACTCCAAAAAGAATGAAGGGATGGGAGCCAAAGCAAAAAGAATACCCAGCTGTGGATGTGACTGGTGATAGAAGCAAGGTCCAATGCTGTAAAGAGCAATATTGCATAGGAGCGTGGAATGTCAGGTCCATGAATCAAGGCAAATTGGAAGTGGTCAAATGAGAGATGGCAAGAGTGAATGTCGACATTCTAGGAATCAGCAAACTAAAATGGACTGGAATGGGTGAATTTAACTCAGATGACCATTTTATCTACTACTGCGGGCAGGAATCCCTTAGAAGAAATGGAGTAGCCATCATGGTCAACAAAAGAGTCCAAAATGCAGTACTTGGATGCAATCTCAAAAACGACAGAATGATCTCTGTTCGTTTCCAAGGCAAACCATTCAATATCACAGTAATCCAAGTCTATGCCCCAACCAGTAACGCTGAAGAAGCTGAAATTTTTCTTGTTTAAATACCTAAAAGTGGAGCTGCTCTGTCAACGTGGAGATGTTTCTTAAGCTAAGGAACTGTCTTAGGTTTTCCAAAGTGGCCTTATTATTTTACCGTCCTCCCAGCAATGTGTGAGAGTCAGTGTTGCTCCCTGTGTTCACCAGGGCTCAGAGATGGTAACTTTTTTAAGCCATTCTAGTGGCAATGTCACAGTATCTCACTATGGTTTTTTTACTCCATGTTATTGGACACTTTTCCTCTGCTTTATTGACCATTTGTATGTCTTCTGTGAAATTCTGTTCATCTTTGTGCATATGTGTGGTACTTACAATGTCAAATATATTTTTCTAAGACGGTTGAACTCAAACATCCCATCCCACATGGTCTTATTTAAAATGTGATTTTGTTCTTGCTTCACTGAGAGGGAGCTATGTGGTCTGTGTTCCCTCTCCTTGAACCTGAGTGGACCGTCGCAACTGCCTGGACAGTGGGGTATGGCAGAAATGACAGTTTGTTGTAAACAGAGGCTGAGACTGTTATAAAAAGGCACTGAAGCTTCTGCCGTGGTCTCTGAGACTGCTTGCTCTGGGGGAAGCCAGCTACCATGCCCAGGGACACACTGACATGCCCATGAGGAAGGGACCAGGCTCTTGCCAGCACTGTCTCACAGCCGTGAGAATGAGACTCCTTGGAAGGGACTCCTCTAACCCCAGGCGAGCCTTCAGGTGGTGGGGCCCTCTACCCTATAGCAGTGCCCTTGAGAGTCAGAACCGCCCAGCCAAGCTGCTCCCGAATTCCTGGCCCCAGAAACACCAATAGATGGTGAAAGTGAAAATGTCAGTCTCTCAGTCATGTCTGACTCTTTGCAATCCCATGGACTGTAACCCACCAGGCTCCTCTCTCCATGGGATTATCCTGGTAAGAATACTGGAGTGTGTGGCTGTTTCCTTCTCCAGGGGGTTTTCCTGACCCAGGGATTGAACCCAGGTCTCCTGCACTGCAGGCAGGTTCTTTACCACTGAGCCACCTTAAGTGGTTGTTATTGTTTCAAAGTGTATACATTTTAGAGTAGCTATTATTCCGCCTCAGTAACTGGAGCCCTTAGCGTGATTGATCATGTAATTACTCGACAATTCTTTTGTTACTGTTGTAGAGGAGCAGTTCCTATAAACACCCTTTCTTAGAACACTATCTTTTGGGGAAAAAAAAAAAACAAAACATGAAAATGGCCTCTGTGGTCAGGTTATTTGGAAGAGACATCCTTTTTGGAAATTCAGTGTGTATTTTGGTATATACGGCTCTGGAAAGTTGCAGAGTCAAGTACCCATCTGGCTTTGACTCCACTCTCTCAGCCTCTCTGGGTCACTGCAGTCCCTTCTCATAGAACCTGGTGGACAGAACCTCCTCTTCACGGGGCAGTTAGTTGTTCAGAGTGTGGCCTCCAAGATGGGTTCCCTGAGGCCACATCCCAGCCCCACCATGTACTCACTGTTTGGCCCGGGCAAGTTTCCTGACTTCCCCGCACCTCACTTTCCTCCTCTGTGAAAAGGCCATTAATACTAGTAACTGCTATAGGGATGTATGGCATTAATTTAAGCTTATGTGTATAAAGGTGCTTAGAAGAGTGCCCAGTACCTGAGAAGCCCTCAATAAATATTAGCTGGCATTGATAATATCATCCTGATATGCATTTGCACTCTTTTTGAGTCTGCCTCATAATGTTATCATAGGTCTTTTTTAGCAATCTGCCTAGAATTTTCATAGTGCTCTATGAGTTACAATACAAGGCCCCTTATCTCATAACCAATTTTCTTCCCTCTTATTAACAATGCACTGAGAATTATAAAGCATCCATTCATTCACCCTATGTTTATTAAACCCTGAATGCCACACACTCATCTCGAACCCAGGGCTGCACAGCAGCCATGACTTACGCAGTCAGGGGCCCTGCTCCCAGAGCACATACTGCAGTGGAACGAGACAGACAGTAACCAAATGAGAGGGGAAGGTCACCTCAGCCCGCAGTGACTGCTGGGAAAAAGACAGGCGCTGGGGCACAGAGTGGCAAGAGGAGGCCTTCTGCAGGCAGGAGAGTGAGATGAGGTGGGCGAGATCTCGCCTGGCCCTGGGGGTGGAAGAGAATACTCTGGGAGCAAGCCCCGGGCCAGGGCGGGTGATGAGGCTAAGAGACCTGAGACAAGGCCTTGCTCCCTGTGGGTGTGTGAAGACTCGTGCTTTTACAGGTCAGTTTTAAGATGTTACTTGTGTATCGTGTGTTATGTAACATGTGCGTGTATTTATTCAACCCCACTTCTGCATTGGTGCACGACCAGCTCTTGGGTTTGTTGAACTTGGAGCAGTGGGCTGGCCCTTGCTGCCACGTCTCGAGTGTGGGGTCAGGAGGTAGGGTGGGTTCCTGCGTCCTTTCCTTTGACGCCTGCTGACAGCACTCTTTCAGCTGCGGGCTCTGGCGGGGGTGTGCCGACTGCCCTGTAATAAGCGCCACCCCCTTGAACTGTGTCAGGATGGTCGCTGGGCCCAAGGCCATGGTTCTACTCTCCAGCTGAGGGCGCAAGGCAAGGGTGTAGGGCTCATCTTTGACTCCTCTGTTTTCAGGCAGAATCCTGCTGTGTAAGTAAATGATGTAACTGCTGATTTTTCATCCTTAGGTCTAAGCTGGAACCAGAACCAAACACAAAGACAAGAGAATCCATGTCTTCTGAGAAAGTTTCACAGAGTCCATCAAAAGACCCTGAAGAAAAACCTGTCCCTGAAGAATATCCAGGTATGAATTAAAATCAAAATCGTGCCTTGCGTCTCTTCTTTATGACCTGTGGTGCTTGCGTTTGCACGAAGGGAAGGAAACATGGAAGCGGCAGCCTTTTTTTGGTCACAGCTGGATCTTAATGACCACTTCAAGGGTGGGGCGGGAGGGTCCTCCAGACACCTGGGGGCCGGCAGGGTCTAAAGAAGGGCCTGAGTCTCCACACACCAGTGAGGTGGAGACTGGAGCCTTAGAACCCAGAGGAAACATCAGAGATCTCTGCTTGTCAGTCTCAGGAGCGGTAGGGGG
>NW_011494827.1:455634-476431 GCF_000754665.1 Bison bison bison | reverse complement strand
GCCTGCCCTGTGCCCGTGTCAGCGCTGACCTTATGTGGACCTGACTATCCTGCCTTGGGTAGGGTGTGTGATGTCAGCAGGCTCCATCAGCCAACTGAGCCAGTGTAATGCATGTCCGGGTTTATATGCTTCCTGTCTTCATGTTTGCTGGCCGGCCTGTAACTTAGAGCACCTCCTGACACACGGAGGATGCTGGATAAACACAGTGTCTCTGTACAGCCTGCAACACAGGCAAATGTACAGAGCGCCGTTGGGGACATCTTAAGTCCCTGTGTCTGGCCGGGGCGGCTGCGTGTGTAGGGGATGCATGCTTAGTGTGCCGCATACCTCAGAGCTGGGCAATGGGGTGAGCGCTTGCTGTGCGTGGATCCCAGGATGCTGAGGCCCGCGAGTCTCCTCGCCTCCTCTCCTCACGTCCTCTCCTCGCCTCCCCTCCTCATGTCCTCTCTTCGCCTCGCCTCCTCGCCTCCCCTCCTCGCCTCCCGTCCCCTCCTCGCCTCCCCTCCTAGCGTCCCCTGTTCACGTCCTCTCTCTCTGGCCTCCCCTCCTCACGTCCTCTCTCGCCTCCCCTCTCGCTGCCTCCCCTCCTCGCTGCCTCCCCTCCTCACGTCCTCTCTCACCTCCTCTCCTTGCCTCCCCTCCTCGCCTCCCCTCCTCACGTCCTCTCTCGCTTCCCTTCTCCGCCTCCCCTCCTCACGTCCTCTCTCGCCTCCCCTCTCCGCCTCCCCTCCCCGCCTCCACTCCTCACCTCCTCTCCTGTACTCTCACAGTGGCACTCGGTTACTGTACGCCTCCGGGGTGCTACCTAGGTGCTGTCCTGAACCTTCATAGATGTCACCACCATCGTTACAGCAGCCCTCTCAGATGGATTTCATGAACTTGTTTTTTCTTAAGATGAGCCTTCTGAAGGACTCTGAGAAGACCGTTGCAGAGGACTACGTTTGGGCAGGGTCCCTCTGGGTGCTCTGTTGAAACAGATTGTTCGGGGGCTTAGGAAGCAAAATAGGGATAGTTAAGAGGCTGCTAAAGTCTCCCAGAAACAAGATGATGGCAGATTATACCAAGCATGGGTAGCCAGGGCATGGGAGAGAATGCGGAGAGTTCTGGATATATTTTGAAAGTTGAGCACAGAATCTGCTTCCTGGATGTGGGGCATGAGGAGGAGACGGGTCAGGGAAGGCTGCAGTGGTTGTTGCAGCGGGAAGAAGGTGGCTGCCCTTCACTGAGATGCGGGAGGCTGAGGAGGGACAGGCTAGGGGCTGCCCGGCACAGAGGTTGAACAGGGAGTTGGGTCTGCGCATCTGGAGGCCAGGGGACAGGTCTGTAGATCACTTGAGACAGGCTGGGATTCCCCAAGGAATGAGGGTTGGTAGAAGGAGGATGAAGGGCTGTGCCTCCTGCCACTTGCGGTCCTCCCTGCTGTTTCTCCCTGGCACTGGTCTCTACCCTTCTATATGTTTTTCTCATTTATACTCTTTATGCTCTGTCTTCCGAGCTAAACCTAAGTCCCACGAGGACAGAAATTTCTGTATGTGCTTTGTTCACTGCTGTAACACTGGTACCCAGAACAATACCTGGCACATAGGAGGTGCTCATTAAATCTTTGTTGAAAAGAATGAATGAACGAATGAGTAAATGAAGGAATGAATGAAGCCTCTATATGGAACACTGACTGCTTTTAGTTGCTGTGGAACTATTGCCTGAAGCAAAAGGAACTTAATGTCTCTGGGTGGTAGAAAACAAATGGTCAGAGTGAAAGAGCGTCATTCCTCACAGTTTATGTTTTTATCTTAAAGTCACTATTTGGATACTTTATAATCATGCCATTATCTCCTGACTAAGCCATCCCCACAAAATATTCAGAGAGCGTGCTCCCATTTAGCTTCTCACCAGCACATACAGGAGCCGAGTGGTGTGAAGAGTGTCTCTCTAGAGGCCGTCAGCATCCCAGCTGCAGCAGTTAGTGGCACTGCCAAACACCAGTTCCCCCATTTTCTAAATGCAGACCCCTGCGTCTCGGGACTCTCCCCCCTCCACCCCCCACCACCACTGGGTAAGGCCTCTCTCTTCCCCCAGGCATCCCGGCCCCTGCTGCCACTGGCCTCACTGTCCCCACAGCTCCACCCAGCCACCCTTTCCTCCATGGTCGTTAGCTGATGCTTATTTCACAGTCATCTCTTTCCTGGTTACATAGAGTCCCAAAGGGTCATAAAATCTGAGTTGGTGCTCATTAAAAATGTGCACACTTTATGTACAAGTTGCTGCATGTATAACAAGCTTTCTCTGCTTCATTTTGTCTGTTTTTCCTGAAAGAAAGCTTTACCATTGCTGCACCCCACCTTTATCTATTTCCTGTGTGTGGAGGTGTGCCATCCCTCCTTCTGAGGTAAGGGAAGGGGAAGCATTTGGTTGCAGCATGATGTCATGGAAGGACTGTGAACCTTGGTTTCAGTCTGGCCGCTGTCCTCCCCTTGGACAAGTTACTTGAACTCTGAGCCACCACTTTTTTACAGTATCACGTAGCTGCGGTTTGTTGTGAGCACTTCAGGAGCCTAGGATAAAGGGGTAAGCAGTGTCTGGCACATTGGTTTGTGGAGCCAACTATGAAGCAGTCCATTGCTTGACACTGAGGTTTGGCAGGATTCTTTATCAGTTGAACATTGGAAGTCGATTAATAGACTGGCCAAGATAGCAGAGGCAATTATGAAGGAAATATTTTCTATTCATAAACAGCCTGGTATTGTATACAGAAAATTTTAAGAGCTCCACCAATAAAGACAAGTAGTAAATGAGTTTCAGCAAGGTTCTGGGATACAAAACCATTAAACAAAAATTTCATTTCTATATACTTAATGAACAATCCAGAAATGAAATGTAAAAAGCAGGAATTCCTTTATGATAATATCAAAAAGGATAAACTAAACAGAAGTGTAAGGCTTATACTTTGAAAGCTACAAATCATTGTTGAAAGAAATTTAACATGATCCAAATGCATCTAACAGAAGCAGAAGATATTAAGAACAGGTGGCAAGAATACACAGAAGAACAGTACAAAAAAGATCTTCATGACCCAGATAACCACGATGGTGTGATCACCAGCCTAGAGCCAGACATCCTGGAATGCAAAGTCAAGTGGGCCTTAGGAAGCATCACTATAAACAAAGCTATTGGAGGTGATGAAATTCCAGTTGAGCTATTTCAAATCCTAAAAGATGATGCTGTGAAAGTGCTGCACTCAATATGCCAGCAAATTTGGAAACCTCAGCAGTGGCCACAGGACTGGAAAAGGTCAGTTTTCATTCCATTCCCAAAGAAGATCAGTGGCTCAGTCGTGTATGACTCTTTGCAACCCCATAAATCACAGCACGCCAGGCCTCCCTGTCCATCACCAACACCCGGAGTTCACTGAGACTCACGTCCATCGAGTCAGTGATGCGATCCAGCCATCTCACCCTCTGTCGTCCCCTTCTCCTCCTGCCCCCAATCCCTCCCAGCATCAGAGTCTTTTCCAATGAGTCAACTCTTCGCATGAGGTGGCCAAAGTACTGGAGTTTCAGCTTTAGCATCATTCCTTCCCAAGAAATCCCAGGGCTGATCTCCTTCAGAATGGACTGGTTGGATCTCCTTGCAGTCCAAGGGACTCTCTCAAGAGTCTTCTCCAATACCACAGTTCAAAAGCATCAATTCTTCGGCGCTCAGCCTTCTTCACAGTTCAACTCTCACATCCATACATGACCACAGGAAAAACCATAGCCTTGACTAGACGAACCTTTGTTGGCAAAGTAATGTCTCTGCTTTTGAATATGCTATCTAGGTTGGTCATAACTTTCCTTCCAAGGAGTAAGCATCTTTTAATTTCATGGCTGCAGTCACCATCTGTAGTGATTTTGGAGCCCAGAAAAATAAAGTCTGACACTGTTTCCACTGTTTCCCCGTCTATTTCCCATGAAGTGGTGGGACTGGATGCCCCACACCCAAGGTAAGGGAAACCCAAGTAAAACGGTAGGTGTTGCAAGAGGGCATCAGAGGGCAAACACACTGAAACCATACTCACAGAAAATTAGTCAATCTAATCACACTAGGACCACAGCCTTGTCTAACTCAATGAAACTAAGCCATGCCCATGGGAAAACCCAAGATGGGTGGGTCATGGTGGAGAGATTTGACAGAATGTGGTCCACTGGAGAAGGGAATGGCAAACCACTTCAGTATTCTTGCCTTGAGAACCCCATGAACAGTATGAAAAGGCAAAATGATAGGATACTGAAAGAGAAACTCCCCAGGTCAGTAGGTGCCCAATATGCTACTGGAGATCAGTGGAGAAATAACTTCCCAAAGAAAGGCAATGCCAAAGAATGCTCAAACTGCCACACAATTGCAGTCATCTCACACGCTAGCAAAGTAATGCTCAAAATTCTCCAAGCCAGGCTTCATCAGTACATGAACTGTGAACTTCCAGATGTTCAAGCTGGATTTAGAAAAGGCAGAGGAACCAGAGACCAAATGGCCAGTATCCATTGGATCATCAAGAAAAGCAAGAGAGTTCCAGCAAAACATCTACTTCAGCTTTACTGACTGTGCCAAAGCCTCTGACTGTGTGGATCACAACAAACTGTGGAAAAGTCTTCAAGAGATGGACATACCAGACCACCTGACCTGCCTCCTGAGAAATCTGTATGCAGGTCAAGAAGCAACAGTTAGAACTGGACATGGAACAACAGACTGGTTCCAAATAGGAAAAGGAGTACATCAAGGCTGTATATTGTCACCCTGCTTATTTAACTTATATGCAGAGTACATCATGTGAAATGCTGGACTGGGTGAAGCACAAGCTGGAATCAAGATTGCCGGAAGAAATATCAATAACTTCAGATATGCAGATGACACCACCCTTATAGTAGAAAGCGAAGAAGAACTAAAGAGCCTCTTGATGAAAGTGAAAGAGAGTGAAAAAGTTGGCTTAAAACTCAACATTCAGAAAACTAAGATCGCAGCATCGAATCCCATCACTTCATGGCAAATAGATGGGGAAACAGTGGAAACAGTGAGAGACTTTATTTTCTTGGGCTCCAAAATCACTGCAGATGGTGACTGCAGCCATAAAAATTAAAAGACTTTTGCTCCTTGGAAGAAAAGCTACGACCAACCTAGAGAGCATATTAAAAAGCAGAGACATTATTTTGCTAACAAAGGTCTGTCTAGTCAAAGCTATGGGTTTTCCAGTAATCATGTATGGATGTGAGAGTTGGACTATAAGAAAGCTGAGTGCTAAAGAATTGATGCTTTTGAAATGTGTGGTGTTGGAGAAGACTCTTGAGAGTCCCTTGGACTGCAAGGAGATCCAACCAATCAACCCTAAAGGAAATCAGTCCTGAGTGTTCATTGGAAGGGACTGGTGCTGAAGCTGAAACTCCAATACTTTGGCCACCTGATGCAAAGAACTGACTCATTTGAAAAGACCCTGATGCTGGGAAAGATTGAAGGTGGGAGGAGAAGGGGACGACAGAGGATCAGATGGTTAGATAGCATCACCGACTCAGTGGAAATGAGTTTGAGTAAACTCTGAGAGTGGGTGATAGACAGGGAAATCTGGCATCCATGGGGTCGCCAAGAGTCCAGACAAGAATGAGCGACTGAACTAAACCAAAACAAATAGAAGGGGGCTTCCCTGGTGGCTCAGACGGTAACGAATCTGCCTTCAACGCAGGAGACACGGGTTCAATCCCTGGGTTGGGAAGATCCCCTGGAGAAGGAAATGGCAACCTACTCCAGTGTTCTTGCTTGGAATGTCCCATGGACAGAGAAGCCTGGAGGATTGCAGTCCATGGGGTCGCAAAGAGTCGAAGATGACTGAGCGACTCACACGCAAATAGAAAAGCATCTCAAGTTAATCAGAAGAATTAATGTTGTTAAGATGGTAGTACACCCCAAAATGATCCACAATTTCAGTGCATTCCTTATCAGAATCCCAGCTGATTTCGTTGTGAAAATTGACAAGTTGATTCTAAAATCATGAGGAAAAGCAAGGAACTCAAGAAAACCAAACTGTCATGAAAAGGAACAAAGTAGGAGGACTCACACTTCCCAATTTCAAAACAGACAGCAGGGCAGCAGTAATCAGGACAGGGATGCCTGCACAGGGATGGGCATGGATGAATGGAACAGAACTGAGAATCCAGAAATAACAGCATGTGGCTCTGGCCAGTTGATTTCCTTCAAGTGGGCAAGAACAGTCTCTTTAACAATTGATGCTGGGAAAATTGTGTATCTACATGCAGAAGAACAAAGATTGACACTTGAGTCACACCGTTTATTAACGCTAACTCAGAATAAGACCAAAGGCCTTTACAGAGCTAAAACCCTAAAACTTGTTAAAAACAACAACAACAACAACAAAAACCAGGGCTAAATCTTCCTGATCTCAGATTTGGCAAAGAATTAACAAGGAAGGAAAGTGAAAAAAGCCCATGGAATGGGAGAAAATATTTGAAAATCACACACCTAATAAGGGATCTGTATCTAGAACGTGGAAAGGACTTTTACAAGTCAGTAAGAAAACGATAACCCAATTTTTAAATGGGCAAAGTGGACTTCAGGAGGTGGTGGTGGTCCTGAGAAATGAGTCTGGACCTGAAAAGGGGGGAAGCTTAGAATGTTCCAGGCAGAGGGAATAGCATGAGTAAACACTCAGAGGCCACAGAGCACAGGGGAGATGTGGAATGCAGTCAGTGGAGGAAAGCACTTCTGGGTCAGTAAAACTCACAGAAAGGGGAGGAGGAGTGGGTCTTGAGGTCAGGGGGGCCGGAATGCAGAGGCCCTTGAGTGCTGGACCACGGAATCGGGACTTGAGTCTCTCGGCATCGGGGCAGGCGGGAGGTCTGGGCAAAGCACCGGTGTTCGGGGCACCATGCTTCAAGTTGATTCTTAACTGCTGCAGGTCAGGATGGCTCCAGGTGGCTGCAAAGGAGAGCGTGAGTTCTGTTAACAGACTTCCCATTCTAGCTCAGAGTGGTTTATACTTGATTCTGATGTGAGTGATGTTTCTGTTTCTAATTTTGGTGTTCTTATCCTTAAACACATAGAAGTGAAAGCTCAAGATGGATACCATAATGAGGTCAAGTACAAGGTAGAGGCTGGAGAAGGAAATGGCAGTCCGCTCCAGTGTTCTTGCCTGGAGAAGTCCATGGACAGAGAAGCCTGGGCTCTGGCGGGGGTGGGATGTACATGTGTCATTTATAAATACAGTGATGGTTCTGGCAAAAAAAAAAAACAAAAACAGCCATTTTCTAAAAACTTGCACAAAGTCATGGACATATTTTCAATAGGTTTCCCATATTTTTCTACATTTGCTTCTTTTTGTCCCCCTTCTCTACAAGGATGGTGTTTAAAAAAATTAATGCACATTTAATTTTCTTTTTTTGTGATGACATATCCAGAATAATAACTGTACTTTGTACACAGGTCTGCCTAATCTGCTGTCTGTAAACTGACACCATCATTATGTACTTTTCCCTTATCAGTCTCCAGACAAAAACTCTGGACTTCTGCCTCCCTCATGGGACTGAGAGCAGCCATGGGAATTTAACTGACATCGGGGAGGAAAAGAAGCGGTATTTGCCTTTTAAGTACTTGGCAACCCGCTGATAAGCCCAGAAGCACTGCTGAGACAGCAGACAGAGTCACCTGTAGGAAGAAGACCCATTACAGCCTCCACCTAAGGGCGAAGCTCCAGCATCCACCCACCCCCAAGGAGACACACAGGCCTCGCCCTCAGGGCCCCAGGTGGCACAGCCCCTTCTGGGAGCTGTGCTGTTGGTCTGCTGTCTCAGAGGTCTAGTCCATGTTTATGATCATGACGAAAACATTCTCTAGGTTAATGTTCCTACACCACCCATCAGCAGTCTGTTCCCAGGTTGCTGTCCTGGAATACATCAGACTGCACCAAAGTGTGTCCTGGCACACGTACTAGCAGAAGTACAAGGTTTATCAGTGGAGTTAGTTACACAGAGAATTCCTTACAGTGGGATATTATGCAGCAATTTAACAGAACGAAGTAGGAACTTCCCTGGTGGTTCAGTGGCTAAGACTCCATGTTCCTGGTGCAGGGCGTTCAGGTTCCATCCCTGGTCAGGGAACTAGACCCCCCAAGTGTCAGAACCAAGACTTTGCATGCTGCAACTAAAGATCCCGCAGGCTGCAGCTAAATAAATAAATACTTAAAAAGTAAAGAACAAGGGAGATCTATGTGGAGTGACATAGGAAAATCACCAGGATGCACTGTGAAGTTATAAAAAGCAAGTTTTAGAACAACATGTTACCGTTGATATACCTGTGAAAAGCAAATAATTAATACCACACTTGCAAAACTATAAATTATTTCTGGGCTGGCGTGGGGGCAGGGGAGGCAGGGAATTGCTTATCTGTTTGTATGTGAACATGCCAGAGAGAGCCTTCGAGGCCACATCACAGCACCAATGAGTGGCTACTTCTGGGAGGGAAGGGCATGAGGGGTGGTGTGTCATTTCCTGTATTTTAATGAAATACAGAAAACATTTTAATGAAATTGCCCGTACATTTGACAGTCTTTAAAAAGCAGAGGGAAGGATGTAAGTGTGTGAGTATGTGTTTTGAAGTAAAGTCCACTTGAAAACTGGTCCAGAAAAACATCCATTTGGTTTGTGACCATTGCTGAGATCACGGCAGTACCAAAACTGTATGGAGGGTCCCCTTTTGACACACACACACACACACACACACACACAGCACAGGTCCAAACATTGTAAAGGATCACACCACAGTACTTGAATATTAACCGAGAGATAATCAAATATGGATGGACAAAGCCCTACAATTTTGCTTCATCTCGGGTTTTTTTAATATGCTTACCTCCTAAACCAACCTGTTCTAAAGTGACTATTTTGCTTTCTATTTATTTTTTAAACAGAAAAGGTTCCAGTCGAAGCACAACCTGAATTGGGAAGCTGGGGAGATGGCAAAGGTGAAGATGAATTATCCCCAGAAGAAATACAAATGGTAAGCTAGTCTCTTCCTAATCATGTGTTTTTAACTAGTTTTAGTAAGAATATTTCATTGAATAGAAGGTCATCCTAAATGCTGTTACCCTTATTTTTATGCTGAGCTTTAAAAATTATAGTTTAGATACAATTTTCCACTTGATTTCCTAATTCTTAGTATACTTTTCATATGCTTTAAATTTGCAATAGCATAATTAAGGAAGAAATTGCCTTAGAATAACATTACTAATATTAGATGTCTTTTTGGCAGCAGTAAAACAGTCTTCTAAATGACTCTTTTATATTCATTGCTATGGTGCTTTTTAATTGTTTGAATTGCTGGTACATGATACTGTGAAGAAAGCGTAAGTAATGACTGCAAATGACGAGTGCCACTTTAACTGCCAGTGTCACCTTTTAGTCACCCATGCCCTAGTTGCCAGCTGCAGCTTATCATCTCTGGTTGAATTTCAGAAGAAAAGCGATAGACCTGGTCCGAGCCCCAGTCTGGTCCATTTCTAGCAGGGCCGGGGGCAGGGGAGGGGAGCCGGGCATGCCCTCGTGTGTGTGTGTGTGTGTGTGTGTGTGTGTGTGTGTGTGTGTGTGCATGCGCGCACGTATGAATGCAGAGGAAGGGCTGTGATGTGTGTGCTGCACTCACGGCAGGATTGGAGGGCCACGTTGGGTGGTAGCTGCTGCTCACTGGAGCCTCATACATGCTTTGTACTCAGGGCTGTTTCACAAACATTCATTCTCTCGGATGAGCAGTTTCCCCTTTAAATCATCTCAGAAGCGTGGCACTGATTCCAGTGATGATACCATTAGCCTCGATTTTCCTGGGACTTGCTCTGGGGCACTCCCTCGGAGGCTGTGGAACAAGAGGCAGAGCTCCCTGTGTCCTTGATAGACAAAAATAATTCTGAGCCCAGGAGGTAACTCAGATACCTTAAAGCAGTATAGGACACCCTGCTTCTGTCATGGTCCAGACACACCTCCAATTTGGGATACTTGCTCAGTGCTCCCCAGTCCAGCAAGCACGCCACCCAGAGGCCTGCACACGACTCCAAGCAGCAGTCCTTGCTAGCCAGTCCAGTTGGGAGAGGTTGAGGGTGATGGCCAGGGCGGGCAGTGAGGGCAGAGATGAGAAACGGGAAGTGGGCAGGACTTGGTGATCGGGGAGGGCAGCTGGGCGTGAGAGAGAGAGGGAGGAGAAAGAGCCGGGAGCTTTCTAACCTGGGGACGCAGGATGCCGGCAGTCAGGGTGATGCCCTCCATCAGGGGCAGGTGTGGGTCCTGGGAGGTGTCTGGTGGGTGCTGGGATCCCGGGCCTGGGGCTCCAGCTGGAGACGTGACCGTGGGAGACCCCTGACAGCAGGTGTTTGAAAGCACATCCAGGGTGGAGAGAGACACACGCCACCTGAGACACAGGGCCAGAGCAGGTCAAGGCGGAGAAGCCAGCAGACTGAAGGGCAGTTTGATCATGCTCCCCTATAGCTAGATGATGGCCAAATTTCCTGAAACCTCATAGTTCTTCTTCAGTTTATACAAAATAAGTTTATAACTGTAAATGATGTCATGTGTTCCCCCAGATCATGTAACGTGACCACCCTATCTTTGCTAGAGATAAAAATATGTACAGCACTGTCCCTTCATTAAGAAAGAATACATTTGTGTTTAGGCAGAACGTAGCTTCTATTTAAGGATTTTTTTAAAGTACGCTGCCCCACTTCATAAAGGAAATAGGTAGAGGAATGGCAGGCCGTTGTTTGCCAGTTGTTGCCTCTCCCCCCCACCGGGCAGCGGTGAGCAGCAGCAGCATGTGAACGTCCACAGACGTGGGCTCAGAAGTTGTCGGCTGCACGGGGTTTGGACCAGAGGAGGGCTGGCAGCAAGGATATCTGTGATCAGCAGATGCTCGGCCCCAGTGAGAGATGATGCAGCAACGTGAGCTGTGAGACAGAGCAAGTTTTGAATCCTCTGTGTCACTTACTGCCTCTGTAATTTGGGGGCAAGAAGCTGAGCCTCACTGAACCTGAGCTTGGGAGGTTGACAGGGTTGTCAGGAATGGGGTCATGTATATATGAGCGCCCAGCGGAGTGCAGGGCACATAGCAGCTGCTCAGCGGCTGTTTCCTCGACAACAGTGAGAGATTATTGCTGGGCCCATGGGGTCCTGCGTTCCCTGCATGCTCAGAGGGTGATGTAATCGATGCGTATGAGAAACACACGTTCACATCGTGAGGCTTGTCTTTCCATAATGATGGCTGGAGCACCATGCGTGCCTTTCCTTGTGCTGTCTTGACGGAAGCATCGTCCAAAAACGTGCCAGCGACCAGTCCCAATAATGCTAGCTACCTTGGTGTCACGAGACTGGTGACCCTAGCGATCAGAGCCAGCAGGGCATCCCTCCCTAATTTTTATTGCGTTATTGCAAGAGGATGGGGCAGGAGGCTGTTCCATTCAGCACCGTTATGACAGGCTGTTTGATGTTCACTTCACTCCTTTCTTAACGGGGGCTCATAGCCAAGTACCATACCTTACAGTCCGACTGACCCGAATCTTATTTAAAAGGCTCAACCCTGAAAATGAAGAAAAAGAAATGCCACACTATTGGTTTTAAATTGGAAAGCGTTAATAGCAAATTGTGGTCATAATTCATAGTCACTGTTTTGGAATTTTTCCTCAGGGTAAAATAATGAATTAAGCTCTATAATAGCAATTTAATCCATTATTTCACCCACATGAGCTGTTGATACTTGTTCCAGAATGGCTGCGGAGCATTATGTAATTCTTCGCACATTTCCATTCATCACTCGTGATACAGGTATATTAATACCCCTGGGTTAATATAAGCAGATGTTTGTGGTCAGGCTGAGTGGAACCAAATTGTTTTCTGATGTTACACAGAGAAAAACACCTCCTTTCTGAGCCCGCCTTCACTTTACTTGCCTCCAGTGAAACCACTGCACTTAGTAATCTATTTCTTTGGGGTAAGTTTTAAAGACATGAAAGTGACTCCTGTTCTTCAGTTCTTCAGTTTGCCTGAAAAGTGTCCCATGGCCCCTGTGCCGTGAGGCAGGGCCCCTGGAAGCACCAGGTGGGTGGCTGGCAGGGCCTGTGGTCTGTGGCCACGCTTGGCTTACACATTGGGAACATGAGCATTGTTGATAGAATTTGAGCGCCACACGGGTGAAAGCTGGGGTCTAGACCCTGGGAAGGTTCACTGGGGCACAGGTGGAGGTCAGGGTGAGGGGCACGGAGCCACAGGTGTGAAGGTGTTTGGCACAAATAAAACATAACTGGAAGAGCCCCGAGCAGGTCTGGGGAGTGGGCTCCAAGCTGAGAGGCAGGCTGCCCTCTGGGCCAAGCCCCCCGTGGGTCCACTGTGTTGCTCTAGTGAACACTTCTTAGGTCTTTGCAGCGCAGATATTTCTCCTCATTTGACACTCAGAGGCCTTGGGAGGAGTGATTTTCTTTTTCTGGATTAGAAAAGGATTTCTATAACAGCGTATGCACAATGTGGATCTGCAGCCTTTAAACCAGATTATAAACCCTTTTGGGAGGTCCTGTTCGAAAGTCTGGCCGACTTCTAAATGGAATAAAGCAGTTAAATCATGTCACCTGCTCTGTCCAGCGGCGTCTGAGCACTTGAGCTTTATTAGTTTAGACGCCCCATGTGGTAGGACTTGTAACCGCGACACCTCCCACTGTTGTTGGCAGTTGCTGGGGGTCTGCACTGAGGGAAAGCACCGTATTCTGGGGTGAGACCTAAGCAGTATAGCGTGGAACAGCCCAGAAAGGCCGGCTGGCTGCTGTCATTTCTCCCCAGGACGGGCCTGCCCACCCTCCCCGTCATCTAGGCCTCTCAGCCCCTTTTTCAGGGGGACAGAGATGGAGGAAGACGCCGGCAGGTGTGTCTTCCCAGGGCCTGGAGGCCCCCCTGTCCTTGGTGCTGATTGTGGGGCTGCAGCTGCACGGTGCCTGTGTAGTGCCAGGGAGCCCCGCTGAGAGTGCTGTGCGTGGACTCCTCACGCCCGAGAGACTGAAGGGACCCAGAGCCGTGTGGTCCTCTTGAACTTGAAACCGGGGTGCTGTGCTGCGTGCTTAGTCACTCAGTCATATCCAACTCTGTGCAACCCCATGGATTGTAGATCGTAGCCCGCCAGGCTCCTCTGTCCATGGGGATTCTTCAGGGAAAAAGACTGGACTGGGTTGCCATGCCCTCCTCCAAGGAATCTTCCCAACCCAGGGATTGAACCCACGTCTTCCACATTGCAGGCAGATTCTTTACTGACTGAGCAACCAGGGAATCCCAGGGAGGGGCCTCCAAAGCATTTAATGACTCATTTTGCATATCCAGAATCTGAGTCCTGGAGAATGACATAACAAGAATTAACATTCATAGAGGTAAAGTTGTTACCAACTCTATTAGTACTCTAGTTTCCCCTAGTTTAGTGATGAAGACAGAGGCACTGAGAGGGTGTTACCCGCCCAAGGGCAAACAGCTTAGAAGATGGAAGAGGCTTCCCTCCCTACCCTCAGGATCAGGCAGGAAAGGATAGGAATCACCCACCATGTCTGTTCACACAGAGAAACTGACAGCCACACAGAAGGCCAGTGGCCGGCCCAGGGTCAGCCAGGGAGTCCCCCTGAGGACACAGGACATGGGTCATTGGAGCCCCTGCCGTATCCCCCACCTCCCCTGGTGTTGGTGGCTCCCTGCCTCACTCGGCAGATGAGAGAAGAGGTGTACAGGTTTGCTGCCCAGACAACCTCGGAAACCACCCTGCCTGTGCAGGGGACTGCGGGCAGCAGCCTGGCCTCTGCCTCATCGACCGGCCATCGACTGGCCATCGAGATAGAAGGCTCCTGGGCACTGGGCTGTGGGAAACAGGTTCTGCTGTGTTGTTTTTTTGTTAATGCAGTTTCATTGTAACTCCCGCCCCGTGCATGGAGCCTGCACTCCTTAAGGCTGGCCATAGACACACCTCTCCCCTCATCCCACCTTACTGCTTGATCCCTTCAGGCCTTTGTTTCTCTCACTTCCTCCAGGGATGGGGAATTTCTCAGGTAACTGCAAGAACCCATCTGGCAGGAAGTCAGAGCCAGAATGTGATCCGCTCCCGACATAGCTAACTGGGAGCCCTGCAGAAGGAACAGTAACACAAAGGCCTGAATGGAAGCCACATGCCCTTCAGCTGGGGAGGGAAAAAAGCAAGCTTTGTTCTCAAGGAACATTCCAGTAATAAACCACCTCAAACCACTAGTTAATTTTGTTTAGGAATAGTTCAAAAGCATGAAAGGACTGTAGATTTAAAAGGTTGGGGCCATATTTTGTCATTAGAAGAATTCAAAGAAAATGCCCCTTGCCCAAAGGAAAAATCCAAAACCTGAGTAAAGTACCTGAGAGAATTAGTCAAATTAGCACCCACATGCTGAAGTAATAATATTTTTTTCTTAAATACTGGACTGCTGACAATTAACGGAGCTGATTCTTTCAAACTCAGGAGTGAAGTTATATTCCCTTGAATCGCCTTTTTGATGCACAGTTAGGAGGGCCATCTCAGTACCGTCTCAGCAGCCAGCAAGGCAGCCTGCTGTGGTTGGGGTGGCCCTTCGGGGGGGCTTCCCCAGCACTCCTCCAACCCCCTGCCGCTCCCCCTCTCTGTCTTCTGACCCGGTGGGTCTGGGGTGGAGTGGAGGCCTCAGTGTGGAGTGGCCCCATGCTCATGGTGCAGGGATGGAATGGACCAGATCACCTAGACCAAAAGGGAGGGAGGGCAGACCTTAGACAGCAGGGAAGGCATGAAGCCAGCAAGGGTGCTGAGGAAACCTGGCAGAGCAGCACGGGAAGGCACCAGCCAGGATAGCAAGGCTGCTCCCCTGCAGGGGCAGAGGCAGAGCACAGCGCACCCAGGTGAGCCGAGCCCCTACCCCTCATCTTCCTCATCCCTGCTGCTGTACTAAGGCAGGGTGGCCTGGTCCTCAGCTGGATTTCCAGCCTCTGCAGGCCAAGAGCTCCCTTCTCTTCCCTGTGCGGTGCCCGGCACAGAGGTGCCTCACAGGACATTTGCATGTGTGACTGCAGCTGGAACAGGTGTGTGGGTCCAGGCAGCTCACAGTCACACAGAAGGTTGGAGACACACACAACGTGGTACACGCATCACGGGGATGACCCACACTTCTCCACGCTCGCCATCAGTCATAAAAGTCAGCTTGTACGCTTGCGGTTCAAACGAGCGAGTTGAGAAGTCTAGCCTCAGGCAGCCCCACTGCACTGCGGGGTTTCATTTTCTTCCTGCAGCCTGGCTATCCTCACGTGAATGCTCAAGGTCTTCCAGTAACGCTGACTCACTCCATGCTGGAAAGAGGGGCTCCGGCGTGATTCTCGGAGGGTGGATCAAAGAGTTCTGCACAGACTCACTGTGCTAGACACTTGCCTTTGGGTGGGTTGCTTTGAGACTCGAGTTAATGTGTGTGTTTCCTTACAGTTTGAACAAGAAAATCAGCGCCTGATTGGTGAAATGAACAGCCTGTTTGACGAAGTGAGGTATGTTTGTGGGGTTCCCGGGTGAGCAAATGGCCTAGTTTACAACTTTCCCAGAAAGTAGAAACTTTACTCATTTAGTTTGGTGCTCAGGCATCCACATGTGGCCCTTGGGCCAAATGTAGCTACCCCTGCCTCCAGCCCCCCATAAGGAAGCTGCGAGAATTCACTGCCCCTCAACTTGTGGGCCTGCGAGGTACCCTCTGTGGGCCGCTCCCAGGCTCCCAGGTGCTGCAGCCCCATCTGAAAGGTCATGATGGCACATGTCATGACAGCTGCCAGGAGGGGATTGTCTGTACCTAGCTACCCTAAGATGAAAGGGGTTAATTAAGTATAAATAGGGACGGCTGGCCGGAGAAGGCAATGGCACCCCATTCCAGTACTCTTGCCTGGAAAATCCCATGGACGGAGGAGCCTGGTAGGCTGTAGTCCTTGGGGTCGCTAGGAGTCAGACACGACTGAGCGACTTCACTTTCACTTTTCACTTTTGTGCACTGGAGAAGGAAATGGCAACCCACTCCAGTGTTCTTGCCTGGAGAATCCCAGGGATGGGGGAGCCTGGTGGGCTGCCATCTATGGGGTCGCATAGAGTCGGACACGACTGAAGCGACTTAGCGGCAGCAGTAGCAGCAGCAGGGACGGCTGGCAGAGGGAAGCCCTGCAGAGGGCTCCACTGGGGTCTGGCTGCTCCCTGACCAGGCTATCAGCCACACAGAAGGCCCATGGCTGTGGCCCACGTGAGTAGGGTCACCGCCCAGCCCTCCAGTGAAAGCGCTCGGGCCTGCTGCCCTGGGAATGCCGGGAGTGTTCTGAAAGGACGTGCTGAAACTCTTGTTGCATCGTGGCCACTTCCCAAAAGAAGACTTGTCCTGACATGTCAGCCTTGCAGCCCTGGAGGCTGAGTGCAGGGTTTCCCCTGACCACTGCCCTGGGTTCTTCTGCAGCCTCTGCCCTCACAGGCGGGCCTCCCAGTCCTTCTTCAAGATGGTGCTCTTCCTGCCCTGGCCCCTCCTCACTCTCCTCTCTTCTGCTTCCCTCACCTGGTCTGGAGGAGTCATCTCCCCACCAAACATTGCTTCCTCCTGGGCTGGGAGCTCAGCCTCTAGACGCACACCCGCTAGACCACCCCAAGGTCGCCTGTGCTGTCCAGGCAACCAGGAGAGGCCCACATGCTCTGGTGCTGAACCCAGATGGGATATTTTCAGCCGGAATCAAAGGAGGTTTCCTTTCCACAGAGAGTTGGTTTGAATGGCGAATGTACCCTTTCCTCTAACCTGCTGAGTGGTAACAGGGTTTTGGGTGACAGCATATTCTGGCGTTTTCTTCTGAATCCCCACCACGTATGACTGTGTTGCTAGGACAGGGCTCGGCATTAAAGGAGACTCTGCCTTTTGTAACTACTGGGTACAGCCATGTGCTCCTGGCCCCGCACTGACTCAGGAGTCAGGGGTCCCAGGGGTCAGCTTATGAAGTGGTAGGGGTGGGCTTCCAAACCATCCAGTACACCCAGAAAGCTGAAGGGCGTTAAAGGGGAACCAGTGAGGAGCATGAGCCTCTGCCCTCCTGAGCCTGTGTCCTGAGCAGGCCACTGTGAGTCACCATGGTGTTCCCTCCCTCCCATGCCTTCACTTAGAAGAGACGACTTCTTTAGAAATGTGTGACATTGCTGTTAAGATCACCAGGTACTAACAGTTAATGTGTATCTGTTTTTCTGTTTTTCTTTTTTTTTTATTTTTTTTTAATGAAGGCAAATAGAAGGGAAAGTGGTTGAAATCACCAGACTCCAAGAGATCTTCACAGAGAAGGTTTTACAGCAGGTAAGAAAAAATAATTGTTTTCAGTTTTATCTTACAGGGGCATCTACTCAGAACTTGGGACATTTCTTCTGAGGTCATCAGGCCTCTGCAACTGTTTGCTTGTGGCTCAGCTGGTAAAGAATAGGCCTTCAGTGCGGGAGACCTGGGTTCAATTCCTGGCTTGGGAAGATTTGCTGGAGAAGGGGTAGGCTACCCACTCTGGTATTCTTGGGCTTCCCTGCTGGCTCTGGTGGTAAAGAATCCACCTGCAATAGGAGACCACGGTTCGATTCCTGGGTCAGGAAGATCCCCTGGAGAAGGGATAGGCTACCCACTCCAGTATTCTTGGGCTTCTCTGATGGCTCAGCTGGCAAAGAATCCGCCTTCAATGCAGGAGACCTGGGTTGGATCCCTGGGTTGGGAAGATCCCCTGGAGAAGGGAATAGCTACCACTCCAGTATTCTGGCCTAGAGAATTCCATGGACTGTGGGACAACTTTCCATGCGCCCCAGCCCCATGCGGCAGAGCCCCTGGGCAAGGGAGACAGCTAGGTTGCGGTTCTGGGTGCCCTCGGGAAAGCTGGGGAGCCTCTTTGAGCCACAGTATTTTTCCATCTATAAAATGGAGCAGCCTTTGTATGGTTGTCGTAAGGCACAGACATAACCCACGGAAAGTGCCCAGCACAGTGCCTGATGGGTAGTAGCTTTACAATCAGCAGTGCTGCAGGTTCAGGCTCGGCCCTCCCAGATGCCAGGTCCCTGCCACCTCGGGTGTCCCGTCCTCACAGGAAGTGTGACTGTTCTCATAAGTGGATTTTCATTTCATTTCTACCTGCCTGCTGTTGGAAGTTCTTCTAGCCACTAACCGACAAAATTTTTAGAAAACACCTGATAAAATTTCCCTTTTGTATTCAGCATCCACAGACTGGAAGGTTTGAAGGACAAAATCATTTTTCTCCACTGTGTTAAACTGGGCCACTTGACTTAAGAGACTCCACTCACAAAATGTCCCCTAAACCACACAGCCAGAGTCAGATCATTGCACACTGGGCACATGAGGCTGTTCAGGTTTGCAAGAGTTGCTCTTTTCATGAGCACATTGCAGGAACTATTCTAGTCCATATATGTTAAGCCTCCATTTAGAAGCCTAATGGGCATCAGTTCAGCCACCTAACACAGAAAACAGCTCAATCAGATGTCTCCCTCTCCGAGCCCCAGCAGAGCCAGACAGCCAGCTCCAACCTGGTTCCCCATTGCTCGCTGTATGACCTGCGGTACTCCCCAGCCCCCTCCCCCTCTTCAGACTGGGGCCCAGGTCACGCGTGTCCCTCTTGGGTGGAGAATAGGAAGTGCCCGGCTCGCCCTGGGCTCTCCATCCGGAACTGAACTAGGAACCGTTGTTATTTGTGGGTGTGGCTGCAGCCGACCTGGGTGATGCCCTGTTTCATGGCACAGCCAGAGCTTCACCAGCGGGCAGAGCCTATGTGCAGCGAGAAGCACTCAGGTTTTGAGTGGCTGAGTGCACTAGCAGCACTTACTTCCACAGCCATTGTGTCTGCTCCTCAGCCCAGCCACCGAGGGGCACTGACTGCCATTCACAGTTGCTTCTGGTTAGGGGGCTGCTTCTCAGACAGGAAGCAGCTGTCCTGGAGTTCTGGACAGGCACCCCGCGGGGTGGGAGCAAGGCCCAGCCTGCGTCACACCCAGGGCTCCGGGGCTTGACCTGGGAGGGGCTTGCAGAGCACAGACTGAGCCGCACCTGGCTTCCCAGGATTTCTAAGACCTGAAAAGAGCTGAGTGTGTCTGGGATTTCTCATCTGTGTTGCAAGGTGGCTCTCACAACACACTCATGGGAGCACCTGCCCCCACTGGGAGCGTCTCCAAGACGCAGTTAGAGAACAAGGCGGTCCCTGGCCCTCGGGTCTTCCACTGTGTGGCTCTCACTGCTGGGAAGCGGGTGGCTGAAGGTCACTTTCCTCTCTGCGGTACCGATTCCATGTCAGTCTGGTTTCCCTAAAACCCGAGCTTGTTTACATTCCCACCCACCCCCTAGAGGAAGGGGGAAGGACAGCCAGCCCTGCCCCTTAGAGGGCAGTGTTGGGGTGCAGGATGGGTTATTAGCCAGACGCTTCTGTGTAAGCCCAGGAGCCCACATGTAAGGTTTCCAAGTATTCTGACTAAAATTTTGCAACCAAAGCACCATTTTGAAGCTACTGTGTGTGTTTTAAAGCCACGTGCACCTTGAAAGCCCTGGTGTGTGGCAGCTGCTCTGTGATCAGGCTCGTACGTTTGTCCCTTCCTGTCCGGTGAGTGGATGGGAAGGTGGCAAGCTGGGGTGGAGGGAGCACAAGGCCCCCGTCCAGTCCCAGTCCTGCCACTTGGGTGCTGTGTTTCTCCAGGAAAGTTACTAAGCTTCTCTGAGCCGGAAGTTTCCCTTTGGTAAAATGGGAGTGTTGCCTACCTCCTGGGTGCTGTGAGAACATGTGGGTTCACGTGTGTAAAGCCCCTGCCCTTTGCATGCAGCAGCTGCTGTTTCTACTGTGACAGACACTTGGGGAAGGAGGACAGTTATATTTATCTGCTGTTGTCCTCCACAGGAAGCCGAGATTGACAATATTCACCAGTTAGTAGTTGGAGCAACTGAGAATATCAAGGAGGGCAATGAAGACATCAGAGAGGTGGGTACTCTAGGCCCCGAGAATGACTTGGAGGCACTGAGTCCAGGGTGGTGGTCGCCTCGTCAAGGGCCGCACACACAGGGCAGGTCGCAGGACCATGCACTGGATGGACCGGTTCCACAGTTCCATCCTGCCCAGCCCAGGGCCCACTCATTGCCCTGCAGAGGAGCGTTCTGGGGTGCAGGGGCCACTCCCTAAGTCCAGGCTGGGTGCCACTGGAGAAGCTTGTTGGACCAGAGCCCTGGTCTTCGATGGGACCACCAGAGTCGACTCTGTCGAGTGGACTTTATTTTCTGGGTGCAGTCCTCAGGTTTGGGTTGATGTGGGACCACTCTTGGGCCACCACCTCCATCGCACTGCCAGGAAACACAGGCCAGGGTAGCAGACACGCATGCTGAACCTGCCTGTGTGGGTCTAACCCTGGGCAGACATGAGCCGTTTCTCCTGGGGGACTCGTGCAGAGGCACCACATGGTGGCTAGCCAGCGAGGGCAAGGCACCCTGTCTGTCTTCTAATAGATCTTAAACCCACCTTTCGGTTTTGCTTAAAAACTAAGCCATCCGTGCAAGGTAGGGACAGGCTGGAGCTGCCCCCACAGTCCCAGCCCTGCAGGGGGAGCGCCGGTGGACACGCACGGGCCTTTCGGACCAACCCCCTCCCCTCCTCCCCCAGGCCATCAAGAACAACGCAGGCTTCCGGGTGTGGGTGCTCTTCTTCCTGGTGATGTGCTCCTTCTCCCTGCTCTTCCTCGATTGGTACGACAG
>NW_011494827.1:451282-455403 GCF_000754665.1 Bison bison bison | reverse complement strand
GACGGGGCTGCTGGGGGGCGGGGGTTGCCCCAGGGAGGGGGCCTGGTGGGCTTCCTGCTCCACAAACGTCTCCAATTCAGAGGAGGCAGTGGCCATTCCCCACCCCAGCAGGAAGAACGCGGTCAGCCGCTCCTCAGGGCAGATGACCTGCGCTCCCTGTGGTTTCCTGTGTGCCTGAGCAACTGATGCACAGACTCCTGAGCAGAGGAAAAGCCAGCTCGCCTTCATTCACCCTGTGAAACTAGTATAGAACCGCGGCCAGTTACTGTCTTATTGGTGGGTCCAAGGTTAGGATGTCACTGCGGGCCACCTGCCTCCTGTCGGGGAAGAAATGTGGGCAGGGGCCTGGCTCCTCCCAGCACTTTACTGCGGCAGAGGGGGGCGGGCAGGGGAGGCCTAACTTCCTGCCCCTGGGGCCCCCCAGAAGCTGCGTCCAGAGAAGGGCCTGGGCCTCTCCTCCCACCCAGGCCCCAGGAGTTGGGAACGCCCACTGGTACAGATTCGTGAAGCATCTGCAACCACATCTGTGCAGAAAGTCCCTGGTACTCGTGGGCCCCAGGGTATGGTCAAGGGCTCTCCACAAGACAGGCCAGGGCCTCCACAGGGATCCTTGTGTTCTTTATTTGCACAGACTGAGAATGTCGGAAGTTACACGTGAACGAGTTTACAGTCTATAAAATACACGCCTACTAGAAAACACAAACAGGGTTGCCTTGGCACTGCGTTGACGTGGGCTGGAATTGGCTGATGGGTCCTCTCTACACAGGAGGACTTCTGGCACAGTTATTGCTCTTTTGCGTCCCCACAGCCGCACAACGTCCACAACTCCACACGCCCACCCACTGCTCCAAGGCCACAGTCATTGTTTCCAGACACCCTTAATAATAAAATACACTGTTTATGTTTTGGAAGCACATTTCAGGGAACAGTAATGGAGATGGCCATGACCACCATGCTTGTTTACAACACAGCTTGCACTATGTGTCATTTATTTTTGATTAAAAAAAAAAAAACAGTGAAACTTCTGACATGTCCACCAGAAACAACACATTCAAATAACACGGAAGAAAATGTCTGTGAATGTCTTTTTTTCTATATAATCCTCTTACACACTTGGTTTATCTAACTGGTAATTCTGTAAACATATACTTTTAATGTCAAGATTCAGGCTGAAACGTAATTGTCTTACAAAGATTGTGAATGGAAATGTCATAATTGGACTTGCAGCCCCCCCTCCCAGCCTTTCCAGCCTGTTTCTTACATCAAAGGAGTTACATCTGTCCCACAAAATAAAAATCAACATAGTCTTGACTTATACCAGCAATTACACTGTTCACTTTTCCCACCCAACTAAGTGTTCCAAAACTAACCTGCTAACACGGGCATGTCGGTGCAAACTTGTTCGTAATAGACGTGGACAAAAGGGCTGGTTGGATTTCATTCCTACTCCGCCCATCACAGAACAGACAAGACTACCTACAGGGAGACGGGGATCTGTAGCCTGTGGCCCAGGGTCCCCTCCTCCCAGAGTCCCCACCTCACGTGCTCTGACCCAGTTCACAGGTACTGAGGGGCCACACTGACTCCTCTGCCCGGCCAGCGCCCTCTGTACAGAGAGGCCGCCACGTCCTCGCTGCAGCGCTTGCGCACTCGGCAGTGAGCGCGGGGGAGGAGGGCATGGCCGCCCCCGCCTCCAGGCCTCTCTGCTTCCTTCCCACCGTCCTCCACCATTCACTATGGGGCATGGGCTTCTTGGCCTATCGGAGTACCCTTCTGGGAGGTGGGAAGAAACGTGAAGCACAGCTTGCCCTTAGCACAGCAGGGATCACTCTAGATGTGGCTGTGGAGTAAGGTTTGCGAAACAGCAAGGTGGTTTAAAAGGAAAAAAAAATTTCCACAAAATGCATTATTTATCTGAAGTTCAAACCCCTTGCATATCCAGTGTAAATTTTTTTTTTTGACAGCATCCAATAAATCCCAGGAAAGTCACTAAATTAAGATTCCCTAACATGGAAAGTGGTGGCAGAGCTCCCTAAGCAGTGCTGATACGCACTTGACTTTACGCCCGTGAATGGCCCGCAGCAAGTTGTATTTGCAAAGCAGCAACTAGCAAACAGAAGCGGTTGCACCATACATGAGTAACCTCTATAAATTATCAGTAATTGTATTTGATGAAATGTCCCTCAAAGTCCCCTTGTTACCTTCAAGCGACACCATTAAGGAACTTGCCCATCTCGCTAAGCGGATTTCTCTGCGGCCTCGGTCTCCTGCTCCGAGAGCTTCTCTTCCGACAGAACGGACATCCATGGCGACACGGAGCGGGTGATGCTCTGCTTGGCCAGGTTGTAGTGGTTAATGACGGTGTAAAATTTCTCCCGGGCATTGGAGTCTTGCTCGGCATAGTAGCTCTCCAAGCCTTCTGGGATGCACTGGGTGTTCTGCAAGACAAGCGGCCCCTGAGACACACACACTGACGCAGGAGGCGGGCCCGTGAGTCTCCAGGTAACACCTGTGGTCACCAAGTACCTCCCTGGGTTTGGGAGAGACTCAATGCTGAGCTGACCGCCTGGCGTTGATGGCATCGTAACAGGAGGGGCGTCTGTAAGGCCAGTGAAGGGACTTAGCGGTCCTTCCTGTTGCTCTGAAGACCTTACACTCGCGATTTATTTTAAATCGAACCAGGGTCTTCTGCATTGCCGCTGGAGTCTTTACCACCTGAGTTATCAGGGAAGACCATTTTAAATCTACTAGAATACAGTGGAACTTCTGACATGTCCACCAGACGCAACAGTGAAGAAAGGCTTCTGTGAGCCAGTTGGGGGCAGGGGGGTTAGGGGAGGCACATTTGAGGGCACGTGAGCTGGGCCTGGGGGCAGGAGGACCCGGGACACAGGCTGGAGAGAGGCCCGTGGCACAGCAGAGGGCGAGGAGCCTCAGGACACAAACACCTGGAGAAGGCAAGGGTCAGGGGGTTGGGAGGGACTGGTGTGACCCTGAGAACCAGAGAGCAGCAGGAAGACACGCGAACCCCACCAGGGCACTTGAGAGGGAGGCTGTCCCGAGGAAGCTGTCCACTAGGGAAGAGGCGCTTCCCTACCGACCACAGAATCCGGGGCAGGCTGGGTGTGGAGACATGAGTCCCTGTCTCGTCAGCTCACCCAGAGTCTAGCCCGCCCCCGACCCCCACCGCCAAAAGCTGCCTTTCTTCCATCCAGAAGCCGGGCTAAGCCACCACCCACTGTCACCAACACACACACACACGCCCTCGAGGAAGGGTGGCGGGCTGCCAAAGGTTGGCACCAGCCCCCTCTCCCAGAGCTCAGTAGGTACAGAGCGCCCAGCTCAGGACATTTCCCAGCCCTCCCAGCACCAATTTCTGGCCAATGGGGCGTGAGGGGTGTGTCCGTCCACAATGGGATGAGTCCCTCCACGGGACTTTCTGGCCAATGGGATGCGAGAGGTGTGCCCCTCCGCGGGACTAACTTCTGGCCAGTGGGATGTGAGGGGTGTGGCACAGGCAGGTTGGAAGGGGAGCCCAGAGAAGCTGCCTGCCCTCCACTGCTCCCGCGGCCCCTTCTCAGCGGCTTTGACCTCCTAGACTGGTCCCTGCCAGGAAAGGGACAACACCCCCAGGGGCTGGCAGCGCTGCCCAAGACAGAACAGGGGCTCCAGGAAGACCTCCCGGAGCCCCACTGCCTGCCAGCCGCGGCTTTAACAAGAGAAGAGCCTTCCATCTGGCGGGACACACCATCTGTGTCTCCAAACGACAGAAGCATCACAGCACCACCACCGTCTCCTTGTCACACGGTGAAGGGAGCGTGAAGTGACAGGGGTTCCAGACTCGGCCACATCACGGTCACCAGGGAGAGTTTTAAACCGGGTTCCCAGCCCCGCCCGCAGGATCCAGCGCTCAGATAACCCTGGAGCAGCGTCTCAGCCTCAACCACCTCACGGGCAAGCACACTGGCGGGATCCCGCCAACCCCCTAGGGCCCAGCAAGACCCCGGCTGTTCAAAGCGCTCCTGTGCCTCCCTGCGTGGGCCCAGCATGGAGACCACAACGGGTCTCCGATGGTCACCTGCATGGCCGATGGCAGCTGCTGCCCAGTGGACGTGAGGGCC
>NW_011494827.1:450630-451182 GCF_000754665.1 Bison bison bison | reverse complement strand
ACCAGGGCAGGGCTGCACCCCCAGCAGCCCCAAGTTCCACCAGCGTTCATCAAGCCCTGCAGCCCACTGGCCTGGTCCCCGCTGGGCCCTCGGCTTCCTCAGAGGTGGGGATGGCGGTGCTCTGCAGGGCTTGGTGGGGAGGGCAGGCTTGGCAGGAAAGAGCTGCTCCTACGGCCGGAACCACGGGAACCCAGCGAATGCCACAGCCTTCACGAGGCCCTCTTTGGGCACCAGGCGGTCATGCCACCCTCAGGACCCAGAGGCCTTCCCACTGTTCAGGACCACTGCCCGGTGTCAGGAGCAGTCACAGAGGGCTCAACAGGTGATTTGTGGGGGAAAAGGGACCACATGGGGGTCTTACAAAGGCTCCTGTTTGAGCCCATTTAGAAGCCTGAACAAGCGTGACCCAGGGCTCCCTCTCCACGTTGAACGGTTCTTACAGAGGACACCAGCCTTGCATCTGTGAAGAGGCGTTGTCAGCCCGAGGGTCGGGGGCTCTCCCACGGTGGGGGCCGCCCATGGGGTTCAGAGCCACCACGCCAGTTCAGGGCC
>NW_011494827.1:450093-450530 GCF_000754665.1 Bison bison bison | reverse complement strand
GCCTGCCAAGTGGACGTGAGGCCCAGCCTGGGACACACAAGGGGAACCTCCTCTGAGAGCCTCGTCCCTGCCCAATGCAGGCTTCCTCAGCCTCCAGAAGCTAAAGGCAGGTTAGCTCCTCCCTGTTAAGGGGCTGTTCCCTGTGGGGTCTATCCTGCAGACCCAAGGCCCATCACCAGACCGCGGCCCAGCCACCATACTGGTTCCTTCCGAGTAAGCCGCCGAGCGCCTTGTGGGCACAGTATCTCCCTGTGAGCTGGGATCCGTTAGTTCCATTTCATAGATGTGGCCAGCGAGACCCACCTGGGTGAGAACCCAGCTCCAGCCCAGGGCCTCTGCTCAGGGAACTCTGGACTCCACCCACAAAGCTGCCGACGGTCAACACTCTGCCCAAAGGCAGAGCAGTGAGAAACAAGGCAGCAAGTTCCCCAGGGCAC
>NW_011494827.1:449496-449903 GCF_000754665.1 Bison bison bison | reverse complement strand
ACAGACCTGCCGAGCCCAGGCCTGCAGCCCCACGCCTGCCACACAGCCTCCGCTCCGCCACCCACACTAAGAAGGGGTGGACATGGGCAATCAGCAGGGGGAAGGCACTGCGCCTCGTCCAGCCCGGACCACCAAGCTGTGGCTTCATCACTCTGGGTCTGGGAAGAGGGCCGGGGGTGAAGGATGGGACATAGTCGGGAGCAGGAGGTCTAGAGAGCTCTGGGGTCTGGTGGAGCTGTGTAAGTAAGTTGACTCTGACAGCAGATCCAGCCACCTCTTCCCCAACCAGGCCCCTCTGAAGCCGAGGCAGGATCCATGGGTGTTTTCCCTGCTGCGGCTGCCGTAGCTACTGCCTCGCCTCAGAGATGCGAGACTCACTGTTGCTGGGTTTGTGGAGATGGGGGAAA
>NW_011494827.1:437499-449396 GCF_000754665.1 Bison bison bison | reverse complement strand
ACTATATGGTCCATGGAATTCTCCAGGCCAGAATAGTGGAGTGGGTAGCCTTTCCCTTCTCCAGGGGATCTTCGCAACCCAGGGATTGAACCCAAATCTCCCACATTGCAGGCAGATTCTTTGCCAGCTGAGCCACAAGGGAAGCCCAGGAATACTGGAGTGGGTAGCCTATCTCTTCTCTAGGGGATCTTCCCAACCCAGGGATCGAACTGGGGTCTCCTACATTGCAGGCAGATTCTAGACCAACTGAGTTATCAGTTCAGTTCAGTTGCTCAGTCGTGTCCGACTCTTTGCGACCCCATGAATCACAGCACACCAGGCCTCCCTGTCCATCACCAGCTCCTGGAGTTCACTCAAACTCATGTTCATCGAGTCGGTGATGCCATCCAGCCATCTCATCCTCTGTCATCTCCTTCTCCTCCTGCCCCCAATCCCTCCCAGCATCAGGATCTTTTCCAATGAGTCAACTCTTCGCATGAGGTGGCCAAAGTACTGGAGTTTCGATTTCAGCATCAGTCCTTTCAATGAACACCCAGGACTGATCTCCTTTAGGATGGACTGGTTGGATCTCCTTGCAGTCCAAGGGACTCTCAAGAGTCTTCTGCAACACCACAGTTCAAAAGCATCAATTCTTCGGTGCTCAGCTTTCTTCACAGTCCAACTCTCACATCCGTACATGACCACTGGAAAAACCATAGCCTTGACTAGACAGACCTTTGTTGGCAAAGTAATATCTCTGCTTTTCAATATGCTATCTAGGTTGGTCATAACTTTCCTTCCAAGGAGTAAATGTCTTTTAATTTCATGGCTGCAGTCACCATCTGCAGTGATTTTGGAGCCCAAAAAAATAAAGTCTGACACTGTTTCCACTGTTTCCCCATCTATTTCCCATGAAGTGATGGGACCAGATGCCATGATCTTCGTTTTCTGAATGTTGAGCTTTAAGCCAACTTTTTCACTCTCCTCTTTCACTTTCATCAAGAGGCTTTTTAGTTCCTCTTCACTTTCTGCCATAAGGGTGGTGTCATCTGCATATCTGAGGTTATTGATATTTCAGGGAAGCCACAAAAGTTTACCAGAACAGCTGTGCTCACTGTGTGTATTAGTTGCTCAGTCGTGTCTGACTCTCTGCAACTCCATGGACTGTACATGCTCCTCTGTCCATGGGGTTCTCCAGATGAGCATACTGGAGTGGGTTGCCATGCCCTCCTCCAGGGGACCTTCCCAACCCAAGGATCGAACCTGGGTCTCCTACATTGCAGGCAGATTCTGATGTCCTGACCTCTCACCAGTGTCCTGACCTCTAGCTACACCTGGGCATAGGGGAGCAGGGACACTTTGCAGGATTGAACCTTTTGTTCACTCCCAGGCCAGCCCTGCAGGTGAACTGGCCCCCATCCAGAGAGCCAGCAGCCACCCTCCGCCCCTCTGCACTGCCACCTCACCTCCACTCTGTCCACGCCACCAGCACAGGGTCTGGCACGACCTTCTGAAGCCACCAGCACCTGCTGGGCAGCGAGTGACTTTGTTCCAGGCTGAGACGGGCCTCCAGACAGGACAGGGTATTCCCGCTTCTCCAGGTGCCCAGGCCAAAGAAAACAAGACGGTCCTGCTGCTGCCGACACAGCAAGGTGGCAAGACAGGGATGCTCTGGAGGCACTGCAGGGGTGGGGAGGGGCGAGCCAGTGGCGGGCAAGACCCCGGGGGGCGTGTGGGAGCCACGTGGGAGTGGGATGGGGCCAGGGCTCTCAGGAAGCTGTGACCTTGCCCTCTTGAGCCAGAAAGACCCTAAAAGAGCCACATGTCAGGGGTGAGCGCAGGGAGGTCACAGAGCCTCTAAACATCAAACGACAACCAGATGGGTGAGGGAGTCCAGGAAAAGTGTCCCAACAGCCCTGGTCAGCTATTAAAGCTCACATGGAGGCTCCCCAAGAGGAAGTGTACAAGGAACGCCCAAGCGTAAAGACCTCAAGGGGGTCTGGGGCGGTTCCCATTATGTTTAAGACCTTTCTATAGTGCTCGCACAGTGACTTCATGATTTAAAAAAAAAGCTAGAGACCTAGTGTCCTCTGCAGCGCACGTCTGCCCTTTGAGATCTCCTGTGACACTCCTCAGTTTGGGGCCAGCCTCAGCAAGGGGCTGGTCCCCGCCCCTCCACGCATCCTAGAAGTTGGGCACCTGTGCCCATCAGCCCTTCCCTCGGGGGCCCAGGCCACTCTGTCCCCCCAGCACAAGCACTGCCCACAGCTGGTCCACACCAATGCCCCCTTCTCATTTAGATCCCTGCCGGACAAGCCCTGTGGTCTTCCTGGAAGAGGTGGCCACAGACACTCAGTCACCCTGTATTCCTTGTTTCCTAACTCTTGGCAGCACACACATTGTCTGGGCATCTGTCTGCTGGCTTGCTGCTAGAACGGGAGCTCAAGGGCAGGCACCCAGCACTGCCTGTCTGCCCCGCAGCACGCCCAGCACCCCACCACGCACACAGGAGGGGGCCCTTCATACGCACTGAGTAATGAATGAAGGGCAGGGCCTAACCTTGGGCACCACGGACGTGTCTGAGCTCAATTTCCTGTTGGTATCATGGGGTCTAATGACATCTACCCCACAGGGTTTCTGGGAGCATCAAAGATCTGGGGTAAAAGCCCCTGTAAACTGCCGGGTAGCGACATTTGATCACATGCACGAACACGCAGAAAGGGAGGAAGGAGACACACTCACACCTTCCTTGCTCCGGCCGTAGCCTGAGGGCAGCGGAAACAGGTCAGCAGCTCCCCGGCCCTCCAGGCTCCCCTTCTCCAGGAAAGACACCGCCCCTCAGATGCCAGGGGAGACTGCCAAGTCCCAGCGGACGAAGATCCAGAACAACCTCCCTGGGGCTCTAAATCCCCAAGGCTGGCTGAGCCCAGCATCAACCTACAGAGTCTATTAAACAGGCACACGCTTGCCCCATCCAGCGGTGCGGTGAGCCCAAGGACTGGCCCTCATCTCCCTGACCCCACCTGGACCAGCAAATCTAGCAAAACCTGGCCATGCAAGATGGAGAAGACAGCTCGGACCCGCCCTCCTCTGCACTCGGGGTCACAGAGAATGAGCCAGAAGGAAGCCCCGAGGCAGGCTGTGGCCTCAGGTATGCATGAGCAGTCCACCTGGATGAGGGCTCTGGTCCCCAGGAAGTCATGCTCCGCACACCCAGGTTCCATCAGGGCACAGTTCCCGTGTCACCCTGGCTCCTCCGTGACCCCTGGGTCCTCCCCTCCTGCCCTGCCACCCCTGCCTCCCAGAGTCACTCCTGCTCCATCCTCAGAACCCCGACCTGTCCAGACCCCCATCTCTCCCCTGCTCCCCTCTACTAGCCTCCTGGGTCATCTCACTGGCCCCCTGTCACTCCCTTCCAACCCACAGCCTCCACAGCCACCCAAATGACTGTCCCATCACTTCCCCCGTCCCCCGGGGGTCTCTGGCCGACACTCCAGTCTAGCCACGGCTGGCTCCCCCACCAGGTGGGCCATGTATGGACCAGCCAGCAGGTACCTGGGAGCTGCCTATCACCCCACCAACCCACCTGGCTCTGCCCTGCTGGCTCCCAGCCCTCTGGATCCACCTCCTTTAAACCCCAGCATCTTCTGAGCCTCCAAACAGACCATCAACTCCTCCAGCCTGGGCCCCACCAGAGTGCGCACAGGGGCTGGTAGAAGGGGCAGGCGGGCTTCCGCCAGCCCGGAGTCCTTCCCCAGGGGCCTGCAAGGCGCCCTCACAGACCTCCCACGTGATGGGCACAGAATGTTAGGAGCTCTGGAGCTGCGAGAGGAGGAGCCCATACGAGGGCCCCACGGCCCTCACATTAGCATCGGCCAAAGCGCAGGCGCCCAGTGACAGCGGCGACCAGGCTGGGTCAGCTCCTGCTCAGTACCGGGTCCTGCCTCATTCCAGCAGCACCAAGTCCTGGAACCCACAGGGTCTTCCTCCTCATACTGGCTCCAGGAAGTTCAGAACCAAACGGGGCCCAGATATGACTGTGGGGGACTCAGGAGCAAGCCCTTGGCCCGTGTGCGTCACCACCTCCTGCGTGTCCCCTCACCCCAGCCCCGCCCTTGTTCTTCTCCCTTTAGTCCTGCAGTCCCCCGCATCTGCTTCTCCGTGCAGCCTCTGCGGAAAGAGGAGTCACACGGCTCAGCAAAGCGAGCATCATCCGTCCAGAGAGAGTCCAGCCGTGTTTTGCGGCGGGCAGACCAGGGACGCCCATTCTCGGGGCTGGGCTCCCGACCCCTGCGTGGCAGTGCAGGTCTCCCTCTCCCGGGACCTCCACTTCCTCACCACACCCCCAGGGGCTGCACTGGGCCTGCCAGGCAGGGGACTCACCCCACATCCCCACTGCACCCCTGCCCTGCCCGCAGGGCCCCCACCGGGAGCTCCCACCACTCTAGGCCCATCCCTTGGGAGCCGTGAGTCAAGCAGGGGGGTAAGGTACAAAAGCACTGGGGGCCCCAGGGGCTGGGGGCTTACCTTGAGGACGAAGCCGTCAGGGCAGGCGCGGTCATACTTGTACACCTTGTAGACGACCAGGAAGACGACACAGGTGAGGAAGGCCAGGGCAAAGAGGACCAGCACGGACACCTGTGGGCGGCAGAGGGCGGGGGATTAGGGCAACTGATGAGGTGGTGTGTGCGCACACCGTAACACACACACAGATGCACGTGGAAACATGCACGCACAGAGACACACACAGAAACATACATATACACACAGACACACAGAGAAACATACAGACACACATAGAAACATACAGACACACAGAAACATACATACACGTACACAGAGATACACAGAGAAACATACAGACAAATACACAGATACATACACACAGAGAAACATACAGACACACATAGAAACATACAGAAACATACATACACGTACACAGAGATACACAGAGAAACATACAGACACATACACAGTAACATACATACATACACAGAGACACATACAGACACATACACAGATACATACACACAGAGAAACATACAGACACACGGAGATACACAGAGAAACACACAGACACATGCATACACATACACAGAGATACACACAAACATACAGACACATACACAGTAACACACATACATAGAGAAACATACAGACACATACACAGATACATACACACAGAGAAACATACATACAGACACATACACAGATACACACAGAGAAACATACAAACAGATACACATAGATACAAACACACAGAAACATACATACAGACACATACACACAGATATACACACACACAGTAATAAACACACACGTGCTGTGCTTAGTCTCTCAGTGGTGACCAACTCTTTGCGACCCCATGACTGCAGCCCACCAGGCTCCTCTGTCCATGGGATCCTCCAGGCAAGAATACTGGAGTGGGTTGCCATGCCCTCCTCCAGGGGATCTTCCTGACCCAGGGATCAGACCCGGGTCTCCCGCATTGCAGGTGGATTCTTTACTGTCTGAGCCACCAGGGAAGCCCAAGAAAATTGGAGTGGGTAGCCCATCCCTTCTCCAGGGGATCTTCCTGACCCAGGAATCAAACCAGGATCTCCTGCGTTGCACGTGGACTCTTTACTAGGGAAGCCCACAAACACATACACACACAGTAACAAACACACACACATACACACAGTAACACACAGACACACACACAGTAACATACACATAGACACGTACACACAGACACATACACACACACACACACAGTAACACAGACACACACACAGTAACATACACATAGACACATACACACAGACACGGACATACACACAGTAACAAACACACAGACACATAAACACACACAGTAACACAGACACACACACAGTAACATACACAGACACGTACACATACAGCAACATACACACAGACATGGACATACACAGTAACATACACATAGACACGGACATACACACAGAGTAACATATACACAGACATGAGCACACACACAGTAACATGCACATAGACATGGACAGACACAGACACACACAGACATGTATACACAGATGCACACACATGAGCCCACGCCAGGGCACACAGGCACTGTGTCTGGAAGGAGGCGCAGAACACAGACCCAGGAGGCCTCTGGGGATGAAGGTCGCACAGTCTCCCCACACTGGACAATTTCTGTACCATCTTCATTTTTTATCACATCCACGTATCACCTTCTTTGTAAACTGGCCACTTGTTGTATTCTGGGCCCAGTGTATACAGCCTGGGGTACACCTATGACTGGGCCTCAGGGACGCCAGACACGCCATGGAGCTGTGGGTGCGGCTGCCCTTCTGACACTGCCAGTCACCCTGGTGACGCATCAGTCACTGGCTAATCAGCTGTCTCACAGATGCCCTTGAGTCCCAGACGCCAACCCCACCCCTGAGCTGAGACCAGCTGAGCACGGCAGACCCTCCGGGGCCCCCATCACCTCCACCCTGGACAAGAGTGTTCAGGGAGAGCCTGCCCCTCCCAAGAGGGTGGTCCCCATAAGCACAGGACTTGACTTTTTGCCCCACCATCTGCAAAGCAACCAGCACCGGACCGTGGGATGGGCCCAGGAACGTCTTGCAGGTGGACACATGACAGTCCCTGAGGAGACTGGGCTGGGTGATGAGACGTCCCCTGCTGCAGGGTCCAGGGATCGGGAGACAAAATGATGCTGCCTCTGGGCCTCGAAGGCGTGCCCTGGAGGCCCGGGAGCCGCTGGGCAGGGTGAGCGTGCATCCTGGGCAGAAACGGCATGCAAAGGCACTGTGTGTCAGGTCAGGAGGTGTGACCAGGAGCCATGCCCAGGTCCCTGGCCCAGATCCACTGCTCCCTCCCTTCACCCCACACGGCCACCCTGGCCACTGGCCATGCGGGCCCCAGCCACGAGTCCCCATCTCCAACACAGGGTGGAGCCACGGCTGCCTCGGGACCCAAAGAGCCACAGGAAAGGTGCCATCGGGGATCCCGGTGGCAGCTACACACAGGCAAGGACAAGACCACCTGGTTCAGGAGGGCAGCCTAGCGGGACAGCGGAGGTGGACGAGCATGGAGCTGGGTGATGAAGGAAGTGGGAAGAGGTAGCGCAGTGGCCCTGGGACTTGTGTCAGCAGAGGCAGCAATGGAGCACGTGCAGGGCTTTCCAGCAGGAGCGGCAACCCTGCCTGCCTACCGTGCCCAGGAGAGGCAGCCAGACCCTGAGTAAGTCACCCAGCTCCTCCGGGCCCAGGCTCCTGCCAGCCAATAGCAGCGAGAGGACGCACACCCAGGGCTGGTGGGACCGTGGAGGACTGACTCAATGCAGTGATGAGAGGACAGAACCGGACACAGTGGGTGCTCTGGAAGGAGGCATTTGCTACTGCTGCTGCAGCTGTCACCACGGCCAGCAGATGCGGAGCTGGGCTCTCAGTCCAGACACGCAGTCCCCCTACCCAGGCCCAATGCTTGATCTTCCCCGAGCCCCCCTCCTCACATTCACCTGGCTACTGCTCGCCCAAATCTGCCCTGCCTGGGACCCGGCTACCTGCTGGCGGCCCCTGGGAGCAGTGAGGGCAGCTCTTCCCACAGTCTAGAACAGCAGGGTTGTCCGTAGGGAGAGCTGTATCTAAAGTAACTGTCCTCCGTGACCCTTTATATTCTCTTTTGGGGCACTTGAAATTATTCCAAAAGGAGGTCTATGTCACACAACAGGTTAACAAGCGTTGTTAGACTATGTTCTCCATAAAATATCACCCCCGTTGAATTCAACTACATATTAACTACATACAGCACAATCAAGTGGGATTCATCCCATGGTTGCAAGGATGGTTCAACATCCGCAGACGTGATATATCACATTAACCAAGTGAAGGATAAAAATTATATGACCATCCCAATAGATGCATAAAAAGCATTTGACAAAATTTAACATGTATTCATGATAAAAATTCTCAATAAAGTGGGTATAGAGGGAACATACATAATAAAGGCCAAATATGATAAGCCCAAGCTAATAGCATACTCAAATAGTGAAACACTGATAACTTAAACTCCAAGATCAGTAACAAGAAAAGGATGCCCACTCTTGCTAATTTTATTCAACGCAGTATTACAAATCCTAGCCAGAGCAATTAGGCAAGAAAAAAACAGGCATCAAATTAAAAAAGGAAGAAGTAAAACTATTGCTATTTGCAGATGACAAATTTTCTATGGAAAACCCTAAAGACTCCACCAAATAATTGTTAGAAGTTATCAACAAATTAAAGTTGCAGAATGAAAAATCAACATACAAAAATCTTTTGCATTTCTATACACTAGTAAATGAACTATCAGAAGAGTTAGGAAAACAATTCCACTTATAATTGCATCCCCAAGAATAAAATATCCAAGAATAAATTTAACAAAGGAGGTGAAAGGTCTATACACTAAAAATGACATTGATAAAAGAAACTGAAGGTACAAATAAATGGAAAGATTCTGTTCTCATGCATTAGAAGAATTAATATTGTTAATATGTCCATACTATCACTACCCAAAGAAATCTACAGATTCAATACAATCCCTATCACAATTCTAATTCCATTTTTCACAGAAATGGAACAAACAATCCTCAAATTTGTATGGAACCACAAAAGCCTCCAAATAAATAAAGCAATCTTGAGAAAGAACAACAAAGCTGGAGGTATCATGCTCCCTGGTTTCAAACAATATTACAAAGTTATGGTAATCAAAACAGTATGGTATTGGCACAGAAACAGACCAATGGAACAGCAGAGAGAGCCCAGAAATAAACCCACACAAATATGATCAATTAATTTATGACAATGGAGCCAAGAATATAAAATGGGGAAGGAAAGTCTCTTCAATAAATGGTGCTTGGGAAACTGGAGAGCCTTGAGCAAAAGAATAAAATTCAACCACTACCTAACACCATATGCAAACATTAACCCAAGATGGATTAAAAACTTGAACATGAGTTTTCTTAGGAAAAAAACATAGGTGATAAGTCCCTTGACATTGGTCTTGGCAACTAAGCAAAAGCAACAAAGGCAAAAATAAACAAGTGGGACAACATCAAACTAAAAAGCTTCTGTACAGCAAAGGAAACCATCAACAAAATCAAAAGCAACCTACTGAAAGGGAGAAAATATTTGTAAATCATGTATCTGTTAAGGGGCTAATGTACAAAATATATAAAAACTCATATGAGTCTAGAGCAAAAAGCCAAACAATCCAAAAAAAATGGGTAGAGGAACTGAATAGGCCTTTTTCCAAGGAAGACATACAGATAGCCAACAGGTAAATGAAAAAGTGCTCAACATCACTAGTCAGGAAAATGCAAATCAAAACCACAATGAGATATCACCGCACACCAATTAAAATGGCAATTTTCAAAAAGACAGGAAATAATGGTTGGCAAGGACATGGGAAAAAGGGAATTCTCCTACACTATTAGTGGGAATGTCAACTGGTGCAGCCATTATGGAAAAAGTATGGAGGTTCCTCAAAAAAATTAAAAATAGAACTACCATATGGTCCAGCAATCCTGCTTCTGGGTATTTATCTGAGGGAAATGGAGATACTAGCTTGAAAAGACATCTGCACCTCTGCGTTTACTGCATTGTTTATAGCGGCCAAGATACAGAAGCAACCGAAGTGTCCATTGATGGGTGAATGGATAAAGATGTGGTGTATATATTCAATGGAGTATAATTCAGCCATGCAAAGAAGGAAATCTTGCCATCTGCAACAACACGGGTAAACCTTGAGGGCCTTACGCTAAGTGAAATAAGTCAAACCAAGAAAGACAAACAGTGCTTTGAACTCACTTAAGTGCGGAATCTTAAAAAACAAACAGGAAAAAAACTGACCTCAAAGATACAGAGAACAGAGAACAGACTGGTGGTGCCAGAGGCAGGGGGTTGGGGTGGGAGAACTGGGTGAAGGAGGTCAAAAGATACAAACTGCCAATTAAAGATAAATAAGTCAACCTAGACAGCATATTAAAAAGAAGAGACATTACTTTGCTGACAAAGGTCTGTCTAGTTAAAGCTATGGTTTTTCCAATAGTCATGTATAAACGTGGGAGTTGGACCATAAAGAAAGCTGAGAACCAAAGAATTGATGCTTTTGAACCCTGGTGTTAGAGAAGACTCTTGAGAGTCCCCTGGACAGCAAGGAGATTAAACCAGTCAATCCTAAAGGAAATCAGTCCTGTATATTCATTGGAAGGACTGATGCTGAAACTGAAACTCCAATACTTTGGCCACCTGATGTGAAGAACTGACTCAGTGGAAAAGACCCTGATGCTGGGAAAGATTGAAGATGGGAGGAGAAGGGGATGACAGAGGATGAGATGGTTGGATGGCATCACCGACTTGATGGACATGAGTTTGAGAAAGCTACAGGAGTTGGTGATGGACAGGGAAGCCTGGCGTGCTGCAGTCCATGGGGTCACAAAGAGTCGGACACGACTGAGCAACTGAACTGAACCAAAATGAAGTCAAGAGGATGTGGTATACAGCACAGTGACTGTAGTTAAAAACACTATGTTGCATATCTGAAAGTTGCTGAGACAGGAGTTCTTAAAAGTTCTCATCACAAGGAAAAAAAATGTGTCACTATGTGTGGTGGCAGATGTTAACTAGACTTAGAGTGTGATCATTTCTCAATACACACAAATATTGAATCAGTCTGTTGCACACTTGAAACAAATATGCTCTCTCCATGTCAATTACATCTCAATTTTTTTAAAAAAATAAGATGATCCTAAGTCCTGGAAAGACACACATTCTGAATCTTTCCCTTGGATTGGAAGCCACATGGAGTCTGGTTCACAGCGCCCCATCTGTTTAGGTGTAAAAATAACCCCTTCTCCGAGGGGCGGTGGGGAAGCACCTCCTAAGGGCTCTCCTCCCAGGAAAGAGGACGCCTGGACCTTTCACCCAGGATACCTGGGCTCGATGGCCAAGGTGCTCACAGCACTGAGAAATGAGAACACAACAGTCCCTGGAGCAGCCAATGAAGAAGGCAAAGGAATAAATCCCCAGAGAATCAGCAGGAGCTGTGGTGGTGGTTCAGTCGCTAAGTCGTGTCCAACTCTTGTGACCCCATGGACTGTAGCCCACCAGGCTCCTCTGTCCATGGGATTCTCCAGGCAAGAATACTGGAGTGGGTTGCCATTCCTGTCTCCAGGGGATCTTCCCGACCCAGAGATTGAACCTGTGTCTCCTGCATTGCAGGCAGATTCTTTACTGACTGAGCTACAAGGGAAGCAGGAGGCGTGGGGCATGGCAAAGCCTCCCACACCCATAGGCTATCTCGCTCCACCCCCCTCAACACCTCTGTGAACCCTGAACCTCTCCTGGGCCCCAGAACCTGCTCAGACCTGGGAAGCACCCTATGGGGAGGGTGGAGGCAGCAATACAGGTTCACATTTCACTACTCCGATTCACATTTCACAACTCGAGTTCACATTTCACTACTCGGGCACGGTGCCCACCCCATGGTCACCACTGACCGAGAAGAGAACCATGGGCCTCTCCAGAAAGATCCCCATCTGGCTCAGAACTGGGCCCGGCTCTGCCACCCACCACCTGCGTGACAGCAGGTCCCTGGTGCATCTCCCCTCTGAAGCAGGGAACAAGGCCCCACGCTTTGACAGGTTTACCAAGAGGATGGTAAGTGCTCAGGCTTGAGAGCACATTGCCAGCCCCTCGTGCTGGGCCCCTGTCAAGGCTGAATGGTGCCCCCCTAAGCCAGGTACTTGTGAATGTGACCTTATTTAGAATAGGGGTCCTTGCAGGTGTGATTACATTAATTGAGGTCATTTGAGCGAGCCCTAATCCAGGATGACTGGGTCACGAAAAGGGGACCGTTGGGACACAGAGGCACACGCTCAGGGAGGAGGC
>NW_011494827.1:417126-437399 GCF_000754665.1 Bison bison bison | reverse complement strand
GCCACAAGCCAAGGACTGCTGGCAAGCCCCGGTCGCCCCGGTCCCCCCGTCCCCGCCCCCCAGGCCCAGAAGAGGCAAGGAAGGCCCCTCATCTGGGGGCACATCCGAGGGGGTGACTAACATTTTCACACTTCCACTTTACATGCACAAAGGGACTCTGAAGGTGGCATCAAGTCAAGGATCTCGAGATGGAAGATTCTCCTGGATCGTCCAGGAGTGGAGTCACAGGCAAGTGAACTTCTGAGAGGGAGACTGAGAGAGACTCGGCTACAGAGGAGAAGGCAATGGGACACTGGAGAGGCTGTGCTGCAGGCTATGGAGATGGACAAGGGGCTGAAGGGCAAGGAAAATGAGCAGTGCAGCTCCAGGGGCTGCAGAGGCACGGAGACTGTGCCCCAGAGGAAGCGCAGCCAGTAGGGCTGACTCAGGACTTCTGGCCTCCAGATATGTGTGGCTACCAGCCTCTCAGCTGCCGGTCCTTGTCATGGCCGCCCCAGGAAACAAATTCACCTCCCTTCAAGCCCATCCACTTACAAAGACCAAGCCCCTGCAGGGAAGGCTGAAACCTAAGCACCAGGCAGACAGAGGAGCCTCCCGAACTCAATGAACAATGAGTGAGTGGGTGCAGGTGGCCCGTCCCCGCAGTGAGGAGTCACAGGGCAACCCTTGGGGACCCAGAGCAAGCCAGATGTCTACACCTCAAACAGAACATACATGCAGCCTGTGGAGAACTGTCTGCCTGGGTTTTACTATAGAAATGATGGTGCATGGGAAGGTCCCAGGTGGTTTTGGGACCCAGGAGGATGGGCAGCACCCACGGTGTCCTCTCTGAGGTGGGCTGCAGGCCTGAAGGCCAGGGATGGAGGCCAGGGAGTCCCTTGGCTCGTGGAAGGGCGTTTCCTCAGAGACAGGGCCTTTCTTTCAGGGCCGATGACTTTATTGGGTGCACAGTGCTGGGGCCCACAATGCTTTTAGTGACCCCAGAAAATGGTTTTAACTTTTGCTTTTTAAAAGAAACAGAAAATAAAAAATAATGAATAAACAATAATGAATCCAGCCTGGATTATATTCATCTTTGGTCCAAGGCAATCATGAGACTTTTTTTTTTTAAGGTAGAAAAGCACCTTGTGCCCCATGACCCTGCCTTCCTTGGTCATCAGCTTCCCCAGTGGCTGGCAGATGTTCCCAGGAGACCTGACAGCGGCCACCTTGGAGTGAGCTTGGCCAGCAGGGTCAGCCCTGGTCTCTGCAGAGTGGTGTTAACTCGTTACAACACAGGGTGAGAACCAGGAGGGGAAAGGTAGGAGCAGACACACTCCTGGGGGGAGATGTCCAGGAGAGGGGTCTAGGCTTGAAGGACAAGGAGCTGACCAAGGAGAATTCAGCAAAGAGGGTTATTGTCATAGGGAAAGCGAGGCTGTGCCAAAGCCTGGAGACCCCAAACACAGCAAGTTCAGCTGGTGTGGCTACAGCATCACGTGTCCTGCGGGAGAGGAGCCACAGGCTGCGTGATAAAGGACCCCATGCATCATACCAAGAGTGCATGCATGCTAAGCCGCTCAGCTGCATCTGACTCTGTGCAACCCTATGGACTGGAGCCCCACCAGGCTCCTCTGTCCATGGGATTCTCCAGGCAAGAATACTGGAGTGGGTGGCTGTGCCCTCCTCCAGAGGATCTTCCCAACCCAGGGATCGAAACTCGCATCTCTTACGTCTCCTGCGTTGGCAGGTAGGTTCCTTATCACCTGGGCAGCCTGTCATACCAAGAGGAGGGAGCCCAGATGGATCCTGGGTACTGCAGGATTCCGGGAGGTGGCTGCCCCTCTATTATACCCTGAATTAGCATTTCTCACAGCTCCGGGAGGTGTCACCAGCTGCCTGAAGGACAGATGTTTGCCATCAGTTTACACGTGTGCGTGTTGTGTGTGTGTGTGTGTGAGAACAGATTCTACATGTTCCCTAAATTGACATCACTTTTGTGCAGCTGTCAGTAAAAGCTCAAAAGCAGGAGATAACGGGATAAAATTACAGCTACTGTACGTGGTTGCACTCATCGCCCTGGTTCTCTGCCAGATGCCCCCCATGGTGGCCCTCACCCCCTGATGTGGGCTGTGGCTTTAAGGGACAGCACGTGGGAACAGCAAGGGTCAGGAACAGCCTGGTGCAGGGTTTCCATCACGTTTGTGCCCCTGGCAGTCACATGAAGCCTATCAATCCTCAGACTCACGCTTAAAAATGGGTAAGACATGATACACAGGAAAGAAAACCAAGGATATTGAAATACTAATATGAAAATATTGCCAAAATGTAGATTTGTGATATAATATATACATGCTTCCTTATTAATACATCAAACAACAAGCTCTTACAATACTATGATTTCAAAGGAATGATGAGACTAAACACTTGCCGAAATCTCAATGTCACTTGCAGTGTGATCCATAGAACACCTGTGATTCATGTTGGTGAGTCAAAAGTGTGACTTCTACTTCTGCAGCTGATTGTACCAAGTGAAAGAATGTGTCCACTGCAGACTATATAACACGCTGCTGAAAGAAATTAAAGTAAGACCCAAGTAAATGGAATGACACCATGGACGGGAAGACAACGGTGCTAAGATGGGAATCCTTCCCAGACTGATCTACACGCAATACAATCCCTATCAAAATCCCAACAGAGTTTTTCCACAGAAATGGAAATTGCAAGGGTTTGTGAATAGTCAAAACAATCTTTAAAATGAAGAATAAGTTGGAGGACTCAGGCTTCCCAATTTCAAAACGTACTACAAAGCTGCAGTAATCAAAACCAGTGTGGGGCTGGTGTAAGAGGAGCTGTATAGATCAATGATATAGAGTGGAGGAGTCCAGAACTATAAGCTTGTGTTCATGGCCAACTGCCTCTTCACTCAGGGTGCCAAGACCATTTAACGGGGCAAGACGAGTCTCTTCAATAAGTGGCGTCAGGACAACTAGCTATCTGCCCATGAAAGAATCAAGTTGGACCCTGACCACACACCATTTACAAAAACTAATTCAAAATGGAATAAAAACCCAAATATAAAAGCTAAAGCCTTAAAATTCTTAAAAGAAAACATAAGAGGCAAATCTTATGACCCCGGATTGGGCAATGATGTCTTAGATAGAACGCCAAAAGTACAATCAACAAAAATAATCCGTACTTGACCGAAATTTTAAAATTTTGTGCATTAAAGAACACAAGCAAGAAAACGATGAGATGACCCACAAAATGGTCGAAAATATCTGCAACTTATACGCCTGGTAAGGACCTAGTATCCAGAGTATATATAAAAAACTCCTACAACTCAACAATAGAAAGACAAACAACCCAATTAAAAATGGAAAAGGACTTGAACAGACATCGCTCCGAAGAAGATAAACAAATAGAGAACAGGCACAGGAGGAGATATTCAACATCATTATCCATTATGAGGAAATGTAAACCAAAGCCACAGTGAGATGCCCCCTCACACCTACGAGAATGGCTACAATAAAAGTAAATAATGATTGTTGGTGAGGATATAAAACGAAAACCTTGTGCACCGTGGGTGGAAATGTAAAATGATGCCGCTACTGTGGAAACCAGCAGTTCCCCAGTATGTTAAACAAAAAGTCAACACGTGAACCAGCAATTCCACTCCTGGGTACAAACCCAAGAGAAGGCAAAACAGGTGCTCAAACAGAAACTTGTACACGGATGTTCATTCCAGCACTATTCACACTTAACCAAAAGGAGGGAACAACACAAATGCCCACTGATAAGATGAAGAGATAAATGCAATGTTGACCGCATATTCTATGATTCCATTTCTATGAAGTGTCCAGAATAGGAAAATCCACAGAGACAGAAAAGAGATGAGTGATTGCTTAGAGCAAAGGGCAGAGGGAATCGGGGAGTAACTGCCAATGGGTATGAGGTCTCCTCTGGAGGTGACTGAAAATGTTCTGAAAGGAGATAGTGGTGATGGTTGGACAACACTGTAAATGTAATAAATATCACTAAATTGAACACTTTAAAGCTGTAAATTGTATATTATGTATCAGTTCAGTCGCTCAGTTCTGTCCTTTGCGACCCCAAGGACTGCAGCACGCCAGGCTTCCCTATCCATCACCAACTCCTGGAGCTTGCTCAAACTCATGTCCATCAAGTCAGTGATGCCATCCAACCATCTCATCCTCTGTCGTCCCCGTCTCCTCCCGCCTTCCATCTTTCCCAGCATCAGGGTCTTTTCCAATGAGTCAGTTCTTTGCATCAGGTGGCCAAAGTATTGGAGTTTCAGCTTCAGCATCAGTCCTACCAACACAGTTTGCTCCAAATAAAAGGGGAGGAGGGTGAGGCAGAGATAGGAGGCCAGACTATGGCAGGGGTCTTAGAGAGACAGATGGGAACCCCAAGCCAGAGCAGCCTTACCCCCAGAGAACAGAGGGGTCCCGGGGGTGTGTTCTGGAAAGAACAGCCAGGAATGGAAGCAAATAGGCTACGGGCCTCAGGGTGAACTTTATTAGGAATTTATAAGGAGAGGATCATATGCCAGACCTGCTCGGGACAGTCCTGGCAACGGTTCCTGCCCCAGCATCCCAAAGGCACAGGGCCCACTGCCACTCCCAAAAGTATCCCACTCTGGGCCATTAATTACACAGCCATGCAACTTACAAGGCCCTGGCCGCTGTACCAGTTCTCTAAATGTTCACCATGAGCTGGGAACTGGCAGTTCACCCTATTTCACAGACGAGGGGCTTGAAGGGCATTTGAATATGTTGTGTTCCCACCTGCTCTTTCTGGTTGGGGTCTCCTCTCTTGCTGGGGGCCCTCCCAGGGATCACTGCTCAACTGGGGTGGGAAGTAGGGCGTCTGTAGCAAGGCAGAGTCATCCCATGAACCCCACGTAGCTGCCAGTATGGAAAACAGAGCTTGGCAGGCTCTGTGTCAGGTGGACGTGGGTCTGAATCCTACTGCTACCCCCCAGTTAGCTGGCTGACCTTGGGCTGGGTTCCTCTCTGACCTTAATTCCCCACCTTTAAAACCAGGACAGAAGACCAACCTTCAAAACAGTAAGAGTGCAGGCAGGCAGCACTGGGTCGATGGTAGCTGGGTCATTCTTGCTCTGCTGTCTCTGTCCTCCCACCCTTGGGGCTGGGAGAGGGGGTAGAGAAATGTGCTTTTCTGCTGAGTAATGCAGTTTAAAAAAAAAAAAGATCTCGGAAACATAAGATGAATCCTGACATCTCCAAGCATTTACAGCACTTAAATATTTTAGGTAACCCACATGAAGTGAACACACAGACACACCCCCCCAGATGATTCAATCCACTTAATTATTCGATTCTGGGTGAAGCCCCCACTGTACAGCTGGGCCAGGAAACCGCAAAACAGGGCAGGGGAACCCCATCTGATGCTCTGCTGAAGGTGACAGGGCGCTGAAGCTGTTCAAGTATTTCTAGGATCCCTAGTGCCAACTCGTGAAGACCGCCCCCACCGGTGAGTGCCAAGGAAACGGTGTCACCGTTCATAAATATTTAACAAATGCATCCTGAAACACACCAGGGGATTATTGGAGAGGGTGGAAAAACAGACTGACTGACGGCACAGGAAGCTCAAGGTCATTAAGGATGTGAGAAAAGATACAAACCACCTACAGATTCATTTGGTTGGTTCTCTTGTTTTGGCCACACTGTGTGGCATGCAGGATCTTATTTCCCAAACCAGGGATCTAACTGCTCACACACAACACCCCCCCCATTGCCCCCTGCATTTGGGAGTGCACAGTCTTAACTGCTGGACCACCAGGGAAGTCCCTACCAACAGATTCATTTGTGGACAGAAGGCAAAGGGACCCCCCAGTGCAGCACACAGGGCCCATGCAAACAAATCCAGTCTCTCCTCCCAGGACGTTCTCCCAGCCCTGCACCATCTGGGCGAGGCTGACCTTGGAATCTCTTAAAGGCCCAAAGGCAACCTGGCAGCAGGGGCTGGGACTGCAGCCTGTTCACCCGAACCCTGAACTCACAAGGAGAACACGCGTGGATGTCAGAGGTGTCAACAGCCCTCCATCACAGCAGTCGCAAGCAGAAGTCTTCCTTTAATCTGCCTCATTATGGCCCCTCCGCTCTCCAGAATCCCACACAACACCATGACATGCTGCTCTGCATGGGTGAGCAGGACCACGCAATTAAAACAGTGTTTAGGTTTAGTTCATTTGAGAAACATCTTAGGCCCATGTTTATTCTCGGCACAAACACACCTCCAATTAACTAAGCGACCGCTTTCCTTGTTGACACCAACCTCTTTGAAAGCCTAGACTTTGGGCCACCGCTGGGTGGCTCATCCAGCAATCCCATATGAAGGAGCCTCAGAAAACCCTCTCCCCAGCCAGCGGTTACCTAGCAACCAGCCTAGCAACCTCGTAGCCAAGAGATTAATCCCCGGGTGATAATCATAAAGCAACATCCAAAAAGACATCTCGTCTCGAGGATGCCATCCAAAGGTATATAAAGATGAGGCTCAGAGCAGCGGCCTCCCGCTCCTGAACTACACAAGTTACAGACAAAAGGGGGCCATGTTATTTACTTGTTGCTTCAACAGCTGAAAGGCATGGTTTCATTCTGGCCCTTCACACACGGGGCCGGAAAGAATGAAGAGACGGCTGGGCTGGGGAGCCACATGGAAGCTGCCCGGTCATCGGCAGGACGAGGAAGATGTTCTGTGCCAGGAGAGCTGTGACTGACCCTCAAGGTTGGGGGGGCGGTGCGTGCAGGTCCTCCTCTCTGCTGCCCACATGCACCCCAGTTTTCCAAAAGAGAGCCCCCCGCCCTCAGCCAGCTGACACCACCCACCAGAGAAGCACGCCTCACTGTCTGCGTGCATTCAGAGATGCGAGAAACGTAAGTGGGCGGGAAAAAGCCAAGAGAACATTCTAGAAGGGCTAAAACCCTCAGCATCTTCAAAAGGCACAGGCTTTTCTGAGCCTGCCCTGCCCACGTGCTAGAACGAAGCCCCACCCACAAAAGGTCACAAACCCAAAAGAATCATCTGGAGAGGTTGTTACAATACCCTAGGGTCCGAGGTCCCACTGCTACAATCAAACCTCAGGTGATTCCAACAGAGGTGGCCCCAGGCCACACCTGGAGGCTACACTCCACACCCAGAGCCCCAGGGCAGGCAGGCAGGGAACCGGGAACAAAAGCAGGAAGTGTGCAGGATACAGGTCATTCAGCTGAGCGAGTTGGGACCACAGGCCTCCGGGTCAAGCTGGCCAGGTGGCTTCACACTGACTGTGGGACCCTGGGCGTGTCACCTGCTGACTGCATGACCACCTATAAGGACTCACACCCCCACCCGACCACCTATAAAGACTCACACCCCCACCTGGCCCAGAGAGGAGCTTCCTCGGGAGCTACCATCAAACGTACCCAACAAGCCAGGGTCCCTGGGAATTTCGCCAAGTCTCCATCACTCGGGGCCGGCAGCCTGGTCTGTCACCCCGACTTACGGAGCTGTCACCCTGTGTGTCCAGCACCAGACGGAAGGCATCGGGGAGCTCCTCTCCTGCCTGACACAGAGGGGCTGGGAAGTTCTGTCTGCACCCAGAGCCCCGCACCTTCACTCTGCCTGACGGTGGCTCGGGGGCACTAAACTCCGGCTGCCTTCCCCAGGTCACCAACTCAGGTCAAGGGGCCTTTGCTTATTAGCAGGGTCATCCCACTAGACAGACTCACCCCACTCACTGGGGCATGAGATCATAGGCCTCACACCCGAAGAGAAGCATGGGCCAGGGAAAGGGCACCGCAACATAAAAAGCTGAAATTCGAGGCTCACATGGGGAGGACTCAAGGTACATGGGCACCCCCATATCCGAAGGCTGCTGGAAAGGAGGGTGACTGGTGTTCAGACAGAGGCCACAGGGCGGCAGGCACTGGGAAGGGTTTTGAATCAACAAAGGAAAAGGCTTCTTAGAAGCAAGTCAGTCCAGCAGCAATGGGTCCCCTGGGCTCAGAGCATCCTGTGCAATGTGTCCTGCAGGAGAAGCTGCCTGGACCTCAGGTGTTATTGCAAAGGGCAGGCTGCTCAGGGTCAAGATTTCCACCTCAATTCCCCCTCAACTGCAAAACGCAGATAATAACAGTGCCTGTCCCCTGAGGTTTCTGAGTATAAAATGAGATCATAAACATAACGAGCCTGACCCAGAGTCTGGCTCCTGGGAGCACTCCATTACTGTGAGAGGCCGTCATTGCCTTCTTAAAAAGGGCAGTGGAACCACCAGGAGGGTGAGGTTAATCCTGGGAGGCTTCTTGGCAGAGGTGATATCTGAGCTGGTACTGGAAGGTGACAGAAGGGGAACCGGGCCTAGAAATTGGAAGCAGGGCCCACGGAGCGCTGCGCGTGGCAGGAGGGGTGATGGAAGGGCATTGGACTCAGAGGCAGAGAGTCGTGGGGAGGACCCCAGCCCCCCCGGTGACCTTCTGGGACTCAACGGCCTCAGCTGAAAAAGGGGCTATGATACTCCCTTCAGGATGGCCCTGAATCACAGGGAGGCCACACAAAAAAAGTGTACAGACATGCCTGGTTTACACATAGACCTGGGAAACAGGCCACTGCAGTGCAAAAAAATCCGCTGAGTGCCAACTGTGGACAACACCTCTTAGACATCCCTGGGAGGTGGGAGCAGAGAAAGCAGGACCTCTGCCGCCACAGCCCACCCCCTGGGATAGCACTGATCTTCTGGGCCCAGGTTCTTGACAACCGGAGCCTGGTAACCACACAAAGGCCCAGCTGTGGCTGAGAGCCCTGGAGGCTCTGGTGCGTCATCCACGTCTTAAATAAGGCACCTGGGGACCTGCATCAGGTGAGCAAAAAGCACAAGCAAAGGACCCCAGAGGTGGGGTCAGAGCCTACAGGCAACTCACAGATGAAGGGATGGCCATTCAAGGGCCACAAAGTGTACTGCCTTGTAGGGACACAAAATGCCAGGGCCAGAAGAGGCAGGGTTCAAAGCAGGGATAACAAACCCAGCCATGCTCAGAGATCCAGATGGTGATGGTTATCATGACCTTGAAAATGAGGTCACCTCTGCCTCAGCCAGGGGCTGAGCCCCAGGTGTGGACAGGACGGGATGAGCAAGTGGGCCCAGAAGAGGCACATGCCAAGCGGCTGGCCAGAGCAGGAGAGAGATGGTGACCTTAGGTCAGTCTGACCTGGTCCCCCATGAACCTCGCAACACAGATGAGCCACCAAGCCAGGAACTGCCAGAAGAGCATCTCCACCTGTACACCCTCCTGGACACCAGCAGAAACCACAGATGCAGGCCTGTCTGTGCCTCAACTTCTCCATCTGTAAAATGAGTTGCACAATAGCACTTGCTTCTCCAGGAAGGTTGATAGGAGGATTAGATGAGCTGACACCAGTAAACACCCCTACAGACACAAAAGACACAGCGACTCTGATGGGACCTGCTGTTTGGTTTTCAGGCAAGCCCCTGGATGGTCTTCCTCCAGCCCAGGAAGGCAGCACCAAGGGAGGGGAAGAAGGACTTAAAGCCAGATTATGTCCTAGCATACCCAATCACCCCACAAAGCCACTCACTCCTTTGGGGTTGACTTTCATCTCTTAACCAGTTTGCAGGGTTGACACAGAGAGAGAACAGGATGCAATATGCAAAGGGGCTTTGGAAACTGCAGCGCATGGGGTGGGCAGGTGTCTATGCACCCAGCATCCATGTGGGTGACAACCAGGGTGGCCAGTCAAGGCCACCCTTCAGGGCCTGGGTGACTTATGTCTCCTAAATCATTCCTTTGAATCTAGGTGAGGGCCTCCATTTTACTATCTTTCATGTTTGCCAAAGAAACAAAGTTTCCAGAGTATCAACATCCTAACTTGTTCCTCAACCATCACAGCTGCTTCCACCCTCAGAGGCCACACAGACTCAGTGGAGAAGGCTTTGTCCCCAGGCTTGGCTGGAACCCTGACCCTTTCAGTAGCTGTCTCTCCCTAAAGAATGGTCTGGAGCAGCTTCTTTCCCCAAAGTGAGCACGTCCGGCAACCTGTGTACAGAGCCGGCCAGGCCCCACACCTCCGCATCCCGTCAAGGGTGGTGATAGGTGAAGTGTGAACACAAGGGCTCCAGAGTGGACCACCTCTGACTCCTGGCCCTGCAAGGGACAGCTGTGACCGCCCTGTGCCTCAACTTCCCCATCTGCAAAACAGGTTACATGGAGAGTACTGACCCCCTGGAGAGGGATGCTCATATGGCTCAGACTGGGTCTTGCACCAACTAAGGGCAATGGTTGCCTTTTTGTTATTGTTTGCCCCTCTTCTGCACTTAAGGTAAAGATTTTACTGTTTATAAAGTGTTAGCTGCTCAGTCATGTCCAATTCTTTGTGACCCCATGGACTGTAGACCGCCAGGCTTCTCTTTCCATGGAATTCTCCAGGCAAGAATACTGGAGTGGGTTGCCACTCCCTTCTCCAGGGGATCTTACAGACTCACAGGTCAAAACCAGGCCTCTCGCATAGCAGGCAGATTCTTTACTGTTTGAGCTACCCAGGAAGCCATATATACCTCTGTCTAAAAGAAAGTAGAGGAGTGGGTTGTCCCTATTATTAAAACTTGGTAATACTGATCATTTTCTGAAAATAAAAAAAGAAAGAAGAAATTTTAAAAACCACAAGGTCAATTTTGCATATCTGGGGTCAGCCCATATTAGCGTCTCATTCTGTTCCCATCATTCCACAGGTCATCTCTGGAGCCCAGTGGACCTGTCCTGGGGCAAAAGCAGCATCTCACCTGTCTCCAGGGCCACTCACCTTGAACCTCTCGGTGACGCCCTCAGTGATGCTGACTGTGAACTCCGCTATCTTGGGAGGACGCACTTTGCCTTTCTTGCGGTCAGGTTCATATTCAGTCTTAGTTTTCACAACCACCTTGTTCAGGAAACAGAAGAAAACAGTTAGGAGTATGGCCACATGCATTCCAACACACCTGTCCAAAGAGGACAGGTTGTAGGGGGGGCCTCTAGTGTTCAAAGTCACCATTTTGCCAGGAAGTATTTCACAAAAAGAATGAGTACAGTCACCACTTATTACAACTCTCCTCTGTGCCAAGACTAGCAGAGAAATTACCCATTGGTAATCCTGAAAGCAGCACCAGGAGGGAAGTATGACAACAGAGAGGCAGAGAAGTTAAGCTCCGAAGCCAAGGCCACGGAGCTAATAGGCAGCAGGCCTATTAGGGGTCAGCAGGGCCCCAGACTCCTGATGCAGTGCTCCCCCAGCACCTGGGGCTCCCGCCGCCTTATCTGGTGCTCCCTTCACAGTGAACTCCCTTCACTGTGGTGTTGGAGAAGACTCTTGAGAATCTCTTGGACTGCAAGGAGATCCAACCAGTCCATCCTAAAGGAAATCAGTCCTGAATATTCATTGGAAGGACTGATGCTGAAGCTGAAACTCCAATACTTTGGCCACCTGATGAGAAGAACTGACTCATTGAGAAAGACCCTGGTGCTGGGAAAAACTGAAGGCAGGAGAGGAAGGGGACGACAGAAGATGAGATGGTTGGATGGTATCACCGACTCGATGGGCATGGGTTTGAGCAAGCTCCGGGAGTTGGTGATGGACAGGGAAGCCTGGCGTGCTGCAGTCCACGGGGTCGCAAAGAGTCAGACACGACTGAGAGACTGAATTGATCACTGCCCAGAGCTTCATGGTCTGGGTAGTGGGAAGGAAGGATACATTTATTTTTTATATGCTGCCAGGGGTAAAATAAGAAGATTCAAGTGCACTATTTCCCTCCAGGATTAGGAAGGAACAGGAAACCAGCCTTCAAGCAAATCACTTTTGGGGAGTCTGTCTCACCCCCACCATCCTCCTCTCTTCCCTGTCTCTGCGTGCTCAGTCGCTTCAGCTGTGTTTGACTCTTTGTGACCCCATGGACTGTAGCCCACCAGGCTCCTCTGTCCATGGGATTCTCCAGGCAAGAATACTGGAGTGGGTTGACCACTTCCTACTCCAGGGGATCTTCCCAATCCAGGGATCGAACCCATGTCTCTTACCCCTCCTGCATTGGCCAGCAGGTTCTTTACCACTTAAATGGTCTCCTTGCTTGTTACCCTTCCACTCTCTACTGTGAAGCAGGAGATGTTTTTCCAACCAGGAAATCTATTCTGCCTTTGTTCCAGGGTAAATCTGTTCCCATCATCACCACCAGCTTCAGATGAACCCTAACCCAATCTTGCAGCCTCCACCCTCAGCCTCTCTGCATCATTTACTGCCCTCCTCATACCCTGTTTCTGAGATTGTTTCATTCTCTGTTCCGACTTGACGAGGCGGCGAGGTACCCAGGGGCTACATGTCTCTAATCCCCAAACGCCCACCCCCACCCCAAAGCAGGAGCCAGGAAGTGGCTGTTGGACTGGAGAGGACCAGCCCCCCGCTGCCAACCTGCTTCCTCACCCAGGTGGCAGCGCCCTTCACTGGGTGGGACATACCGCCTTGCATGATGCTGGGACCCAGGGCAGAACAAGGACTCAGGAGATTGCAGGGATCCCACACTGAGCTGTGACAGTGCACCCAGCCTCAGGGAGAAATTGGCTCATACCTCGTGACACTGAAAAACTGATCCAAGGGCCGCATCACTTGTAAGCACACCCTTGGCCCCCTCCTCCCTCCCTCCGGTTGCATGCAGCTCTCCTCTGCCCAGCCTGACAGCCTGTGTGCCCAGTCCAGGGGCACCGTCTCTAGGGCAGCACTAGGGCTTAACCCTGCCATCCTCGAACCCCAACTGTACCTGACTAGCTGCGTGACTCTAAGCACACCCTTGGCCACTTGGAACCTCAGTGTCCTGGCCTGTGAAATGGGAACAAGGCCCATCTGGTTGGGTTACTGCGAGGAGCAGGGAATCCCTGGGACCCTCAGCCCGGTGGGAACCCACTCAGTAGCCCATCGGCCCAGATTCAGTCTGCCTCTGCCACTACAAGGCTGACCTCAGACAAGTTCCTTACTCTCTGTGCCTCCATTTCCACATCTGTAAAATGGGGCAACAGTGGTGGTTACTGTCTAACGTCAGCAACACGAAAGGAAGTGAAAGCTGTAAACCACGCAGACAAGGGCTTGGCGCGTAATAAGCATTCAACACACGTCAGCGGAGACTGTGTAGCGGGTAGTCACAGAGCGGCTGCCAGCTCTGTGACTACCCGCACTGTCGCACCTCCAGAACCTCGGAACGCAGCACACAGCCCATTGACAACCCTATCTGCACTATCTGCCCCCAGACACGTGTCCTCTGGGACAGGTGACATCACCTCCCTGAACCTGGGCTGGGAGCAACACGGTACCACTGCTTGGGTTAAGAGACATCCTATGTGAGCACAGTCTGGCTCCAAGAGGGCAGAGCAAGAGGTCTTGATGGAGCTTCACATCCTGGAGGGTGGTGGCCATCAGTTGAGTGACCTTGGGCATGTCCTGTAAACTCCCGGAGACTCGGTTTCTTCATCTGTGACCTTAGAAATCTTCTGGCCCAACCATCACTTCCTGCTAGAATCCCCAGCTGGGAGCATCACAGGGATGAGAGATTCATCACCTTTCAGAGCAGCCTAGGTTACTCCAATACTTTGGCCACCTGATGCAAAGAGCCGACTCACTGGAAAAGACCCTGACGTTAGGAAAGATTGAGGGCACGAGGAGAAAGGGGTGGCAGAGGATGAGATGGTTGGATGCCATCCCTGACTTGATGGACATGAGTTTGAGCAAACTCCGGGAGATAGTGAAGGACAGGGAAGCCTGGCATGCTGCGGTCCAAGGGGTCACAAAGAGTCGGACACAACTGAGTGACTCAACAACAAGGCTGCTCCTGGACGGCCCAATTGGTTGGTCAAGACTTCATACCTCCCTGAAACCTCCTCCCTGCTATAAGCCAACCGTGTGCCAGACGTTTCCAAAATGGAACAGACTTAGGACGCAAGAGGAGGCTGAGTGGAGGGAAGGACCTGACGGCAGTGCTGCCTGGGCATGCAGCGTTCCTGGCACAGGCTGCCATGGCTCCTGGGCTGAGGCAGGAGGGGAAGGTGGGGATGGTGGTGCCAGGCTGTGCTAACCCGGCAAGCCTGAAACACACATGGCAAAAGGGAGGTGGGAGCCAAGGCCTCAGACAGCCCTGCCCCTCCCTCAAAGCCTCTTTTGGACCATCAATGCCCCAGAGTGGTCCCACATGCCCCAGGCGCACAGGTGAGATCAGCTGATCCTTTTCCTTGAAATGAAACACTTGTTTCAGCCTCCCTCCAGCCTCTGCCCCCCTGCCTACCTACCCAAACACAGAGTTGGGAGGATGAGAATCACCTGGAGGAGCTGAGTAAGCCTATCAAAGGGCCCACCATGTGAATAAAGGAATCCTCCAGAGAGGATGGATCCATGGCAGGGATATTCCCCGCATCCCCACCCCTGCCCCGTCACCCGTCATCGCCAACAGGCTGGAAAAAAGGCCAAGTCCTGAGTCAGAACGGCCCTGCCAGGCGTTCAATGAAACAAGAAGTGCCTGCACACTTCGGGGAAGAGAGAGCGCTTCCTGGTGGCTGGGGTGACTTCTAAAGAGCAGCAAGGCGGGCAGAAAGGATGCGAGTGCCCAATTTTAGGTCTCCGTTTCACGATACAGTTGTCTAGGCTTTTAAACGTTTTCTAAGCGTTAACTCTTGAAAAGACTAATCTTAAGGGACAGAAAGCACTCGATTGCAAGCTGTATTTAAGAAAAGAGGGGATTCTTTAAATTCAGCACACACGCAAAAATCCCACTTCCAGGAGAGGATGGTGAACGGCTCTCCCCAGTTACACGAACACTGAGGAGCGCGAGTGTTCAGCTTATTTGGAGATTTTCACAAAAGGAACAAAGAGAGGAAGGTGGCGGCGAAGGAGCGCGCATTCTGCCGCAGCTACCACCGGTGTGTTTGTGCGGGGGGAGAGGAGGAGGCCCCCAAGGGAGGGTCCATCTGGCCAGGGAGAGGGGTCTCCCCACCGCAAAGGGGCAAATCGGAAACTGCACCACCCCGGAAGGCGCGAGGGGCAGCCGAGCCGCTCCTGGGCTCACCCCCAAAGCAGAGCCCCGGGTACCCCGTGGCAGGCAGGCGCAGAGCGGGGCTGGCGGAGGAGGGGTCAGGGACCTTTCTCGGATCAGGGTCCCACGAAAATTAAGAAAGGATCTTTCCCGGACCGCGCAGTTCCTGGGTCAGCACGAAGCTGTCATCCAAGGCGGGGCGCGGAGGGTGGGGTGATGGGGGGCGCAGACCGCCCGCTCCAGAATCCCTCGCGGGTACGTGGTCCCTCGAGGCGCGTCCTCCACCCCGCCCAAGCCCGTCCCCAGCACACACGCGGCGCGATCCTTTTGTTTCGGCCGCCACCCGAGATTTGGGGGTGCCGGGGTGGGGGGGGCCTCTCACCTTATCCGGGGGCGGGAACTGCAGCTGATTGACATCGAGGGGCGTCATCAGGGGGATGGTGTCGAAGCCATCCTCCAGCAGCGGCTGCTTGGTGCCCTTCTCCGCGAAATTGTTCCCCAACTTCACCATGGTTCCGGGAGACCCGAGGCTGCCAGCCTGCGGAGCGAGGGCCGGGCGGGAGTCACCGCGAGCCGGACCCACCCGCTGTCCCGGGCGTCGGCGAGCTCTCCGGCCCCCCGCCTGGTCTCCGGGGAGGGGTCGTGAGGATGCAGAGGTCGCGGCTCTAGGGGTGAGGGGCGGGCGCGGTGTATTTACGGACTCCCACCCGCTGGACAAAAGCGCCGAGTACAGGGGCGCACAGCCGCCGGAGAGGGGGCGCCGCCCCTGCCCGTGAGGTCTAGACGCGTCCCCGGTCCTGGCGCGGCTGCGCCGGAGACCTGCCCAGGGACCCCCAGTCCCGGCCCTCCCACCGAGGGGTGATGCGCGGCCCTGGACCCGGCTCCCGGGCGGGAGTGTCCAGCCCGGGCGCCCCGCGGTCCCTCCGGCCGGCACTCACCCCACGCCCGGCTCCGGCAGGTCTGGGCTCCGGCCGCGCTCCGAGCCTCCGCGTCGCCCGCTCCTGCTCGCAGCAATGGCGGAGGCGGCGCCGCGCGGGGCCGGGGCGGGGGCACCGCGCGATTGGGCTCCCTCCTCCCGCTCGCCGCCTCCCTTCCTGCCGCTCCCGGGGGTTAACTGAGCGCGGTGAGTGCGTGCGTGTGGCGGCGGCAGCCTTGACGCAGCGCGCGCACCGGCCGCACAAAGGAGCGCGGGCCGGGCGCAGCGGGGAGCGCTCCCCGGGGGACCCCGCGAACGCCAGGACCTGGGGGCGGGGGAACAGGGGAGGGGTGGGATCGCGCCCCGGATGGGAGGCTCCGAGCGGCGGGAGGGCGCCCACAGGGCTGAAGCAGGGAATGGGGAGCGGGGCGGGCGGCCAAGAGAGGTGCCGGTTGCGCAATCCCGGGGCGGCGGCCCGGGCTCGAGGCAATTGAAAGCCAGAGAGGGGCGGGGGGCGATGCTAAGGATGGAGCAGTCCCCAAAAGTAGGGGAAAAGGTGCTCCCCCCACCACCCCCACCTTGCAGTCGATCTGGGAGTCCTGAAGAATGGGGAAGGGTCCGACGGGGAGGGTTCCAGGAGGCGGTAGAGGGCGGCAGAGACGGGAGCGTCCAGTTAGCGTGCGTGGCTGGGTGCGGGAGAGGGCGTGTCCCTGGTGGAAGGAGGCACGGATGGGAATCGAGGCTGGAGTGCGGGGCGGGGGGAGTTTTTTTTTGGGGGTGCAGGCTTGGGGGGCGTTCTCCAGAGCCGGGGAGGGGGGCCCGGATTTGGGGGGACGCCCAGGTTAGCTGGAGGAAAGGAAATTCAGGGCAAAGAGAGCGCGCTGCGTGCCGCGTCGGAGGGTTTCTCTGGTCCCGATCCGAAGAGAAAGCTCGGGACGCTTCAGGCAGCTCAGCCTCAGGCCTCCAGGGCGCAGAAAGGGATCGTCCTGGAAAGAAAGAGGGGGTTTCTAACACGATCCGTTGGCCCACCCTCTCCGCAGCGGGGCCACTGTCGCAGCTGCCCAGATTAGGGCCCCCATTTTACAGACGTCCAGCCAACTCTGGCTTTAGGACTTCCCCAGAGAGAAATTGCCGGGGTGTGGGAGCAGGACCCGGAGCCGAGGAAGGGGGCTCAAGGAAAAAAGGGCTCTTCCCAGGCCCCTGTGTCCTGCTGGGGCCCTGCTAGGACCCAGAGTAGGTGTTCCCTAAAGTCTTACTTTAACACACTTTGCCTGCTTCTGCTTTGCTTGACTGGTGCCCTGAAGCCCAGCGTTTTCCATCAGCTGCCTGCAAACCAGCCCCGCAAGACCTCCTGGCCCCCAGTCTACCTCTAGAATAGGAGCAGCCACTGCCTGCCAAGCCTTGAGCCACTGGCTCAATCTAGGAACCTGGCCATGGGCACCTTGGTTCCAGAATCACCAGGAGGGTACCAGCAGGTGAGGTACCTCTTACATGGCTCCAAGTCGTCACCAGGGTCCAAGTGGGCCTTTGACCACAGTGTAGCCTGAAAGGGTCCAGGCTCCTGGCGCACACTACCCCTGGGCAGACCCTGGGGCCGGCCGGGGGAGGGGGCAGGTCCCAGGTGCTGGCCCCTGCCACTGGCCTTGGGGGCCTGACCTTAGCATCCTTTGGGCAAAGAGCCTTTGAACGCAGTCCTGGTACTTCAATAAGGCGTCTGTGTGTGGTCCAGGTTCTTCCGTGGAACCGGGGCAGCCTCCTTCCTGACACTTTGTTACCTCCTGCAGCGGGTGAGCAAGAGTGGCCAGAATCTGCTCAGGTCCTGGTGTAGGTGCAGATTAAGCTTACAGATCATGAGAAACTTTGTGGGCTTAAGCAAGGGAAGCTTTGCCCCATCTTAGGTACCAGCATTTTGCAGACCCCAACACACACACATACACACACACACACCAGTCAGAATCCCACACAGGGAGCTTCAGGGTGGGCCTCCTGCACCCCGTGTGACAAAAGCCCCTTCAAGGCTCTGTCACCTGTGAAGGACAGAGACAAGAACTCACGGTTGTCCCAGAGACAGCAGGGAACAGTTGCCGTGCGTTTGCTTGCTTTCTTGTTTTGTCAAGGATTTTGGCCCTGCGAGGGTCATTGGGTCTCTGCAGTTTGGTTCTGTGGGTTTTTTGTTGGGTGCCCAGGGCTTCCCAGGTGGTCCTAGTCGTAAAGAACCTGCCAACGCTGCAGACGTAATAGACGCAGGTTCCATCCCTGGGTGAGGAGGACCCCCTGGAGGAGGGCATGGCAACCCACTCCAGTGTGCTTGCCTGAAAAAATTCCATGGATGGAGAAACCTGGCAGGCTACAGTCCGTGGGGTTGCAAAGAGTCGGACACAACTGAAGCGACTTAGCACTAGCAGGCCATACCAGACCCCTGCAGGGCACACACATGGGCAGGGCAGCGCACAAGACACACAGCCCGCCCATCAGCAGCTGAGGGGAATGAAATGAACAGCCTTTGGACAAAGCAGAGCGCCCACGGGAGTAAGCGACCATGTCCTATGCCAGGGGGAGGGTGCAAGAGACTGTGGGCAACATTCGAAATCCTGGAGGGGGTGGGAGGGGAGGCAGAGCAGGCGGAAGGCCTCACAGGTAGGGGTGGAGGTGCGGGCATCCGTTCCCAGGGCTGCTGTAACAAATTCCCCAAACTGGGGGCTCAAAACAGCAGAAATGTTTGGTCTCACAGCTCTGGACGCCAGGGTCAGACATCAAGGTGTCAGCCAGCCACTTTCCCTGCAGAAGTTGTGGGGGGAATCTCTTCTGCCCCTGCCAGCTCCTGGTGGCCCCCGTTTCTTGACCTGTGGCCACATCCCTCCAGTCTCTGCCTCGATGGTCGCCCCGCCCCTTCCTCTCCTGTGTGTGTCCCCTGCTAGGGCACTTGTCATTGGATTTCAGGGCCACTGGGATGATCCAAATTAATGTTCTTGCAAAATCCTCAATCACATCATTTGCCCTATACGGTAACATCCACAGGTTCCGAGAGTTAGATTTGGACATGTTTGGGGAGAGCACCCTGGAGCCCACCATAAGCTTCAAGCCTTTAGGGGTGCAGGGAACTGGGGAACTCAGGGTCGCAGATGCTTTCTGGGAGGGGCAGGGTCCGGACTAGAGAGTCAGTTGAAGAGGCCACAGTCACAGAACTGGGGATCAGTGACGCTGTGTTGGTGGTTTTAGGGCAAAGGGATTTAAGGTATTTTTACAGTCCACACAGCATGAAATCTGTGTGGAATACACCGTGTTCTTCCCTGGGACCCCAGTTTCATCCTCACACCAGCAGTCTGTAATTCCTGGTGCCTCACAGGATATTTGACAAAGATTTGGTTTTTCCAGATGACTCTTTCAGGGACGTTTCTAGGTTTATGTTCCCTTCTGGGGACAGACCCATCACTGCAGGTGGCTGAAGTAACTGCCACCCCACCCACCTTCCACGGGGCAGGGCAGCCAGCTGCTGCTCCCCAACACTCGAGACCCTGTTCCCAGGTTCTAGCCTCTCAGCAACTTCTTTTGTCCCACTTTGTTGGAGCCCAGACTGCCACAGCAGGAGGCAGGCTGACCCAACCTGATTTCCAGTCCTGTCTCTTCCATTTCTAGCTGTGTGACTTTGAACAAGGTGCTTAACTTCTCTGAGCTTCAGTTTCCCCTGTATACACGGGGAGGATGATAATAGTCCCTCCATCACTGTCTCGTGAGGATCAAATGAGCCATTATTTGTAAAGCCCACAGTGCCTGCTTCGACCCTTATTACAGCGTTGACCTCTCATTAGGTGGTCTCTGTTGTCGGTAGCATGTGCTGGAGCCAGGCAGAGGTGGTCGAGGCTTGTCATGGGTGTAGGATGAGGGCTCAGAATAACTAAGAAGACTCTTTTAGGGTCCTGATGAGCCTCTTTGTGGCTCAGGGAAGTAAATGCCTAGTCCCAGGCCACAGAGCTCTGGGCAAATGTGGGGCAAGCCCTGGGCTCACTGGGCTGGCTTCCCATACCAGCCTGGTCCCCAGCATAGGAGCAAATCCTGCAAAAGGACTCAATTTCTCATTTCTCCATCCCCCGTGCCTAGAACAAGGCCTGGCGCACAGCAACTGCACAGGAGTCAGATGTTAAATGAAATAGGCACCCACTCATCTTACATTCACAGTAGATCCAGACATCCTAATGTCAGGTTTGTAAAGCCAAGCTCAAGTGTGTCTTGAGAAAATTCACGGTCTAATTCAAGCTGAAAGCAAGCTGGCCTGTAGCATCACCGAGACATTCCGCTTCCTAGGGT
>NW_011494827.1:412652-417026 GCF_000754665.1 Bison bison bison | reverse complement strand
GGGTTCACCCTGCTGCCAATGCTCATTTCTGGAAAATGCCAGACCTTGTTTTAAAATATATGACGTATAGACAAAATCATAAATACGGTCATTTTTATGATTTTACTGTTTCATTTACCTTTGTAGTCCCCAGCCCTTGGCACACACTAGGGACTCTATGAATGGTTAAAAAATGAATGAGCGATACTTTTGTTCCTTTCTCTGTACTTGGAGGAACTAAATAAACAGGATTAAAGGGGCTCCAAGTCATTAGGTTACCTGTTACATTTTAAACAGAACTATGGTATTCCTCATGCGAAGAGTTGACTCACTGGAAGAGACTCTGATGCTGGCAGGGATTGGGGGCAGGAGGAGAAGGGGACCACAGAGGATGAGATGGCTGGATGGCATCACCGACTCGATGGACGTGAGTTTGAATGAACTCCGGGAGTTGGTGATGGACAGGGAGGTCTGGCGTGCTGCGATTCATGGGGTCGCAAAGAGTCAGACACGACTGAGCAACTGAACTGAACTGAACTGATGGTATTTGGGGTTTTAGAGGTCTCCAGGGAAAGTTGGGGGGTTGTTTGGTTGTTGTTGCCTGTATAGCCTTAGTGAATCATTCAACAATTCCTGATCTTCCCCAAATGTTTCTTAGATCCACTTCACTTTGGCTCTGAGGTCCTTGACCTTGGCAGGGCTGCAGGAATGGGGGGCTGTGAGCAAGAAAGACACAGCACTCCGGGGAGTGATTCTCTCCATCCTCAGTGTCCTCATCTAACATGATGGGAGTGATCACAGAGGTTTCTTTTTTTCATCCTGATTTGGGATATAAGAAAAGAAGTTTTCTGTTTTTTGTTTTAATTCTGCATTTTTTTAATTAAAATTTTTTTTTAATTTTTTGGCCACATCTTGTGGCATGAGGGAACTTAATTCCCCAACCAAGGATGGAACCCATGCCCCCTGCAGTGGAAGCATGGAGTGTTAACCACTGGACCACCAAGGAAGTCCCGAAAATACGATTTTTAAAATGCTTCCTACTTGAGTCCTGCAAATGTTTGCATTTTCCATCAGAGAATTGCAATTTTGGGTGACTGATGGGCATAAAGTCAGCAGAAGTTGATTTTTTTTTTGTTGGGGCTTCCCTGATAGCTCAGTTGGTAAAGAATCCGCTTACAATGCAGGAGACCCCAGTTTGATTCTTGGGTTGGGAAATCCTCTGGAGAAGGGATAGGCTACCCACTCCAGTAGCCTTCCCTGGTTGAGCCTCCAGTTGAGCTTCCCTGGTGGCTAGGCTGGTAAAGAATCCACCTGCAATGTGGGAGACCTGGGTTTGATCCCTGAGATCAAGATCCCCTGGAGACGGGAAAGGCTACCCACTCCAGTATTCTGGCCTGGACAATTCCATGGACTGTATAGTCTACGGGGTCGCAAAGAGTCATACACGACTGAGCAACTTTCACTCACTGAATTGTCTCCAAGAAATGCTTGTAGCTCCAAATTCCTATGGTTTGCACAACCCAGGCTGCTTTCAAATGTTCAAACCTGTCCAACCCTGAAATCAAGGACAGTAGAGTAGAAAGATACTGAGGACAAGGCCTGTCACTGTCTAGCAGAGGGGACTTAAAACAATATGCACTGAGCCCTCCATCCTCCACCCCAAGATTTTCCTTTTTTGCAGGGAAGGAGGGGGAAGGAGGAGCAGCAGCACCTCCACATCACCCTATGCTCCATCCTCCCCTTTCTGCAACCCCTGTCCCCACCACCCCGCTCATGCTTACCCCCCACACATAAGGGGCTAGGGGTGGGGAGCAGCGCATTCTAAGAACATCCAATGTGGTTTTTTGAGGGGAGCAAGTTCAGAACACAGTCCTGACTGGGGAGGAACTGCAGATCAAGTGACGATGTAACTTAGGATCAAGGGCTTCTCAGAGGTTGAATCGTCCTCTAGCTCCACACCCTGGGTTTACATTTTTCATCCAGGGAAGCTGAGGCCCAAGGGGAATCGCATGCACTGTCACCAGCCTCTCAGAGAAGTAGAACCTGTCCCTGGGGCTTTTGGCAGCTCATCCTCCCTGGGAGCCCTGGCAGTGAACTCACAGACCAGGCGGACTCCCTCCCCCATCCCTTTCCTTCACCTTCCAGGCACCCCCACTGCGCGGGGGGCACCCCCAGGGATGTGCTGGGCACCCCTCCCCCTGCCCTTTTTCCTCCAGACCCGTTCCCACTGTCCCATCCTCTCTCTAATCCTGCAGACATCCTCATGCCCTCTGACCAACGGGATCCTGTGTCCCTGTCCCTAAAAGAAGGCCACTCAGGAGGAGCCCCACACCTGCCCTGCCTTCCTGCTCCCCAACCTCGGCTCAGGCTGCTGGACCACACCTTCTGGGCCCCAGACCTCGGTCACACCTTTGCAGACAAGCCCTCTTCAAACAATCCCATTTAGCAGGCCACCTGCTACCTCTGGTTGTCTTGACTCATGATACAATTGGCAGTGGAGAAAGTGTTTGCTCCTTCCTAGACCCTTCCTGGAGCCTCCAGAAAGACCCCCATGTCCTGCCCTGACCTCCTCTTGGGTGAAGAACTGTATGCCATTATCCTTTTCTTTCTCACTACTCAAAAATTCCAAAGTTGTTGTGTGTTCAGTCGCCCAATCATGTCTGATTCTTTGCGACCCCATGGACTGCAGCACTCCAAGCTTCCCTGTCCTTCACCATCTCCAGAAGTTTGCTCAAACTCATGTCCATTGAGTCAGTGATGCCATCCAACCATCTCATCCTCTGTCGCCCTTCTCCTCCTGCCTGCAGTCTTTCCCAGTCATCGGGGTCTTTTCCAGTAAGTCAGCTCTTTGCATCATGAGGCCAAAGTATTGGAGCTTCAGCTTTAGCATCAGTCCTTCCATTGAGTATTCAGGGTTGACTTCCTTTTGAATTGACTAGTTAGATCTCCTTGCTGTCTAAGAGACTCACAAGAGTCTTCTCCAGCACTACCATTTGAAAGCATCAATACCAAAGTGGTGGGGGCAGTCATTGTTATTGAGTCTTGAAGTATACCCGTTTTACAGATAAAGGAATTGTAACAATAGGCAGAAAGACTGTATCAACCAGAGCCAACAGGGCAGTGAATGCTATCAATCCCTGCAAACCACTGTGTGCAGTTCTATTATTCCACCTCTCAGACAAAACCACTGGGTCTGAGACGAGATATGGTCACCAAGACAAGCTCAGGGAACTTCCCTGGTGGTCCAGTGGTTAAAGCTCTGCCCTTGCACTGCAGGGGGTGTGGGTTCCACTCCTGGTCTGGGAACTAAGATCCCACATACCTGGCGGTATAGCTGTAAAATGTTTAAAAATAATAATAATAAAATAAGGAAAAGCTAAGCTTAAAAAAAAAAAAAAAGACAAAGCTCAGAAGAACCTAGTGAAGATGTAGACTCTCCACCAAAACTACCATTTCCTCATCCAGGAGGAAGGAACTGGCAACCCACTCCAGTATTCTTGCCTGGAGAACCCCGTGGACACAGGAGCCTGGTGGGCTACAGTCCCTGGGGTCACAAAGAATGGTACAGGACTGGAGCGACCGAGCACCACAGAACTGCAGCCCGCCCTCTGCTCCAAGCCCAGCCCCTGCCCAGATGTTCTTGTCTCTGCTCTCCCCTAACTGCCTTCAGTTTCCACTTAGGACCTGAAATGGGGGTGAACAAATCCCCTAAATCTGAAACCCTGAACTGTGGCCCAGAGGTTACGCGCCATCACTCCCTTTCCTCATCGGCCAGCAGTCATCCTAGCAACATGGCCTTCGGCAAACCACCAACCTGCCTGGGCCTCAGTTTCCCCTTCCATAAAATGGACTAGAACGTAATTCCCCTCCTGCTTCAGAGACACCGCTGCCCCAACTGGGTTCACTCTCCCCATGACAAGAATGCCCCGGGGATAAATCAGAAGCAAAATTACTGAGGGCATGGTGAGGTCAAGCAAGGTACTGCACTCGACCTGGGGAATAAATTACCAGGGCCACGTAATTCCATTCAGCTCTTCCCCTGCTCCGTTCAGAGGCATTTTCATATCACCCAGCACTAGCTAAGTGCCAGGTTTGCAGCCTGTAGCAATAACTCATATTAAATTATTTAGCTGGTAAATGATTAGAAAAGCCCTTTACCAAAGAACCACAAAAAGACCAAATCCTAATAGCAGTAAGACCACCGTATGCTGGAATTAATTATTGAACTTTTAAAAAGCCCACAGATGGCTGAGTGCAACGCATTCCACGCTCCGTGGAGCCAGGGTCCCTGGGAGAGTGTCTAAAATTCACAGCATCCTCGGAGTGTGCTGGAGATTACGCAGTGCCAGGCTCAGCTGCATTGCAGGCAGCTCAGCTATGACCTGACGGAGCTGT
>NW_011494827.1:408668-412552 GCF_000754665.1 Bison bison bison | reverse complement strand
GTCCCTTCCTGAGGCTGGGCTGCGCTTTGAGTAGTTGCAGCCCAGTGAAATTAGCACAGAGCCGATCCACAGGCTCTGAGCTGACCTAGGACTTCTGGCTGTGGTATGATTTTATTTTTTTACATCCATAATTTATAACCCTTTCTATGTCGGACAGGCTCCCCTGTTTCTCTGGTCCAGCTGGGGAAGGGGGCGGGTTTTCCCAAAGATTAAAAAGTTGCTCATTTTGGACCACCGTGACTCTAATGTGCAAAGTATGTTACCCTGTCTTCCAAAACAGAGATGCTGAAAAGAAGCGTACTGCTTCTAGAAGAATGGGGTCAGCTTTCTGCACGAACTGGACCGGGAGTACAGAGTCAGGAACCTTCCCACACTGGGTGTCTCCAAGTTCCTGGGCTTGTGTAGGGCTAATTATTGACATCTCTGTGGCCTCTGTCCCGTCGGGGGGGCTGCTGGTAACCCTCCTTACCACTCACCCCATTACCTCTATCCAACTTGCTGTGAGCAAAATATCTAAAATGCCAAATTTATTAGAATAAATTTTTAAAAAGAGAGAAACAGGACTGTGGGAGTGTGTGCTCAGTGGTGTCCGACTCTGTGGATTCTATAGACTATATCTTGCCAGGCTCCTCTGTTCATGGGATTCTCCAGGCAAGAATACTGGAGTGGGTTGCCATTTCCTTCTCCAGGGAATCTTCCCGATCTAGGGATCGAACCCTAGTCTCTTACGTCTCCTGCATTTGCGAGCAGGTTGGTGGCTCAGAGGTTAAAGTGTCTGCCTGCAATGCAGGAGACTGGGTTCGATCCCTGGGTCAGGAAAATCCCCTGGAGAAGGAAATGGCAACCCACTCCAGTATTCTTGCCTGGAGAATCCCATAGACGGAGGAGCATGGAGGGCTACAGTCCGTGGCTTCGCAAAGAGTTGGACATGACTGAGCAACTTCACTTTCACTTTTCACTTTCTTTACCACTAGTACCATATGCATTTTTTAAAAAGCCCTTTAGAACAATAGTCCCCGACCTTTTTGGCACCAGGAATTGGTTTTGTGGAAGACACTTTTTCCATGGACCAGGGCAGGGGGATGGTTTTGAGATGATTCAAGAGTTTTCTATTTATTATACATTTCATTTCTAATATAACACCACTGCTGATCTGACAGGAGGTACTGGTCCTTGGCCTGGAAGTTGGGGACCCCTGATTTAGAGTTTTGAAAGCATTTCATGGGGACGAATTTCCACAGTGGGAGTTGGTGGTGGACAGGGAAGCCTGGCGTGCTGCAGTTCATGGGGTCGCAAAGAGTCGGACACGACTGATCGACTGAACAACAAAAGCTTGACAGAATGGAGGTGCCTGCTCTGTGCTGCTGTCTTTGCTGGGTGGTCATCGCAGGAGCTTGCTAACTCCTGTCCATAGTCCGATCCACGACGTGGCGCTTCCCCCCCTCGAGGGGAGACCCTGCACTGTGGGGTGTAGAATCCTGAACCTGCCTTTCAGACCTGGGATGGAACTTAGCGTTAGTCCAGAGCCGTGATTCTCAAGGTGGGGTCCTGGGCCCAACAGCATGGGTCTCACCTGGGAACTGGTTACACGTGCAAATATTCGGGTTCCCCCACCCCCCAGACGTGCTGGCTCAGAAACTCTGGCTTAACAAGCCCTCCAGGTGACTCCCAGGTACACACAGGTTCCAGAATCATTGCTTCCAGCTTTGTAAACTGGAATTCTGCAGGCTGGGCTAGGCTAGATACACAGATGTGTTTTGCTTGTGTGCCCTTTTAAAAAAATGCTTTCATTGGAAATATTGGAAAACCAGGAAATTTTGCAAAACATCCAGGCTTCCTGCCTTCTTTTGGAAAATTGAGGGATCTAAGAACAGAGGCATTCCTATGTGACAGAAATCAGCTGGGTACGAATAACGCCCATCCCCCATACCATGCCCCCATCCTCCTTACACCTCTGCTACATTGCCTACTTGGCTCTTGGAGGTGCTAGAGTTTGAGATGCTAAGACCTCATTTTACACGTGGGGACACTGAAGAACAGACAAGGGAAAGAGCACTTTCCAATATATTTGCTGGGTGACCTGGGCAGCTTGGAAGACTTTGCAGGTACTTAGGCAAACACAGAGGTTCATCAGGGGCACCTGCGAAAAACTACAGTCCTGGCAGTCAGCCCTACTATTAGAAGCCCTCGGTAGCACATTGGGCCACGCGGCGAAGGTGAAGGTGAGATAGGGGCGAGGTCATGGAGAGAGACTCAGAGATGGTGGGGGGCTGGCTATAACAGCTACTACTACTACAAAAGACAGTAACAAGTGTTGACAAGGTTGAGAAGAAATTGAAACCCTCCTACACTGCCAGTGGGAATGCAGAATGGTGCAGCCACCATGGAAACCGCATAATACAGAATTTAAATGTAGAATGAACAGACGGTCCGGCAATTCCATGCCTAGGAATGCTCCCAACACATGCTCACACAAAAATGAGTACACCCAAGTTCATTCTAACACAAATCATAAAGCTCAAAAGTGGAAGCCACCCAGAGTCCATCAACTGACGAACAAAATGTAGTCTCCCCATAGATTGGAATATTACTCAACCTCAAAAAGGAATGATGTACTGATGCAGGCTACAGCATGGATGAAAATCTTATGATGTGGAATGAAGGAAATTGGTCACAAAACCCCACATATTGTATGATCCCATTGGTATCTTACCAATTGGTATCATCCCATTAGTATCATCCCATTGGTAGACAGTGTTCACATAGAAAGATTAGTGGTTGCCTGGGGATGGGGAATAGGGAGAGAGCATAGAAGGTGACTATTAACAGAATGGAGTTTCTTTCTACAGTGATGAGAATATTCTGAAATTAGACAGTGGTGAGAGCTGCACTGTTCTGTGCTGTGTACTGTGCTTAGTCGCTCAGCCATGTCCAACTCTTTGTGACCCCATGGATGCAGCCCACCAGGCTCTCTGTCCCTGGGGATTCTCCAGGCAAGAATACTGGAATGGGTTGCCATGCCCTCCTCCAGGGGATCTTCCCAACCCAGGGATCGAACCCAGGTCTCCCGCACTGCAGGTGGATTCTTTACAGACTGAGCCACCAGGGAAGCCCAAGAATACTGGAGTGAGTAGCCTATCCCTTCTCCGGGGGATCTTCCTGACCCAGGAATTGAACCGGGGTCTCCTTCACTGCAGGCGGATTCTTTACCAGCTGAGTAGCTGCACTATTTTGTGGACATTCTGAAAACCTGTGACTTGTACACTTTAACTGCCTAACTTGGGACTTCCCTGGCAGGCCAGTGGTTGGAATTCCATGCTTCTACTGCAGGGGATGCAGGTTTGATCCCTGGCTGCGCAACTAGGATCCTGCATAACATGCAGCAAAAAAAAAAAGGAAGAAAAGAAAAGGAAAAAAATGGCAAACTTTATGGTATGTGAATTACATTTCAAAATACAGAGGGAATGCTCAGGTCACAAAATGGCTGGTGAATCAGCAGTTGGGGTGGGGACAGAATGATTCCGAGCACAATGCTGTTAATTGCTAACACTTGTAAAGCATTTACACAACAGGCACTGTATTAAGACTTAATTACCTTGACTTGTACACCGACTTCGTTAAGTACCGCACTTGCAGTGAAGTACTGCAGCTACTGTGGTTAGAGCCCCTTTGCAGATGTCAGACTGAGGCAGGGCCAAGACTCAAACCCAAGGAGTCACCCGCTCTACCACGCTGTCAGCTGGCTTGTGACACTGTGGCTGTGTGAGCAGGTGTGTATTATTTGCGCACGAGTCCATCTATGCGTATGTATGTGTGTGCATGTGTTCATGTGTGCGTATGCATATGTGTGTTTGTACGTATACCTGGGTATGCACACACATGCA
>NW_011494827.1:401549-408568 GCF_000754665.1 Bison bison bison | reverse complement strand
CATGCTTGTGTGTGTGTGTGAGTGTGTTTTGTGTATCTCGCACACCCATGAAAGGAACTTGAGGGCCTGTGAGGGAGCCCTTCTGTCTCCTGGTTGGTCCTTTCCCAGGGCGAGATGGAACTGGTTTGAGAGAAGAAAATCTCCTGAGGAAGTCAGCCTGTGCCTAGGGCCAGACAGACAGACTGCCAGAGGCTGGGCCTGGGGGCCAGAAGCAGCACTGCCTTTGCCGGCTCCTCCTGGTGAGCTCCGAGGCCACCCAGCCAGGGCAGCTCCGCTACCACCTGAGCCCACTCCCCAGGTTGAAGCTCACTCCCTCCTTCGTCTCAGCCACCTGACAACGCACCACAGCCTGGGCTTAAACAACAGATGCTGTGTTCTCGGTCCTGGAGGTTGCAGCCAGGGATGAGTTGTGGGCATGGATGGTCTCTCCTGAGGCCACTCTCCTTGGCTGTGGGTGCCCACCTTCTCCCCGTGTCCTCACAGGGTCCTCCCTCCGCCCTCAGTGGTCCTCCCTCCGCCCTCAATGATCCTCCCTCCATCCTCAGTGATCCTCCACCCTCAGTAGTCCTCCCTCCGCGATCCTCCCTCTGTCCTCAATGGTCTTCCCTCTGTCCTTACATGGTCTTCCCTCCATCCTCAGTGATCCTCCCTCTGCCCTTAGTGGTCCTCCCTCCACCCTCAGTGACCCTCCCTCCACCCTCAGTGGTCCTCCCTCTGCCCTCAGTAGTTCTCCCTCCACCCTCAGTGATCCTCCCTCCGCCCTTAGTGGTTCTCCCTCCGTCCTCAGTGATCCTCCCTCCGCCCTCAGTGGTCCTCCCTCCGCCCTCAGTGATCCTCCCTCCACTCTCAGTGGTCCTCCCTCCGTCCTCACATGGTCTTCCCTCCATCCTCAGTGGTCCTCCCTCCACCCTCAGTAGTCCTCCCTCCGTCCTCACATGGTCTTCCCTCTGTGTGTGTCTGTGTCCTAATCTCCCCCCCTTTCTTTTTAAAAGCGTATTGTGTCATATGCTTTTTATCATCCCAGATATTTTCTATAAATACAAACATCTTATTAAAGTAAACTACTTATTGAAGTGAAGTCCTGTCAACAGTGACTCAATATTGATTTAATGAATGAGGACTACCTTGAACTTGACCTTCACTTGTTGGTTTCCCATCTCAGAAACTTAGGACATTGATTAAGCCCCACTGGTGACTAACTTAGTGACTAATTAAAGGAGGCCGGCAGGGGTTAGCGCATAAGGCTATGACATAAGCACTTGAGCATCCTAAAGCCTTTAACTGGACCAACATTAACTTACCTCATTACCTCTACCTCTACCCCACAGATCTGGAAAAATCAGGAGGGGAGACAAAAAAAGAAATCTCCCCTTCTTAAAAGGACACCAGTCACATTGGATCAGGGCCCACCTTAGTGACCTCATTCTACCTTAATCACCTCCTTCAAAGCATTGTCTCCCAGTCCAGCCACATTTTGAGGCGCTGGGGGTTTGGGCTCCAACATATGAAATGTGGGGGACAGACTTCAGCTCACAACCTGCCCCCACAAAGAGCAATATTTCAGAAAATAGCTTAGGCTTCCAAGCCTGATGGGCCAGACTCAAACCTGGATTTGCTCACTTTGTAGATCTAAGGTCATTTTCCCTTTCCGAGCCCCAGTTCCCTTCTCTGAACCATGAGGGGGCCTCGTGAATGTCCAGGACCGTGTCCTTAGGTCTCTGCAACTACCAGTGCCTGGCACACAGCACGTGCTCAATAAATGACACTCCCCGCCGTGGGAGTCATCCCGGCTTCCGGTCGCTGAGGCTGCCGTGGGCCAGTCCTGGGCAAGGGCTCTGCAGATGTCCACCTGATCCTCGGCAGGCCGCGGGAGGAAGGAGGCACCCTCATTTGCTGCATGTTACCTGTACGGAAACGGAGTCTTGCTAACATGAAGTACCTGCCCAAGGTCACTCGCTGGGTGGTGGGGGTGGGGAGCTGGGGGTGGGTCTGTGTCTCCCGTGAACCCTGAGGAGACAGAAGCTGGGGCTCATCCATTTAACGCCCTCATGCCTGGCATGGGCCCCTTGTGGGTATATTCTCCATAAACGGAGCTTCAGTTGTGTTGAAATGACTTGAAACAGGCAAGAGAAGGGATGCGGGTGATGACAGACCATCATGTTGACTTTGTCCTCTGGGTCATCCTGGCTTCTGAAGACTGTTTTCAAACCTCTAACAAGGCGCTGTGAATGTGAATTGAAAATATTTTCCCAGCCAAAGATGCCTCCATCCAAGTGAAACGGGACACTGGGACACTCAGGCTACGCTGTTCCCCACTTCACCCCGTGAGGAAGGAGAGGAGATTTATAAACGATACAGCTAATTGTGTTTTTCTACTAGATTAATTTTATTGTCACATTATCTGCTCCTTCTGAATCCATTCAGGGGTGGATTATGTCTGAGCTTTCATCTCTGGAGCTTTCGTTAATAATTAGGTCGCCTTTTAGCCAGGAGCCCTGGATGGGCCAGGCCAGGGAGACTTAAACTCAATTAGAAGCCCCTAGCGTGCGCAGCATTCCCACTGCTAATGTCAGGACACCCCGGGGCCTGGGGACGACAGGCTTCCTCCAATGCTTCACGTCAGGAGCAGGGGACTAGCACTTGTTTGGGGTTTGCTAGATTGTAGACACCGAAGCCAGGGGTAGTTTGTCCTGTGAAACCTCACAACAGCCTGGGAGGTCAGCCCTATTCCTCTTGATAGAGAGGAGAGTGAAAGTCATCCTCACAGGAAGGCACAGCTTACTCCCAAGCGGGTGCCATCCACCCCCGCAGCCCCATGCCACACTGGCACCTCTCCCTCCCGAGTTCAGAGAGTCGGAGGGCGGTGTTTCACTCCCCTGAGATCAACAAGCTAAACCCACCAGAAACGTTTCTAACAAGATGCCTTAAAACATTGTAACTGATTATTTCTCCATTTGGGGAGTTGTTTTGTTCAGTCACTCAGCCGTGTCCGATTCTTTGTGACCCCGTGGACTGCAGCATGCCAGGCTTCCCTGTCCTTCACTACCTCCCGGAGTTTGCTCAAACTCACGTCCACTGAGTCAGTGATGCCATCCAACCCATCTCATCCTCTGTCGTCCCCTTCGCCTTCTGCCCTCAGTCTTTCCCAGCATCAGGGTCTTTTCCAATGAGTCGGCTCTTTGCATCAGGTGGCCAAAGTATTGGGCTTTAACTTCAGCATCAGACTGTCTAATGTATATTCAGGGTTAGTTTCCTTTAGAATTGACTGGTTTGTTCTCCTTGCGGTCCAAAGGACTCTTAAGAGTCATCTCCAGCAGCACAATTCAAAAGCATTAATTCTTCAGCGCTCAGTCTTATTTATGATGTAAATAAGTGATGATGGAAGTTTCTGCTTCCATCATCACTTTGTCCTCTCTTCTTCCCATCTCCTCCAGCTTGGACCAGCATGATTACATGAGACCGTCTTGATAATTCAGGGCTACTGCCCACCTCAAGACTCTTAACTTTATCACACCTGCAAAATCTCTTTTTCCATTTAAGGTGACATTCACAGATTCCAGAAACTAGGTCATGGGAGGATTTTACTCAGCCTACCACACTATTATGGACTGAATGCTATGTCTCTCTCTCCCAAATGTTGAAGCTCTGACCCCCAATGTGACCCTTTGAGGAAGTGATAAATCTTAACTGAGGTCATAAGGGTAGGGCTTATCCTATAGGGCTGGTAACCTTGTCAGAAGAGTAAAGGACCCTAGAGAGCTCTCTTTCTCTCTACCGCATGAGGACAGAGTGAGGAGGTGGCCACCTGCAAGGCAGGACAAGAGCCCTCACCAGAAACTGATCTTGCTGGAACTTGATCTGGAACATCTGGCCTCCAGAACTGTGAGAAATAAACTTTTATTATTTAAGCCACCCAGTTTATGAAAATTTATGATAGCAGCCCAAGCAGACTAACACATTCACCCACCAATCCATTTGGCAACTGCCTCATGGTCATCAGGTTGGTAGGAAGGACAAAGGTGGGAATTTGGGTCTCTTTCCAAAGCGCAGCCTGCAGTGGCCAGCCTCTGATTGCCGTCGGGCCACGGGGCAAGTGGCATCCTGATGAATGCTGAGGCCTGGGCACCACTTGGTGTTTCAGAGATTCAGTTGCCATGCTATGTTGTCGAAGACAAATAGATGAACACTGCAGTGAAGTGAAAAGTGAAAGTGTTAGTTGCTTAGTCGTGTCCGATTGTTTGCAACCCTACGAACTATAGCCCACCAGGGTTCTCTGTCCAAGTGATTCTCCAGGAAAGAATACTGGAGTGGGTTGCCATGCCCTTCTCCAGGGGATCTTCCCTACCCAGGGATCGAAGCTGGGTCTCCTGCATTGACAGGTAGAGCCACCAGGGAAACCCGGACACTGCAGTGAGTAGAATTTAATCTCAGGGATCTGAGGACCGAGGGGTTCCCTCCATCTCTGTGAAGAACTACACTGAACACCCTAAAATTCATAAAATGATGTCTGTAGTGTATGGAGTCAGCTGAGGTCAAGTCATGCTGCTGTAACAAGGGACCCTGAGATCCCAGCAGCATCAGCAGGGACACTCCTGTCCGTGTCCACTGTGGGCCTCTGTGGTCCTGTCCTTCATCTTCTTTATCCCAGACCACAAAACAGCAGCAACCCCTCTCAGGGACTTGCTGATCTTGGAGCAGAGGGAAAAGAGAGCTGCCCAGACCACATGGCGACCCTTAAAGTGCCTCCTCGGGAGGGACACACATCACTCTAGTCACATTTCATCGGCAAAGCCAGTCCTATAATGCAGACCTGGAGCCCCTCTAGACCACGAGAAGACACTCTTCTGTCCATGGTCCTTCCTGAGGGCAGCCCTGGGAAACCAGTATCCTAGGCTTTGCAAAAGTAGAGGTGGTTGCAATTTTGGTAGAAATAGTATAAGCTTTTAGTTTCTAAGAGTTGGATAACTGCATTCACATAAAAAATAGGACCTTGATTTGAAAGTCTATGCTCTCCCATCACCTACTCCTGGGTGAAGGTGTTTGGGAAGGGTAACAGGCATCGGTCAGGCCTAAATTCAATTCTGGCTGGACCACTCACTGGCCTAGTGATGGTTGGCAGGTTGCTTAAGCTCTCTGAGTGTTAGCTTTCTCATCTGTAAGATGAGACTAATGGTGATGAATTGCTGTGAAGGCTGGCTCAGCATTCACCAGGCTTAGAGCAAGTGTTATGAAGCTGGCCCCTCAGTATTCATGGTCCACACCCCTGCCTCAATCGCCATACAGAGCCCTCGTTCATTTGTTCATTCACTTAACAAATCCGCCATGGTGATTCCACTCCTGGGCATATATCCAGAGAAAACTCTAATTCAAAAAGATACCTGCACCCCAGTGTTCGTAGCAGCAGTATTTATAGTAGCCAAGACATGGAAGCAATTTAAATCTCCATTGACAGATGAAGGGAGAAAGAAGATGTGGTGTGTATATACATGTGTGTGCTTAGTCACTCAGCCGTGTCTGACTCTTTGTGACCCCATGGACTGTAGCCCGCCAGGCTCCTCTGTCCATGAGATTCTCCAGGCAAGAATACTGGAGTGGGTTGCCATGCCCTTCTCCAGGGGATCTTCCCAACCCAGGGATCAAACCCAGGTCTCCTGCATTACAGGTGGATTCTTTACTGTTTGAGCTACCAGGAAAGCCCATATATATATACACACATGGGGGTGTGTGTGTGTGTGTGTGTGTGTGTGTGTATACACACAATGGAATATTACTCAGCCATATAAAGAATGAAATAATGCCATTTGCAGCAGCATGGGTGAACCTAGAGATTATCATAATAAGTTAAGTCAGACAAAGGCAAATATCATATGATATTACTTATATGTGGAATGTAAAAAAAAGATATAAATGACATTATTTCTAAAACAGAACAGACTCACAGACATTGAAAACAAACTTATGGTTACCAAAAGGGAAAGAGGCAGGAAGAGGTAAATGAAGAGTTTGGGATTAACATAGACAAATACTATATATAAAATAGATAACAAGAATCTACTGTATAGCACAGGGAACAATATACTCAGTATCTTGTAATAACCTATAATGGAAAAGAATATATATGTGTGTGTGTGTGTAAGTGAATCACTTTGTTGTACCCTGAAACTAACACAACATGGTAAATCAACTTTATTTCAATAAAAATTAAGAACAGATACTAACATTGAATCATGCATATTATCATACGTGAAATAGATCGCCAGTCCAGGTTCGATGCATGAGACAGGGTGCTCAGGGCTGGTGCATTGGGATGACCCTGAGGGATGGGATGGGGAGGGAGACGGGAAGGGGGGTTCAGGATGGGGAACACATGTACACCCGTGGCGGATTCATGTCAATGTATGGCAAAAACAACTACAATATTGTAATTAGCCTCCAATTAAAATAAATTAATTTTTTTAAAAGAATAAAAAAAAATTAAGAACAACAACAACCTCACCGCTTAGGAGCCCGGCGCAGCACGTGGTATCAGAACACAGAGATGAGCGCTTCCCTCATGGCTCAGTAGTAAAGACTCCATCTGCCAATGCAGGACACAGGTTCAATCCCTGATCTGGGAAGCTTCCACATGCCACGGAGCAACTGAGCCCGTGCGCCACAGTGACTGCGCTTGTGCTTTGGAGCCCAGAAACCACAAGTGCTGAGCCCATGTGCACAGCTACTGAAGCCCACACGCCCTAGAGCCTGCACTCCACAACAGGAGAAGTGACCGCAATGAGAAGCCCGCACACCACAGCTAGAGAGCAGCCCCCGCTCGCTGCAACTAGAGAAAAGTTCAAGCAGCCAAGAAGACCCAGCGCAGCCAAAGATAAATAAATAATACAAATAAAATGAAAAAAAAAAAAAGAACAAAGAGGTGAGTCCGTGCAGGCGCTGCTTTCCGAGTGCTGTCACAGAGACCCGCTTTCCGTCTCCAAGGGGCTGGCCAGTCTCTCCCACAGAGAAGTGTGGAAAGATCTCCG